>NC_082600.1:41186694-41489725 GCF_030936135.1 Gavia stellata
AGTGCTTATAACCTCAAGCACTGGAAGGAAACCCAGGTGTTACTTTGCAATGTTTTCAATTATCAAAAGGGATGAAGGATTCCTTTCCAAGCACAACCCACCACTTACCTTACAAGTCAAACTGTAACCGTAACACCACTTTTAACAGAGAGAACCAAGTACCTTTCCATGCAATCCAAGAGGTCTATCATTTCTGCTCTTCCAGAAAAATGAAGACAAATCTTATATTACTCCTCTGCCTAGCTACATGATTTATTTCAACTAGATAATAATGTTGGATATCCCAGACTGATTTTCCAAGGCATTTGTTACATGAGTCATCTGGCTTTAAAAAAAAGCCACATCCTTTGCAATGAGAGCTGACTGTAAAATAGGTCAGTGTGTAATGAAGCATGCCGCTGGCTTATGCTTGCCAAAAAACCCCAAATAATAATTCATGGCAAGAGTACCTCATGGATATCCAAAAGAAAAGCAGAAACTCTTACCTTAACAGGAAAGCTACACTTGCCAGTACGAACGCCTTCTTCATCAGTCTGCCACTGATGAGGCCTACTGGCCTCTGGGACATAGACATCTTTCTTTCTTCTAAAGCTTTGCCGTAATTTGTTCATTTCTCAGATTCTCACGTCCTAGAAGAAGAAAAAAAGAATACTGCCAATAGGCACCAAAACACACATTTAGCCACTTTGGGTCAACCAATTTGTCATGCCAAATGTCCCTGTGAAAAATCTGAGCTTCTGCAAATATGAATGGAGGTACCTATGAAAGGAAAATAATTTTGGGCATAGATTCAGAGAAAGATAGATATTCATTTCAAAGTGGAAAACACAAATCCACATTACTTGTTTAATATCTTTTCACAGCAACTGAAGCATTAGACCCAGGAATAAGTACTACTCTGAGCATAAGGTTACCTAAAGTAGCTGAAAGAGAAGCTCTGAAGAGTGATGCGCACGAAATCCTGCTCCCTGAATTTAAACACCTACCTAGAGGAACCAAGCAGGAGACCAGTAGCATGAGCTTCCAAGGCACCCATGCAAGCAAGGATTCATAGCCCTAAGACTGCTCCTAGAATTAGGTGCTTGTGCCGTTCTTTAAGCACAAGTGATAGGTTCATGCTTTTACTGAGGGGAACAGTCCAGCCCTTGCTTAGTCTACTAGTAAAAGTTCTTATGTTTAAATGAGAAATGCACTGAATTGACTTCCATGCCCTGGGTAGATCTCTAAACAATTACATAGTCTTACCTCTTCAAAGGGGGAAGATAGTTCTGTAATTACACTTCCAAAGCCTAGAATTAGATGCTTTTTATACAGTATTCTCTTATGTATCAGTTTCTATATACAAGCCAATCTATACTTTAGACATGCTCACCTTTACTAGATTCAAACTGCAATTAGCCAAGAAGATATCAGAGAAAGTACTACTAATAAAAATACTCTATATTCTGCTACAGAAGAAAAATCATATGGGATACAACATGGGGAATATAGAAAACATGCTGAAAGGCTTCCTGAGGTATTGCTCTTCTTCCCTGAAAAAGAAGCCTTCTTGCAACCATGGCGTCCCATTTTCATAGAAAAAAGATGCTGCAGAATGCAAGGCAACAAAATCTAACTGGACTATATATGCTTATTTCCTGTTAGATTAGCTAAGATACAGAATATAGATCACAGACTCACAGAATCGTTAAGGTTGGAAAAGATCTATAAGATCATCAAGTCCAACATCAACCAAACACCACCATGCCCACTAAACCATGTCCCACAGTGCCTCGTCCACCCGCTCCTTGAACACCTCCAGGGATGGTGACTCCACCACTTCCCTGGGCAGCTTATTCCAGTGTCTCACCACTGTTTATGGGTGTCAATACACAGCCTTTGAATGAAAGCAACTTTAAAAGCCGTTTGAACACTATTTTAAATGCTGAAAAGAACTAGTGTTTTCCAGTTAAAACTATCTGACATAGGTGAGAAAAATCAACCCATTCATGTTTGTGGTAGCTGACATTTAAGAAGCTTAAATTCAGAATGTAACAATTTCAAAGCTGAACAAAAATCAGAAATTAAAAGCATTACAGAAAATCACTGCCCACCACTACTAATTCTGATCAGCCAAATTGAAAATATTAAATTGCTTTATATCTCATGACACACTTTAGCCGTTCCAAGTAACAAAAAGGTGTGAGTTTTGTCACTGACTCCCCAAACCCTCCTTCAGCAACTGTTACTTTCCTCCTCAAGCCGTAAGTCATTAGGCAAGTCAGTTCCCACCGTACCTTATGGGTATGGCATTGGCTCATTTATCTAGAATCTTCCATGTTTACATATTATATTAAAAACAATATTTTAAAATAAGTAATAATTTAAAGATATACCCATGGATAAAGAAAACACCACTATATCACTAGAACTGGGAAATTTAAGTGCGATGTCAATACTTGTTGAAGTGCAAATAAACATGCTACTCACATGCTACTCATGAGTTCAGTGACGAATGCAATACTGCCTGGTCTTGTAGCATTGCAGGGCATTCTTTCAGCATAAGAGATAATTCCTGAAGTATTTCTACATTAGCAAACAACCAGACCAAACTCCCACTTTTGCAGCAAACGTCTGCACTCAAAGCTGCTTGATGAGCATTTGAAAGCAATAAGGTGTGGCACTCCAAGCAATACAAACCTCTCTTGCAAATTAAGTGAAGGGTTGAGATGTATGGCAAAGGCTAGATGACTGTCCCTGGAAGGGAGCATGTACCTAGAATAGCCATGAGCTCTAACAAACAGTGTAAGAGCAGGGATAAGAAGTTGCTTGGGGATTCTGAATCACAATTATCTAGTTACAAAGCAGCGTTAGCTTCATTCCTTCATAGCTGCAAAATGCCTGACAAAACTAGTAACATATTTTCTTGAATTGACTTGGTGTGCTTTAGAGATTAGAACATGCGTGCAAAATAAAACACATGCACGTTTCTTACCACTAAACAAGCTGAAGCAGCTCCTCTACAAACACCATTTCTTTATTTCACAAGCTAAAAGCCATTTAAAATCTTTGAATGTGCAAAGGCAATCTGGAAGAGGAGGTGCAAGGCTTCTGATCTCTACTGAGGCTTAGAGATGCATTAGAGCAGTATTAGTTACATATTTTGGTTTACAAACTGCAGACAGAGGAGTCTATGCATCACTGAGTCTAAAGGAACCACAGTTTCAAGGGGGGTCATTCAATCACCTTGGGCAGGTGACACGTACTGCAGCAAATCAACACACAGCACCTCAGCTCACAAGGACAGACACCCAACTCTTGTCCCTGCTGAATGAAGACTAGCAGTGCCACAGCACGATGAGCAAAACTACTGCTCCAGCTTTTCAGAGCAAAGCTCAGGAGTCTGGCCAGCACATAGCGTAATGCCCAGCTGCCCGACCTTGCACTCAGGTCACTGAGAAACGGGCATAGATTCTCCCTTCTGCCAAAAAGGGCAACAGATTCTTAAACAGATACAGATAGATGCAGTAAGGCTCAGCTGCCAGTATTCTGAGTATGACAGATTAAAAATCGCTTTGTAGAAATTTCAAACCTACAAACATGTAAAAATAACCTGTTGAAAACCTTTCCAGGTAACTTTAAATCTCCAAAGCTTCAGTAAGTAACAAAACAAGAACTGAAAACCGCACACAGCCACTGTACCACTTGCGAAATCACAGTCTAACTGCCTTATCATAACATTTGCTTATGTGAGCATTTCCTTGGACTTCTCCCAAGAAGCATTACTGTCGCCCATGAGACTGCTACCTTATCGGAGATTTATTCCAACCAGGAATCTCAATCCACAGGGGAGGATAAGAATAAGAGTTCCTCAACTACACTTCCTATGAGAAGCTGAAGTGGCATTTTGCCCAAAAGTATTTCCTTTTCACTGAAAGCCAAACCCATTTTTCCTACATGTTCTAATTTTGAAGTCACACTGGCAACAAGCGGTTTTAAAAATAGCTTATTCTATTTAATAGAAATGCTGACAAATAGCAAGATTAATTTCTGGTCAGGCAACCAGAGAGCTTTCTCCAACTGCCACACTCGGATTTTCTGAGATGTCAGACTGTTTTGAGCAGGTTGCTCAATAGTTTGCCCTATAAACACCTAATTTGCTGGTAACATGCATGTCAGCCCAATATAACTAGAACTGCCATCTGATGGGAAAGTGTTAAGTAAAACAATTCACACAGGCTGCATATTTGAGGAGTCAGGAGAGAAGCACATGAATTGCTGCAATTAAGCGCTGAAATTTCTACTAATTTTGTCTGGAGCTCAAAATCCCTACGCAGGAGCTCTAGAGAAAAATGAGTGAGTGTTTTCTACCTGAAATCTTTGCAGTGTGCTTCACGTTTCCATACAAGCATAGCATACCTGCCAACACGACAAGAGACAACAACCTAGGCTGCAACAAGCTAACAGGGTATTTTCTACAAAACCAACAGCATCACTGATACTGTAAGAAGTTTTATACTCTGTCCTGGGATTATGTAGGCTGAAAGTTATCTGTCCCCGATTTTTCTATATTTAGCAACTGATTTTTGTCCCATAATTAAAAGTATTTTAAAAGCCCCAAGAAGAAACAAATCAGACCACTAAAGACACTATTTCCTTTTCCCTTTTACAACCCCAAATCTAGCTTGGGCTCCGAGAGGGGACAACAAAGAAACAGTATTTGAAGATAAACCTGGTGAAAAGCAAAGATGGGAAATTCAAAATCTAATTAAATTGCAAAACATGGCGTTACATCAGAGACAAACTGGTAACAAAGGCTGAAAGCACCAAGGTCTTCTGGAGAAAAGAGGAAACAGAGCCACTTTGCGTTCTGTTACATTTCAAGGTTACCTCTATCAGAAGGCTAACTGCAGACATCTGAATCGTCATGCCCATTGGGGAAAAAACAAACAAACAAACAAGAAAACCTCCCCCACTTTTGCAATCCAAGAGATTACAACATTAGACTAAACGTTAGACCAGTTCCCAAACCACCAAACAAGCATCTACAAAAGGCATGGAATGACAAAAGTTATTCACATAGTGAGTTTATAAATTTAAGTTGCCATTTATTTTTTATGCAAATTGATATATTTTAGATATTTTGAAAACACAGCTCCAAAGCCAATTTAAGGAGAGCTTTGGCACCATTATTCTTCTGACCACCTGAAAAGGTATCATTTTAACCCACACCAGTTCACTGACAACTGCGGGGCAGCAGAGACAGAAATGTTGTCACGGAGGAAAGTGCGTGTTAAAGCACTCTTGCCTTCATTGCCTTGTGCATCATCAGGTTATGGCTGCAGAACAAATTACTGCAAGATAAACTATCATGTTAATTCATGTCTTGTTAGCTGCTCTGCTGTAAGAATGTGTTCACTTTTACCCTTCAGTGAGCACGAGCCAGCAATTCATCCTTCAGTGAGAGACGGGTAAGCTTTCACATTAACTGAACTTAGATCAGGTGGGAGCTGATGATGACGCAAATTTGGGGCTCAGCTTGCCTTGTAGGAGTTTACACATGTACCCATACCTTCAGATATGCAGTTCTTTTACATTTTGCATAATTGTTTCTCGCATAGCAGTTGCTGCTACAAGGTGATCCAAACTACAGAATCTGCAGGGCAGAAGGACAGTATTGGTACCTGAATTGCATTCACAAATTTAAGTGGTTAGATTTTAGGCTACAGGCACTAAAAATTTCACACTTCTAAGCAACCACTCACAGTTTCAACACTGAGGACAAAAAAACAGCAAACACCCATCTTTATCTTTCTTCTGAACTCTAGCCTTTGCAAAGGTTATTTAATCTGCATTCAATTATGTGGTATCTTTTTTGTTTGCAATGGAAAAGGATAAAAACTGATTTTAAGTCTCCAGTTCAGCCAGTTTTTTAAAACCATTCAGAGGGTTTGGGATTACTTTCTGTTTTCTCTCAGAATTGAATACTGTTTCCTATTTACTTTACCAATTTAGAAAAAAGAAAGTCATGGGTCAAATAAGGGCAAAGTACTCTCTGCAGCCTGCAACAAATAGAGCAGCCAGGGCATGGGAGGGCACACACACACACACACACACTCACCCATCCCACCCAGTGCCATCCTCCTGCTTTGCAGCACAAGAACTCCGGCAAGCGTGAACCATCAGGAGTAGACCAAATTGACACATCAATAAAATTCCTAGAAGTATGCATTTCAAATAGCAGGGAAGCCTAGGTTTAAGAACAATGTGTTATAGGGATCATTCTAAAATTTGCAAGCCTCCACATAAAACTAATTCAATTAAAATGTTACAATCAGACTAAGTAATTTAAGAAGAAGACTCATTCATACCTCTATTGCCTGCCGGCCACACACAGGTGCGGTAGGAGCAGCTGCACAACTATCAGCTCCTACGTGCTCTTTCCCAGTGAAATGCACCTAATACTGCTAATAAAAAAAGGACCAAGCCAAACACAGCCCCAAACCCAGAGCAACAAGTTCATCCATCTTGAGTATGTTTTTTGCTTAAGAAATACCAGGCATTTCTTGACATCAAAGCTTGCTGAATAAGGATGTGTTTTTCCTGTCAAAGTCACCTGATACTTCAGACCTAAGAGGACATGCAAATTATCTTAATCTCACTGAAAAAAAAGTGTTTGCCTAACCTACTTACTAGAAAAAAACACTCCAGAAACACTCCTCAGCATGGCTGTGAAGATCTGTATCCTCACAAAACATGAAGATCTGTATCCTTAGAAAACTTCATGGCTCTTAGTTCTTGTGCAAGTACAACCTGGTCACACCTGTCCAAAGACTCATGTCTAACAGCTATCTTTTTAGCGTTATCAAAACTTGAATTTTGTTAGGAAATCTACAAGGGTCTGTACCAGGAAATGCAAACAGCCCGTACTTCCGTATTTCAGAAGAGTATTCCACATGGCTTTTTCCTATAAAACTCAGTTCACTGCTGACACTTAAACATTATTGTAAAACTTGGCTATAACCGGGACACCAGGTCATCAGCGAGGAAATATGCTTGTTTCAAGCCATTTTCTTGGGACGGGATTTGGTTTTGGCAAGCTTACCTGCAGTACAAGCACAAATATAAAGAAGTGGTTCAAAACATTTACATCTATTTTGCTTTCTAATGCACAGTTTGAATCTCTAGATTTAAGGTGACAAGGTAAGAACGTTTCATTTATAAGAAAGAGGCAAGCTAGGAAAGCAAGCTGATTGTCGCCAAGGTAAATAGTCTGTCCCTGTCTATTACGAAGCTGCCAGAAAGGAGTTCTACTTCTCTGAAAAATCCTTATTAAGCATTGCTGCTAAACAAACGATCTCCCCTCCTCTCCCACTTACACAGTACAAAAACATGTAATGCCCTGTCTCTCCAAGCCTACTGTAAAGGTTAGCCAAAACTTGCTGCAATTGCCCTGCAACAGCTTCTCTGCAATTATTCACCAGCACAAGAACAGAGAGTACCCTTATCTTCTAAGGAAGAAAAGGTCACCCCATGTGTCAGATTTTGAACACAGAACTTTGAGCCTTTTTGTAAGTTTAGATCCCATAAAATCTAATTAAATCCAGCACTGTCACACTGAAGCAAATGAAGGCATGTAACCATATGAGCATTCTCACTAAAACGTTAACAGTCCTGCTTACGCAATACGGTATGACTGAACACATTATTCACCACATGGCTCTCCCACCCATTTACCCTTTCATTACCCAATTAAGATCTAATAATACTACAAGTAAGCATTCTAAGACATCAAAATACACATAAAGGTGAAGCATGAGTTCATTTTTGAGCCAGTAAATACATTTTGTTGTTGTTGTTATTATTATGAGTTCAAATTAAGGGGATTTTCCTTGTTGCAGAAAAATAGTGTTGGATATGTAATAAAAAGCCTACTGAAACAAGCATATCAGCTGTACAAAACTCACCTTCCAGCAGTGAAAGTAATATTTAGATCATACTTTGAAAATACAGCAGAAATGGCAACCTTAACTCTTTGTACAAGACCAAAGAGGTCACAGCTGTAACAATAATATAAATTTCTCTGACAGCATTCTTAGAAATTGTCATGCACTGTCATCATAAGTTGTGAGGTACTCTCAAATCCATCAGATCGCTTGCTATCTCATACTTGAGCTAAGGTAGCTGATCATGTGAACACTCCACAGCTGTTTCCACAGCACTTAATAATTCTATTTGCATCAAATGAGGGTGGAAGAAGGGGGGGAAAAAATGTTTCGACAGTAACATCTTACTGGCAAAAACGAGAGTTAAACAAAAATTGCAGATAGCTTATGAAATATCAGGAAATGAAATCACTGTACCTCCAACACACCATTAACAATTGTGTGGCTAAAACATTCAGCTACCAGAAGCCCTGTCCTAAAGCTCAGAATTTTGTAAAATACCCCAGACTCTTCAAACATAAATATCCCCAGACTGCAGCAATTAAATACAGTATTCAGTATTCCACAACGGTATGTAACAGAAGTACCAGCACAGCAACCACACTCAGACTCTTAAACTGTCAGAGAAATGCAAGTTTGATCATTGCAAGGCAGAAGTTATTCCTAAAGATCTGCAATGCTCTTTCTAGCAGTCATAAGAGAAATCACTTGCCTCTCCCAAATCTGTGAAGTTCTGCAAATAAGAGAAAGAAAGCCTCGTTTTCTCCATCAGTAACTATTCTAAAACAAATGTCCCAATTCAGACTCCACAGCAACTGCAAACTCTGACTACAGTCCTATACAATATGCTAAAATGTTTAAGTGCAGAGATATAAGGCAGTAATTCCCTTGTTTTATAGGCTCACTCTAAAAATACCCTGGAGTGACTGTCAGCCGCTAGTGAAAAGCAGGTCTCCTAAACACTGTGTGATACAAAGCCAGCTGAATTATATTACCTATAATAACTGAAAATAAGCAAAAGTTTTCTAAAGAAACACTAGCTGTGCCTTGTGGAAAGCAGTTCAAGCAATTCTGCTTTGCAGCGCATCTGCACACATGCGAAGAATTTTAACTAACCAAGTCACTCCATTTCCAAGTGAATCATTTACATTTAGGGCAGCTAGATCTCAGATGACTAAACAGTTTTCAAACATGAACATCTTGAGTTTAAAAGGTGTCTTTACAAATACATGTTGAATTTAGGAAAGAAATTAGGTATTAAAGAAAGTACAAAAAGGGCTGAAACAGTGGGAAAAGATTTCCTTTAATCACCCAAATCCAAGAACCAAAGCTTGAAGTTGAATATGTCAAATCTCACAAAAATTAATGCCTTTTCAAAATTAAAAAATAATAATAATTTTTACAAGTAAAATGTGCTTATTTTACTTAGTAAATCAGTCACAAATCTCAGATTTTTACACTGGAGTTACTTCAGTAGGATCTGCGAGTGTTTTATAACCAAATAATCAGTGTTTCAATAGACAAGGAATTGTATCCAGTACAGCAAACATCTGCTGTTTAGAAGTAGAAAAGGTTGAATATAAATCAATCAATCATACCTTTGTGCTACTGACCTGATCATTACCTACTTACTGTGAGTTCAGAAACATATGAACACACACTATTTTTGGTTCCAGGTCTTAAGTGAGAGCAGGAACAGCAGACAAACAAGCTATGGATCCAGAGCACGTATTTCAGGAACCAACATGCACTCTAAACCAGATTACTTGGAGGATCCATTTCACCAAGATTTAAAAAAATGTACTCGTACTGAAGCTTTACGCAGTGTTTCATATGCAATGGTCATGCTCAACACAAAAGTGAAAGCCACAGCATTTTGGACAACTGATGCAGTAACAGTGCTCTGCACCAGCACACAGCAGCCTTGAAAGTCCAGTCCACCCATCCGCATGGCCCATGTTCTGGAAGCATTTGGAACAACAAACTATAAATCTGTATCAGCGTTATGAGAAGTCTTCAGTGGGAATGGATACTAGAGCTGCCAAGTCTGTCAGCACGTAGGATTGAGGTATAGAGAAACTAGGTAAATCACAGTAGGTAAGTCCACAAGAATAATAGCATACTCAATGCAGAATGCGGAGTTACACAGGGTTCTCCGCTGGAAACAGTGATTTTTATTTTATTCAACTATTTGCTTTTGAGAGCATATATAAGTGACTGTTCACAGCTGATGCAAAATGTTCTGGAGTAGATTAAATTAAACTAATTTTAGAGACAGAAGAGGATCTCACAAGAAGACATGATTCTGTGATAAAAAACAGCAGAGAAAAGGACATGGAAGAAGGGTAAGAGAATGACCCTAACTATAAATAATGATGAATATGAATTCAGCTATTATTATTGTTTAGGAAAGATCTAAGTCAGATGTTTAGTCCTCTAAAAATGTAACTGTCAAATAAGCAAACAGTATTAAGAATTATTATGAAAACAGCAGAGCAAAACCCGTAAGATGCCGCAGTGTAAGACCAGACTGCACTCAGCTTCAATACCACATAGTTCTTGTAGTTAACATACCCTTTCTGAAATTAAACGAAAAGCTGCAGAAGGGTAACAAGGATAATTAGGACTTCTGTTCAGCTTCTGTTCAAGGATAGCTTCTGTTCAAGGACAGATTAGATACATCAAAGGTCTTTACCTCAGAAAACCAATTTGCTGGTGGGGAGAGCTACAAAAATTATAGTATCGTAAGTGTCAGAAAACAAACAGGAAATTATGATTTTCCAATTCTTACACTGTAGAAATTGGGGAGAAACAATGGAATTCTCTAGCAGTCCAGGTTTCAAAATAAAAGAGTATTTCTCATATGATATGCAATCAACTTGCACAATTCCTTGCCCCAGAATATTTTGCAAACCAAAAGTATAAAAGGATTAAAAAAAAGTTTAATTATGTGATCAAAATTTCCAAAGGGTATTAGAAACTACAGTGGAGGTGCAGCCTCCCGTTCAGGAACTCACTCAGTCCAATCTCACCAGCTGGGAAGGCCTATTTCATGTCTGCCTTAACCTTACATTCTTCCCCGGGAGCCAACACTGACTGTATCAGAGAGAATTACTGTGCTACGGAGCCCTTGTTGCGAACCAGCACAACTCACAAGCTGGTCTCCCTTCAGCACCAAGTCAGCTGGCCAAACCCCCGTGCTACAGCAGTCACGGCAGAGTTGTTAACACCCAGCTGGAGCAGCAAGAGCTGGCTCACTACACAGAATCACAGAATCACTAAGGTTGGAAAAGACCTGTAAGATCATCAAGTCCAACCATTACAAAAAAAAAACCCCAAAAAACCAAAAAAGACACACACACAAAAAACCACCCACACCACACACCACCATGCCTATTAAGCCACGTCCCACAATGCCACGTCCACACGCTCCTTGAATACCTCCACGTGGTAAGGATCTCCCTTTCCCAAGCCCACAGAAGCAGAAGTTTCTGTAACTCAAGACATTTAAATGAAAACCAGCACATTAATTTGTATATTCCGGATAGCTCACAAAATTTTAATTACTGTGACAACGAGCCATGTGTGCACTAGTCAATCTCAATTAGAAAATGAAAATGAGCTTGAACTGCCATGAAATACATGTGAGGAAAGATTAGCTCTTACATTCACAAGATGACAGATGACTCCTTGTTATACCATTACTGCAGTCAGCCCAAACACTTCAGTCAATCCCTGCTTGGCAGCTGTCATGTGGCAGTTCAAGACACTTCACTCGCTCCTGTCCTCCAACAGTTAGATAAATACAATTAAGGTCCTTTTATCTGCGCATTTTCTTCAGCTTGTTCATGCTAAATCTGCCACACTTCTGACTGCAGCCAATGCAAAGAGGAGGGTGAGTGTCACAAAAGGCATTTTTAATATTAATTTATAACTCACAAAGTGAAATTGTGAAGGCTTTGCATCAAGCTTGTGTGAAAATGGCAGGTTTTGATAAGTAAGAATATAAATTTTTCTTCACATAAACATTCTTATTTATTATATTAGGAATTAATGTTAACATTTGTACACCCGTCCAGTGCAAGTTTTGAGTTGTTCCATAACTCTTTTCTCATAATAGCTCTTTGCAAAACATTACCGGCAACTAACAGGATTATTTCCCAAATCTGTTTGCTTTACATAAATGTAATCAAATCAGAAGCTAGCTTAACAAAGTCACATACAAACTATAAATTCTTTTAAGTACAGAGGATGCAATGTTTTCTGAATTCCCCCACTAGTTAAATACCTTTAAAAATATTCTGCATCCTCTCTAGAGTCTAATACAAGCCACATGTTTCATCACTCACAGTAGAACTCACAAGAACTTTATGGAATCTGTCACCATAGTGCCTATGAGAGCTGTCTAAACAGGGTATTCTAACACAATTCCAGCTTTTTGGTACAATTTTGTATATGCATAACTAGTATTCCTTATGATTACGCAGCACATAAAACCTCATTTTGTGCCTAACATTTCCCATGTCTGCTTACTGCGAAGCCTTAAGAAGATACAAGCACAACTTCAGTGGCACGCTTACTCAGTGATTTGGAAAATCAGATATAGCAACATAACTAAAGAGATGATATCTTTGAAAAGTATTTAACTTAATAAAATCCTGATCTATGTAATTTGTGGCAAAAAAATTCCACACCTCTAAATGTCATAGAATCAGTTACCAGAACATAGCATTCTTATGACATTAGCAAGAATATGTTGACTTGATGACTGACTTGCTTTTTTTCCTTGAGGTTCTGCAACAGTACTTGTCTTAAAAATCCCTCTCTCAAAGACCCTCTCTCTTGAAGCTGTAACCATGACTCTATGGATATACAAAAAAATATGAACCTATAGGCTGAAAAAAACCAGAGAGATTATAAAGTCAAGTCCAACATGGGCTAAAAAACGTTTCATCTGAGAACTTGTCCTTTCCTCCCTGTACCTCAAAAGCCAATGGATTTTTAGATTATTTCAAGTGCTTCTTTTAAAGAACAACCCCACAACCTGAAATTGTTACACCATTATACCAACTTGCCACAACTCCAGTCAAGGCTGGATTTTCCTTTGTTCATGGCAACAGACCTGAAGCTTCTCAGACCTATGCCAAAACCTCTTATCTTACGAATTTCAGTGTTTGCATATTATCAGTTGGGAGTAACGGGGCTGGGGAAGGGATCTCAGCGGAACCGGGGAGGATTTTGGGTGGGGGATTTTTTTGGTCCAAAAAATTAAGGGATAAAAAGACAAATCAATCAGACTGAATTTAAGGTTTGGGGATTTTTGGAAGTACTCTAAGTCAAGTTTTTCAGATCAGCTCTTATAAACAGATACGTAGTTCCCTCCCTACTCCCTCTTCCTATCACTTGGCATTTAAAGCCTTTTGCTTATAAGGATAGTAATGTTTGTCTTTATGGAGGCAGTAAATAGGAATTTAACTGCTATTGCTACCAAATCTCACAGGCGCTATTTTTTGAAATACGGATAGTAATCTCTCAGACATTTCCTTTCACAGAAGTTACCAGGTTTCACTGTGATCACTAAAATTAGTAACACGTTATTGCTGATCAGCAATAATAGACTATGAATCCACAATCACATGCTCAGTGAGAATTATCACATGCAGCTTGATATGTCTATAAATCCAGGGATCCACACCCAAACTGGTTATTTGTACTTCCTTTAGACTCAGTGGGAGTTCTTTCTCAGAGAAAGAACAGTTCAGTTATACAAACCTACTTTAAGCATACCTAACAATGAAAATACATTTCTCTACATAAGTAACTCAGTAGACATCCAAACAAATGGTTTCCATCCTTTTTGCCTAATAGCAAATTAATAATTACAAAATTCCTCCATGATAACAAAGATCTTTTTAAAGAAAACAAGTATCAAGAAATGAAAGCAATATGTTCAATTCTCTAACAATCTAGTCAAAATACTTGGTCTTTCCAGCACCACAATGAGATCTTAATTCCAGCCCGTAGATAACATTTAAACCAGTTAGTCCAATACAACATCCTCAGCATGGGGGGGGCGGGGGGGGGGGGGGGGGGGGGGGGGGGGATATCTCATTTCATTACTTAAGACAGATTGTTCCAAACTAGTAAAACTGCTTTACCTACTCACTGCATTGCAAGCACTCACATCAGCATTTCAGCTTCTAGTCAAAATTAAATCTATGGTAATTTTTCACACAAGCCAAGTCTTCAGGCTTAGAATATAATGGATTCAGCCTTACTGTACCACCTTCCTGGTCATAAAATATTGGGATCTTAATTCAACTTTTTTCTGTTAGCTTTCTCTTCCCCATATTAATTCCAACTGCTAGCATACAGGTTTTATTATCTCTTTCAAGATCAGCATGGGCTTTCTGCTACAATACAGACAAGTACTACAAACAAACATGCATTAAAAGCCAGAACAAGCCTTTGCATGTATGTTTTCCTTACAGGTTGTACTCACAACTCAAAATGGATTTTAAGAAAAAGCCACAACATGCATCCTAATACCAACAGTTTAAAATAACCTTCACATGATAATAAACAACCTCCACTGAAATTGTTTGTAGAATCCAGAAATTAACATCAGAAGTGTTCCCATACTCTTAATCCAGCAAGACACAGAACACCTATTAGAGAGACGAAGTTTAACGAACAGCAATTTAACAGTTTTTCAATCCTACATTCAACAGACAAAGTTCAGATATGCATCTCAAAATGCTAGTGCTGCCTTTCAGGGTCCCAGGTTATCTATACAAGGAGCTAAGACTATCACCTTCTTCCACAAATACCAAAATCCCATAAATATTCACATTCACAAAACTCCTGTTTCACCATTACTCATAAATAGCTCTCCCACTGATTCTGAACTACTGCATTTATTTTAGCACTGATCTGCAAATAAGTGGTCAATTTAAGAAAAACAGCAGAAGAGCATGAAAAAGTGCCTTCTATTTCAGCAAAAGCTTCAAATGAAAGGATAATTACAAGCAGTATCTGCTGAATTAAGTCAGAAATATCTCAAGCCATCAGTAAAGCAGATTTTGTCAGCTAGAGCCAGGTAAGAGCTACAGAAATATTGCATATTGTATTGCAGTTGAGCACCTATTAACTTTATTTAAAATAAGCTGCCAGCTGAGACGTGGACAAAAAGACAAATGTTCATTATTCAAACAAATTGAGCTCTTGGCTTTCTTGTTACTGTTGTTCAAATACAGGAAGAAAGTCCAATATTAACATCATGCTGAACTACAGAGGTAAGTACAGAGAATACAGATCCCTAAAGTTGTCCTCACATTAGTTACGTTACTGGTACCTGCCATGATATTAAGCAAAATAGGGTCCCGTTTATCATACATGGGATCACGCTTCCACCTCTTTCAGATGGTTAAATGTATCCCACAGTCATATAGCAGGTCATGTTCTGCCAGAGGGAGATCAGGCTGCCCACGAGTCAGTACCAAAGTACAGGCAGGGCTGCCAAGAACAGTGGCAATTCAGCAGCTCCACTGATGTCAGCAGTCCTCACAGGCACACCAGTCTTACTGAATGACCTCGGCCAGTCTGGAACTCTGAAATTCACAGACATCTCTCACCTTTCTAAATCAGCTGTTGTTCACTACAGTAAAGCAGCTACAATGATCTACTGCAACACACAGAGTTTGGTGGCCAAAAGAGTGCCAAAAAGTGCGTTGCCCAGAAGCAACACATCCTGCAAAACCATGTGGCTGCCATAGCCTCTTGAGTCGTACACTAGCTGTCATCTTCCTAACTCTAAACTGCTTGGCAAAGGAACAAGAAAAGTGAAACAGGAAACAACCAGGAAAATTGTCTTCATTCTCACTGGGCCTCATGTTCAGAGCAATCAATGAAGCTTCAAGCTCAGCACAGACAGAAATATCACCGAACGACCCTGAAATCCTGCACCCACCAGCAGCCTTTCCATGTCTGCAGCACAGGACACTGCTACCAGTCACTCCTCAAAATCAGACACAGCACAGAGCAAGCAGCAGATCAAAATAACCAAGTCATCACTCGCAGGAGTTTCCTCTGAATAACGTATTCAGATTCTACCACGGCCATATCGTGCATTGCCAGCCAATGGATGACTGCAGTGGCAAACAATAAATTTCACTCCTGGTACGAATGAGTTTGACATAGAAGCAGTATGAGCTCTACAGCCTAGGCAAGTAGGAAATCATGCTGCTGCTGCTCAGGCTGGTAGATGAAACGATGCGCCTTGTTCTCCATACCAAGACAGCAACACATCACCTTACTGCCACAAAAGACAGCTGCTTCCTGGGGTGGCAACTGAGCTTGGAAGCAGAACACAGGATGAAGAGGAAAGCAGTCTAAAAATGCTTGCAATGTAACAGCTGGCACCTAGCAGCAGGGCAGGCATGATAGGGACTCAGTGCAAAGGATACTGAATATTGTGCTGCCAGATTCACACAACCATAGAAGTCACAACTGTGTTATCTTCACCAGTGACCAGTCACAGGCTCCACTGATTCGAGAAGCACCTTGAATAAACTCAATTATTCTGGTGCGTGATTGTAGCGTAACTACTCCATTCACAGATCACCATTCTTCTGCCTTCCCTTTCTAAGTCCAGAAACAATTTAAAAAAAATAGTCTGTTCCTTACAGAATGTGCAGTTGTCCTTTATACAATAGGCAGCGTATAGGACATTGATAATACAGATACCACCATTTAGAATGTCATTAAAATTATGAAGGAGACAACACCACCTTCCTTCACAGGGAATCAATTATATGTTTTTCAATTATCCTACAATTCCTCTATGTACATTAAACATCACCTTATTTACTACATTCACAGGAAGGGAACTTATAAGCAGGGGATGCAAATAGCAAGTCAGTGACATAGGTACTGAATTGAGATAGAAAGCCAGCTTATTCCACCCGAAGAAAATCAGATCTCCTAAGAAGCTGGCATAATCCATTCTTGCTGGCAAATTCCACAAGAGTGGATCTCTACCACAACCCCTAGGGGACCAAGCATCATCTTATGTCCATTTCAGGTTACCAAAGCCACATGTTTCACTTGGCCCGAAAACATTAGTGCACATGGCAGAACTTAGAAAGCCCACTCCAACTGCACCACTGTTCCAGCAGCTTTAGCAATCTTCACCCCGGTTAACTGATGGCAACCAGTGTCTTGCAAACATACATCAACAAAACACTAACAAACCAAACATTGTCTACATCAGAATGAGTAGCATCTCCCTATGTGCATTTTCTAGCACTTGCTGGGTGCAAATACCTCACATTATTTCTTAAAGGACAGATTTCATTTCAAAGGCTGATTGTCTATCAGGTGCCACTTACCTGTATTACAGTGCCATCCTTCTACTCTGCTTATGGTTTGTTCAGTATCTTCCCAGCTCAAATTTCACCTCCTGAGATCATCTACACAGCAGCATCTTACCTGCAGCTCTCTGGAAACACACACATCGCACCAAACAAACAGCTACCACTATTAAAGGCAGTGGTCTCCTCCAGTAGTAGTATTTTCTGGAAAAGGAAAGGGTTCTCAGACAAGAACTACAGAACTCCTCATCTCTCTATAAGATGATGTATAAGATACATTTGTGGCAGCCTAGCTTACCACTGTAGATAGAGGTGCTGAAAGCATTTATATGAAGCCTCCCCTTCTAAAGACATAGTTTTCCCAGCATCGAAACTTGAGAAGCTGGATTCATACTCAGAAAGAGCAGCATCACAGAACTCGTATAAATTAGGAGAAAAAGCCAAGTAGCTATTACCTATAAACATATGTAACAGCCAATTTAGTCTCATGACAGTAAAATTATGCAAGTGTCTATGGGCGTTTGAATTACATGCCTCAAAATGTACCGTTGGAAGCCACAAACTACCTCTCCTCAAGTTTCACACCAAGCATATTCAAGAGTTATGCCAAATTGATTTTTTCCAGTGGTTAGGCAAAGTTGATAAACTCACAATTACCACCTAAAAAGATCAATTCATCTATGCAATAACATGTCTTCAGTTATTTACTCAATATTCTACATAAATAAGGCTTCTTCAATGAAATTTATCAAGCTGCAAAAGTAGTGACATAAGAATTTGCAAGGGCAGCCTAGTTTAGTCACTCCATCTTTCCTGTTAAGGAGAGCTGAAGTATTTGAACAAGTTCAGAGTTCTTAATGAGTTTTATACTTTTATCATGTCCTCACTGTCTATGAGAAAATATAAAGAGGCCACATTTGCAAAAATCAGGTTCTCCTTTTCCACCTCTCTCTATTGTGAAATACAACCACTGGAAGCTGACCTCCAGCACTGTTTATACAAGGATTATATAGAAACATTTCTATGAAGTACACAGTGTCTGACTACACAAATCAACAGAGCTTTCTTAGCCTTTCCAAGTCTTGAGTTTGAGCAATGCCAACACTATTAAGTGACAACAGTTTTGAGTACACTCATATTCACGTTGCCTGTGGGAGTTCCTTGTCACAAGAAGGGACTGCAGTCCATGCATCATGTCTGACAGCTACTGTGGGTTTTCTTTTTCCATGCTCAGTCCTCATTTTCTTTCCCATACTTAGTTCTTCTGTGTTCAACCTTAAGTCACAGCTGAGTCATGTCTTGGTCAGTCAACTTGCATTTTAGAAGCTTCTCAAGATTAAACATTACAGTCATGCTGGCTGGAAGTAGACTTACTAGCGTTACAAGACGAAATGTCCTTAACCCTGAATCTATAGCAAAAAGAATAGGATGAAATTCAGCGTACCCAGGATTCTAAAACCCAAAGCTGAAAACCAACCACAACTATGGAAATTTTTATTCCCATGACTCCCAATATTTTAAAAATAATGTATTGAGTTTATGAACTACACCAGGCCTTTCTTCTTAGTCATGTAACATCTCTCTCCCTCAAATATTACAAAAAAATAACTAAAGATGAAGGTGACAAAATAACTTAAACAGACTGGAATGAAATGCTTTTCATAGCCTCTAACGTGAACCTCTAAACTGTGATGGGCTGCTATAACAAAGCCAACCGAGGCTATCTTGGATTGTCCTACAACCACACCCAGGAATGCAACACATGCCAAAATTCAACAGTTGCTCACTGACGTAGGCGCAGGAGGAATCACAATGCGCACTGAATCAGTTCCTCACCACTGGAATAATACATTTAGGCGGGTTAGCTATAAATACCTAGTTCTGTAGATATAGGAGGAGATTGGAGCCATATGTAGGAGACCCAAACACTAATTACACACTGAGTAAAGTTTCAGCAATATAAAATTAAGGAAGAAGAGGAGATTCAGGAAGCGCCCTACTTTAAGGCATACAGCCTGCGCGCTCTGAACTCTCATGAAAACAGAGCAACCGAGAGATAAAGCTGTGGAAGAAATCAGGGGTTTGGACTACAGACAAATTCCCCTACATGTTACATACCGATGCATACAATCCTGTTACTGAATTTATCTTTTCTAGATAAAAACAAGTAAAATTTGTGTGAAAAAAATACATTAACTGGTAGCAGACTGCCCTGTAACACAAGGACGAAGACAAAACAAAAGTGTGTTTGACATACTACTAGGCTAGGCTAAGGAGCATCAGCAGCCTCCCTGGAGGTCTGCCTTTTGTACTGTAAATCCAACACTGCAGCAAGAGACACTTTCATGTTTTCTGTCTCAGAGAGGGGCTGTAAGACTTGAGTTGCTCCGCCTCATTCCTATCCTGCTTCTGCAGTAAAAAATTGTAATATAGCTTACTAACTTGACAATGCAGTCAGAATGAATACATGTTTTATTAAAATTAACTGCTCTAATTCCTGATCCAGTGGTAATTTCTGGAATAATTGAGATTAATCTTTAAAAGTTTCCATATTTCAAATGGCACAAGTTAAAACTGGGATACCAGTGCTAAGCAGATAAGCCAATTCCATCCTTCCTTATTATCTTATAAGGCAAAACACCCAGAAAGATTTGAATGACCAGGTAAATTAACTTCACAGAATGTACCTAAAATCTGCCCATGCTTAAGATCATATTCATAGATGAACATACATACGATCTGCTCCAGTTTGACTATTTTTACTCCACTTTTTTTTTTGTTGTTATTTAATTGTTTGGGGGTGGGTGGGTGTTGTTCTACTAAGAATATTTTTGTTCTACTAAGAATATTTTTACTTTTCAAAATATTCTCTGTAGTTAAGTGACTTTTCTACTGAGAAGGATTTTTGTAAATTTTGTTACTGTTAAGGCCTTCTTCTGGAAGCCATCCTGGACTTAGGAAACAATTAAAATCTGAATAGATTTAAAAAAAAAAAAAAAACCACCACCTTACATTTCAGAAGAGTCAGAACCTCTAAAGCAAGCTTGTAAATTTTTTTTCCTAAAGGGGTTAGAGCAGTGGGGATTGTGCAGGACAGGTATTTGACATACTTATTTCCCTGATGCTGGAAGGAAGGTTAGAAAGCATTCCTAAAATATTGGATAGTCTTGAGGTTCACAGTAGGAGGCTATATTTCCTGCTGGATAATAATATTACGTTACACATAAAAACAGTTATGTTGGTAAAATTAAAATAGCTACAACATGCGAAGCTCTCAGCGGAGCTCCCTTCTCTCTGAAGGGAGACTCCAGAAGGGACTAAGGGGATTGCAATACACCAGCAAGAGACATGACTGAACACCGCTGTAAAACCTAAGTATCCCAGCTTGATACACATTGTGTAAAGTTAATCCATGTTCATCCCAGTGCAAAATCAGAACCGAGTCCTCTGGCTCTAATTCTCCTTCATACAGTTATTTTGGGAATGGGGAGGAAAAGACACAATGTGCTTTTTGAAGATACAGTTACCCACAGATTATGGGTGCAGGCAATGTGTGTCAGTATTACTGAGTATGCATCATGTCCTAGGTCTGAGGAGGGACAAATTAAGGAAGTAAGGACTAAAACATGAGTAAAAAGAAATTACTTCATCGTTAGCACAGCTATGGCTAAGCAGCACCTTACCTAGCTTTTAAGGTGGCTAAGTATTGACAGGCATCACAGAAGAAACAGATTTTCAGTAGAAATCTGAGTATTAATAGCATTATGGATCAGCTTGAGTAACATGTTTAAAAGCAAATCCAAGTAAGGCTCAAGTTGTCTAACTAGAGAAACATACAAATTCATCTACTAAATTCAGTGTAAAACCCCCCAGTGTTTATTTAAGGTTCAAACTGTTTCAACATATCAGCAACTAGTAACTAATTTCTGAATTTATTATAAGTGGTTCAAGATTCCCACTATGAGTACAATTATAAATATTATTTAAAGATATCACTAAATTTAAAGGTTTTCATAGAGACGAGTTCAGAGAACTTGAAAAGCACGTCTACACAACGTTCTCAGCTACATTAGGATGCACGTTTAAAAAAGGAATAAACTTCCTGAGGATGCCTCGCAATTCATTTACAATCTTTTTAAAACTTGCAAAATCTTAAGGTAAAAAGATGTGGTATTCAATTTTTACGAAATGAAGGGGAAGTTCACAAGCTTAGTTCAGGAATAAATACATTACTCAACCAGTCAAAGAAAGCAGAACTAACTGAGGGTACATTGTTGTACCTAATTCAATCAGAAGTGCTAACAAATACCTTCTTTAATAATTTGAATCCCATCCATCCAGGATTTGAAAAGAAAAGCCTCCTATGAAACACCCACTTTTACCTATAGAATTAAGTTGTTGGTTTCCATAGTACTTAACTTACCATTTGAAAAAAGTGTCTGTTGTTTTAAGAAGTCCACCAATTACAACCCACACAGACTTGGCCAGTTACACTACACACAAATAAATCCAGATGATATAATTCTCCAAAATTCAGAGCATGAAAAGGTAAAGCTCTGCAAGAGAGAGTGTGAAGCGAGAATGCGGTTGTGACACAGGCTTCGTTGGACAGACTACCCTGAGACACTCCCTGCAAATTCTCTTCACCGCCCACATCCCCTCGCATTAGGTATACAGACGTGACACGCAACAGGAAGGGCATGGACAGCCTACGTTCTGGGTCAGGTATACTGAAACGCTTCTGGGAAAACTGAATAAACGGGACCTGGCTTTGAATCAAAATAAAGGCTACATCTGAGGTACCTAACTCCAATCTGTACGATATTGCGGTGCACACAAACCGAAGCCATCTTTAGCTGTCTCATTGTGCACAGGTTTTGGTAGCACCTGCATCAGTTCTGAGACACCTGACTCCCAAGCAAACATTTTGTAAGAGACTACTACAATCATAATACATCAGGACATCTCTATTAGAAGCAGGAGCTATATCCTGCTATAGAAACTAGTGCAGCTTACCGTTAACTGCCATTTACTACATTCCATCAGAAGCAGCACTGACACTGTCTACATAAAGTTAAAAATAAAAGTCTACTGAATGCCTTTTTTTTGTTCTGCAGTTAGTGTGCTCATAAACTCCATCCTTCAGTGAAAGAGAATGGAAACCAGTGGTTTTTAGCAGGCAGTAACAGTCCTGTTCTTGGATACTACAACACAAGCAAGACCTTCAATGACACCATAGCTTTTCTGCAAAGCCTGAGCAATTGCATCACTGGGACAGGCCACCACAGGAGGTTCCTTGCTCTCTACAAGAGATGCCTCATTTCCCTCTGCATCTTCAAGGCATATGCAAGGCTTAGCCTGCTCCAGCTGTGCTCACTGATAACCTAAGAAAACTTGCAAAAACAGCTGGCAAGGAGCAGGGTAACATCCAGAGCGAAACATTTTAAGTCGGCTCTCATGTATGTAAACTGCATGGCATATTTAGTTCTATAAATTGAATCAAGTGTTATTTGTGAATCCTGCTTTCACCTGTGGTGTCCAAGCTTGTCATATGACCAATAGAGCTACCCTTCAGCACGCACCTATAAAAATAACTGTGCAGAAGAAAGGATCTCTAGGTGTACTAATAAGACAGTTACAAGCCAAGACAGCAGGAAGTTTCAGCCTATTTCAAAGGAGCCTAATACTTAATGGAAGCATGGAGGCCTACAATTACACAGTTAAGTCCCAATATATGTTTTTACAAGATTACAGCTGGAAAAATTCACCTGTCCTGAGAAGTAAAGAAGCCAAAAGGCAGGAGAGGTATTGAGATACTCATTAAAACAGTCTCAGAATTTCTCACATCAGCCTTGAATTACAACAGTCACTGGTGGTTTTTGTGCCCCCTCAACCCCCTCAAAATATTCAGTCAACATGATTTACCCAGACAGTAAAGACTGGAGCAAATATCTGGACTAAGTATCTCTGGAAAAGTGGTATGCAAATACTTACAAATACCTTTTTTTTTTTTTAATGTCAGAAAACAAAAACCAATTTTTCAGTGTAATAACAGGGTTATTTGATATTGTTATATGCCAGCCCTTACATTTTTGTCCAGTTTTCTTAAATAAACTTACTTATTCCATCATGCCAGGTACAAGCTAAGGCTTGTACACTGGATTAAAAGCATAGGAGTAGAACCCTGTATGACTGTATGAACCCTGTACGAGCTGTTACTGGGTTTAGAGAGATCAAGTAATAAGATGCACATGTCCTAGTAAGAGTAGGGACTAATTATTCATCTAAAAATTAGAGAGCACCCAGCTGCAAAGAGCCTGCTTCACCAAAGACAGCAGAAGAGTGAGGATTCCTAGACAGCAGCTCTGTTACTGTAGGAAGGAACATACTGCTGTCATCCACTAAGATGCACCACCCTTACTGAAACATGCTGTTGCATGACAAAAAAGTTCACTATAATATACATACTTCTTTTTCTAGATATTTTCTGTAAAATATCCCATCCCTTTTCAACTGCACATGCAATTACTTGGTAAGAGCACTTCTCTGGATTACTACTTCTCACATTAAGGCATTAAGCAGCCCCAAATCAGCAGAACAGTATAGCTATAACTGGAGAAGTGATTTTTGCCTTGTAACTGTATCAAATCTAATCTTTTGTAAGCAGCTTTAAATTCAATACCTCAATCTTATTTTAAAATAAAGATTCAGAGTCCAATCTTAACATTGAACAATGAATTTTTGCCAACATATGCTTTTTTTTTTTTAAACTAGGAAAAGAATTTTACAGGTTCCAAATTCTGACTGTCTAACCACAGAAGAGGAACATCATCATGAATTTATATCCACACACAAAAAACTGGGCAAGTGCTTTCAAATAGCCTTACATGAGGTGATAAATTACATCTGGAATTTCAGGACCTTGAGAGAGTTCTCAATATTGAAAAAACAGCACAGAAAAAAATGCACAAGTTATACAGCAACAAGATACCATTTCTTATGTAGGAGCCCATCAGCAATTTGGGGGTTGTTTTGGTTTTACATATTCAAAGCTATTAAGATCATCATGAGCCATCTACTGCATACTCCACATCTAGTTTATTTGACCAGTTCAGTTTACTGGCTGATACAAAAGGCTTTACCACATCTGCACCCTTTCCTGCAAGGAGGATGCACATCTTTATCTAAACCAAGCTAAACAGGATGAATGGGATTAAAGGGAAACATTACTCAGCCTTGCTGGTATTTTATCTGTCAATATCTCTTAAGTAGTGCTCTAAAGTTTATCATGGCATCTGCTTAACCCTATCAAAAGACTGGTAATTCACCTTGAAAAACTTTGATGAGCTACTGTGAAAATCCAACAGAAGTATAAAATGCTTTTTGCTACGGTAGGAAAGAGTATAATAAGCAAAACAAGCCCCTCCTTCAATTTGTGTAAAGGTTATGAAGCAGGGGAAGGGGAAAGAGTAAGACACCCGCTTTTCTCTGATACTGATGCTTTAACTCTGTTAATTGCATGGAAAAAGTACACATGTGCACCAAGTCAATCTGTAAATGGAAGAACATAGGTTGATGTAAGTATCATTAGGGAATAAAAGAATTTGTAAGACTCTTGAGGAAAAACGCTTCCTGAGGATTCACAAAATCATCACTCCCATTTGGAAAGCAGAAAGGAACCTGATCAATGTGAAAAGATGCAGTTTTAATCCCAAACCAAAGTATACTGTAAAATTTACATAGACTGCAATTGTGGTTGCCGAGGTGGGGGTGGGAAGTAGCAAGTATTGTTTAATTTGGCATTCCAAAAGCAATTCTTACAGTTACAGAATTTAAGTTGAGTTGTAGGCAACACCATCCAACCCGTTCCCAAAAGCTGGGGCAGCAGAGGCAGTGACTCCAAGATGACATATTTATAGCACACAGAACCCACACAGCACTACTTATTCTATAATTAAACACCAAAACAAGATGCTATTATGAACACAATGTCTCCGACAACATACCACATTAAGATGGACACTGAAATATCTTTTAGATAACCGAACTCGATCTAATCAGGAGTTGGTATTTCCTGGCCAATGATGACTAACTCCTCTAAACCATCATTAAGTATCAGGAAATACCCACCTCCAACATCAACTACTATTTAAACATATACCAAAGTGTTATGTTTTGAACACATTTACTCATAGCAAAATATCCTATAGGCAAATTGGGGGGAACAACTTTCCACCAGACTTGAGGTAACCGAAGTACAAAATCAAGTCCTAATATTAATAGCAAAAAAGTAGGTTAGGGCCAGACTTCCAGATTGCTTAACTTGTAAAGATTTGCTAAAGAATAATGCTGGGCTCCTACACAGTCTTATCTCACTCCCTTCATCCACACACAAAAATGCTTCCTGAATTAAATCAACCCAAATCACCAGTAGGCTTGGGATTATGGATTAAAGAAGAGCTCGGACTAGTACTGTATGTACTTTGCACAGTGAGGACAAAGGTCTTCAGAGAGCCCAGCCTCGCTCCGCTATGCCCTTCCGTCACAGCTTCCCAGGTGGACTGCCCTGTTGCACCAACCAGTATCAATCCTCCGCAACCCACACAAAGAAGAGAGACAGACGAAAGCGCCTCTCTGCAAGCTCTGGCCTCAAGGAGAATTCATGCCTTTTCATCTACATTTTCCATTTCATTAAAAACAGCAGAGGAAAGAAAGCACTTCTCAACTAAAAAAAAAAAAAGAAAAAAAAAAAGGAAAAAAACCACCAAAAAAACCTACCAAAAAACCACCACCATGGTATCAATCCGGTAAGTGAAAGGCAACATCACATTTACATTCAGGAAGGCTCGGGAGTGGACAATTGTTCTCTTCATTTCTGTACAAACCAAAATTAAAGACTCTCAGTAGGAAAGTAACAGCTATAATCTCCTTTTCCCCAACTCCCTGAAGGTACTAATAGAAAGTTTTCATCACAGTGGCCAACACACCACTATGTTGTGAATATGAAATCTAACCTAAAAAGCCTACCTACCATGCCTCCCATGGTTTCCTGTCCTCTCCTTTGCCCATCTTTTTTTTCCCTTTAAAGGAAAAAGATTTGCTTTACAGCTGTCACAAGTGCACCAAAATTTCGTCTAGTTTACTTAGAATTACAAAATAATTATAATCCCTGATGAAATTTCTAGGTGCTATTAATTACTGTATTATTTTTCTATTAGAATTCTACATATTTAGCTTAAGTTGGCAGGTGGATTTCTGCAAGTCAGACACTTCTTATTTAAATCCTAAATTCCTAGCAAGTATCAGTACTTAAAACTTCTACCTTGAAGCAAGTCTACAGCTTTGCATCAACAATGATGTTCTTTCAATGGACATTCTGGTCAGTAGAGTCTACTGCCTGAATAAAAGCAGCTTTTTTTAAAAAAAACCATGCAAAACTCAAACCTCTTATGAAAATTTATATTCATTCTCAACCCTCCTCCCAAGAGCTAAACACTTATCAAACCACTGCATTAGATCTTCTGGCAGCTCTTTTAGTTGAAATCAGAGATCAGACTCCCATTCAGATCTTGGGGAAAAAAACAACACCACAGCACAACACACACACCCCTCTTCATAATTTCATTTTAATTTACAAAGACAGCTTCTTTGCACTCATCTCAAAGCATGTTATATGCAATCAGTAAAATGGGATTCCACTTTTTTCAAGAACACTTTCAGGACAGATCTTCTAGACCAGCACCCCCATAAGCAGAGTGCCAGTGAGCAAATAAGCCTGATCTTCATTAGCTGGCATGATACCTCCTGCATTCCTTGTGTCAAGTAGTTCATGAAATGTTACATCCATGCCACTGAAATTAAACTAGTGACACTCCTTCAAATTGGGAAACCTACATAATGAGCAGCAGTAATCCAAATAATCCAGAAGCAGTGCTCACCTAACACCAACTCACAGCCCCGTAAGGCCAGAAGAGAGGTGATCCACAGAAGAAAGTTCATAAGGAGACTTACAGCAGAAAGTACAGCTTTAAAAAAAAATATTAAAAAAAAAATCCCCACCAACCCAGCCCCCTAATTCTACTATAAAGTTGTTCACTAGTCAGTCTATATAGATGTGAAGAATGTAAAGGGGGGGGGGGGGGGGGGGGGGAAGACACCAAACAAACAGAAAAAAACACCAAAAAAATCCTCCTCAACATTTATCTTGCTACATTTAAAACAGCTGTGTCACATGGACTAGAACAACCTGCTAAACTATATCTACAAAGCAAGGGTTGAGTTTTAAACTGATTAGTACAAAGGTCTTCAAGAAATTGAGCTTTCATAAACTACAGCTTTGCACACACTCCAGTTTACAACATGGACTTTGTAAAGATTTGAGACTTTGTAGTGACGTGTTTCTGAGTACACAACAATATGAGGAAGTGTTGTAGCTGATACCCCTCTTCTCTGCAGACAATCACATATCAAAGGTGCATCATTGTTTAAAATGGCTCCAGTTCTTAAGGATGAAGATCTATTCCCTGTCCTGCCTTGACCTCAAGCAAGAGACACACTGTCCTCCAAAACATCCTGTCAGGAAAGCAGTAACAAGCATACAAATTTGGAGATTAGGATAATAAATACAGTTTTGCTAGTTACTTATTTCAGCTTCCAAAAAAATTGTTGTCCAAGAACATTGAGGCTTTTCTAACCAAGTCTTGTCCACTTCAGAAATCCTGGTGAACACGTCCACTTCTGCAGCTGCAGGGAACTAGGAACAATTTATTTGTTAAGCTCTGTATGTGGTGTTCTCGTGCAAAAGCTTCATTTGTTAAATCCATTCTGTTTTGAAGTTACATGTTTCCTGAAATTGGTTTAGCAGAACAAAATATTTATTTGCTATTTCTTCCAATAGAGATTTGGAATTTATCAGAATATAGTCCAGGTCTGTTCACAAAGGAAACTGTATTCATCTGTTTAGGAAAGATGGGATGTTTTCTGCTTGTGTGGCTTTTTCTGTGTTTCATTTTTTTTAGGACTACATCCCCAAACCTGCGAGGAGATGCCCACGACATACGGAACAAGGTCAACAAGTATATTGATCAGGCTCATTTTCCCTGTTTCTTAGGACTGGTACCAAGTCCTTATAGAACAAGCTGTTTAGGTCAATAATAAACTGCAGGGCTCCTAAATGAACTGGTAATATTTTACCAATTTCCCTCCTAAGTAAAATTACTGGTCAAAACATCTTATCTTCTCAAGTACACAATTAACAAAAAGATTGGCCCAGAGTACTTGAATGACTACTTCAAACGTGGTTTTACTGTGTTTTTATTGTTAGAACTTTATATTTAGTCATCATTTCTCCCCAAGATGGAGCACTGATCTCTGCATTTTTCTTGAAGTTTATGCAAATGGAGAGCATTGAGCAAATACACAACAGCATTTCAATCTTTTTTTAGTAAAACATCTACTGAAAACTACATAAAAGTTGCATTCAGTGAGATTTGGTTTAATGCTATAAACCCTTAAAAATGTTTACTGGAGTGAGACAGTTCGATGAGCTTGCTCTCATATTTAGTTCAATTACCAAGTGTCAGCAATCAGTTTGCATTTCTAGATATTTGCATTTGAAAATGAGATGGGGAAGAAAAAAACCTGGCAGATAAGATCTCAAACAGTTAATATTTTTTTCCAGTTCAAGCTCTTAATACACTAGATAAAATGCATTACCTCAGTTTTTAACATCAGATTAAAATAACAGCTAAGAATTTTTGAGGGACAGAATGTCATTTCATCAATAGCAAAGAGAATTGCGCAAGTGACACACAGCAAACACAGAGCCAAGTCACAGAGTCAAAATTTGAGCTTGCGTATATTAAATCCTAGTTCAAACAGTGAAGCCCACTTACATACTGTACTTTTTACACAATGACAAAGCAAATCACATAATCCACACTGAATAAACCAGATGTCAAGATTCACAGATTCCAGTTACATTCCTTATAATTTATAAAAAACCTTTCCTATAAAGCAAAGCAAGATTGAGATCTGTATTTTTCAGGAACTGAAAGTATTGCTAAATTCACAACTGCTATTTTAAATAGCGATAAAATATGTTAGTAGATGGAAAAGATTCATAAACATAAATTTTTAGAAAGCGCAGCTGTATTATGAGCTGCTACCTGGGCTTTGTACAAACTTGCAGCAAAAAAAAAATTCACTTCTTTAAAGAGTTGTTACAAAACTTTTGCTTTCACTGTATTTTTAGGGTTCAGCTTATATTGCACTGAGCAAGATTTAAGTGCGAAAGTTAGTCCTTGAGGTCCAATTTCAGACTGAGCAAAGTTTATCAAAAACACTTGGCTGAATTTTTATAACCTCCTGGACTGCTCACCTGCTTGTAATGCTATGGCTCACACATTACACTGTGCCATAATTGCCCCTGTTTTAAATGAGAAACCACCTCTGTTAGAACACTTAACTGTATTGCCACTTCACAATCTTCAGCAAACTACATAGCAGTCACTCTACTGTACATACCAGGGAGATGACTGACTACCATCCCATTAAAAAGAAAATCAACCCCATTTAATTCCTGCTTGGATCTAGACTTCTGGACTCAAGTATATACATGAGGAAGAACCATACAGCTGCAACTGTGTAAATATTTTTCTTATCAATTCCCTGCCAAGAGCATCTCAAAATTCTAAGATCAGTTTCATAGACAAGAAATAAAACTAAGGTCACACAGGCAGACAGGCTTCTAGAATTTGGGTACCCACATTTGGGGTAAGTGAGAGGTATTCCAGGGCCAACACACAGTCTTACGTTGGATCAGGTTTTCCAGACTTTTGTTTCCTATGAACTTCTGGGGCGGAGCTGGTGTCTTCTTAAATTGGCATAATGATTATCACTGATTTTATCATAAGAATTTCTGGCATCCACTTCAAATAACAATTCAGCAGACACACATTCCAGCTTGCATTACGAGGATTAAAACAGGAACCTCTTCCCATTGACATATTCCTTCCAACAAGGATTATCTAAGCAATTGCCAAACTGATTTCTATTGATTGCAGTATGATGATGCATAGGCACTTAAGTGTGTTTGTCAACAGAAAATGCTGCAGCAAATTTAAGTCTTCAGAAGTTTGATCTATAAATAAGCTTGAGAATGCCCCTTTAAAAGTGGTTATAAAACAGTACCTCGGAATCCATAGAGCATATGGAACAATATTTCCAGATTCAGTACAATAGGAGAGATTTTTTTTTTTTGTTAAACCTCCAGTCAACCAGCCTGCCTTCTGCCTTCTCATTCAAACTCGTGATACTTGTGCAACTTCATTACCTAAATGAATACACGTGGACATCTATCACTGATGCACTAATAATCCACTCTTAGCTGTGCCGTATCTGCTGAGCCAACATAAGTGAAAACATAACCACAGAAGCCCATGAAGATGTTGTGTGTATAGATAAATATCTTCAAGTATTAGTGGTACCAGTTAAAATTTTTCTTTGCATTATCACATTAATCAAGCTTTTTTTTCTTTTTTTGCTTAACTACGTTGATGAGTATCTCCATTCCGGACACTACGTAAAATTTAGAAGCTTGTGACGGCTTTTTCAGTCATACACCACCATTCATGAAAGAACAAAGCCATGGAAGGATGTCATAGTCTCAGGCCATGATAAAGATGTAATACAACAGATCAGCACAAAACCCTAAATAACAGAAATTGATACATTGGGCTTTTTAGCAGAAAGGAGCATCATTTGTAGCACATAACTATCCCAAGTTTTTCTCATGAAGCTTATGAACTATTACCTGCTTTAAGATCGGATGCAGCACTGATGCTACAAAACTGTTGCTTTTTGCTCCTTCAAGCAAGTGTAGTCACATCAGAATTTTACTTTATAAGGTTTATGAAAACCTTCCAGAGTTCACACAACACCTACTTACTATGCAAGTTTAGGCGTGACAATCAATCCAGGTCACCATCGTCAAGTCCTTCTTTTGGACTCCAATTTCTTGTACCAAATGCTTTATATGGCTACATACAAGATACCTAACATACACCCCAATAGTTCCATTAAAGCTACTTCGGTTACCCATAAACACAGACAACTTAATGAGTCTGTTCCTAGCACTCCTCTTAGCCTTCATACTCACAGGCTTTGTCTTCACAATCCGCTTCTTGTGCAACCATTAACTCCAGCTAAAACACTTCTAAAGGCGAGAACGCAACCCAAGACTGTATGAACATCTGAAATCTTGAAAAAGATGTGCTTAAGCAAACAACAACGTAAAGTGGCAATACTAGTTCTGAAGGCTTAAAAGACAGCTGGACAAGATGCTGCATTTTCACGAAGAAATAACTTACAAACTGCATGTAACTTGTGGCAGCAGGGCTGACTGTACCAAGCATAACAGACTGTGGGTTCAGCAACACAGGGCTAGACAGCAGCGATCCTGTAAGTTTTCAAGGGGCAAATCATTACATAAACTGTGATTAAAACCACCTTCACATTCTTTGCTTCATTGAACTCTGACATCAAGTAACATTTAAATAATGGTCCAGAGCTGTGAAAATCGCCTCCTCGACACTTCAAGTACCCTTAAAATAAACGTTTTAGTTTTGTTATCACATTCTTCACTAGGCCTTTGATAGCTCTCTCCAAACAGTTTTGCATATTTTTAGTCTAATCACCCTGCTTAAATGGCAGTATGCTGCCCAAGCCCGAGTACAAGCAGTCTGCCAACAGCCGGCAATGGTACAAACAGTGAAGTACGGGGATGATGGTGCTGGAATGCAGACACCCTTCTAGCAGATTTGCTTGTTGAACCTTTTTAAACGTAAGATTCCTGTCAGCCATTTCTTCAGCCTGTCAAGGTCCCTCTGAATGGCAGCACGACTGTCTGTTGTGTCATCCACTCCTCCCAATTTTGTATCATCTGCAAACTTGCTGAGGGTGCACTCTGTCCCATCATTCAGGTCATTAATAAAGATGTTAAACAGCCCAGGCCCTACTATCAACCCATAGGGTACACCACTAGTAGTCGGCCTCCAGCTGGACTTTGTGCCACCGCTCACAACCCTTTGAGCCCAGCATTTCAGACAGTTTGCAATGCACCCTCACTGCCTACTTATTTAGCCTGTATGTCATCAGCTGGATTGTCAAGGAGGGTGTTAAGGGAGAAAATGTCAAAAGCACTGTTAAATTCAAACAATATCAACTGCTCTTCCCTCATCCACAAACCTAGTCATTTCATCACAGAAGGCTCACAGGTTGGTCAAGCATGATTTCCCCCTTCGTAAATCCATGACAACTATTGCTAATCACCTTCTTGTCCTTCATATGTTTGGAAATAGCTTCACAGGAGAATTTGTTCCATCATCCTCCCAGGGATCAAGGTGAGGCTGATCAGTCTGGAAATCCCCAGACCCTCTCGCGCTTCTTGGAGGCAAGAGTGACATTTGCTTTCTTCCAGTCCTCAGAAATCATCTTCTATTGTCACCGTCTTTCAAAAATAATTGAGAGTGGCTTTGCTACAACATCAGCTCCCTCAACACTCATAGATGCATTCCGTCAAGTCCCATGGACTTCCTTACAGCAAATTTGTTTAAATCTTCCCTTACCTGGTCCTTCTCTACTGACGCCAAGTCTTCATTGCTCCAGACTTTCCCTCTAGTCTCTGAGGCCTAGGACTCCAGAAGGCAAATCTTACCAATAAAGACCAAGGCAAAAAAGGCATCACGTACCTCAGCTTTTTCCATGTTTTCCCTAATCTTCCTTTGGCTGCTGATACACTTGCAGAAGCTCTTCTGGTTGACCTTCATGTCCCTGAACACTTACCTGAAAACTGAGGTCCAAAGCCACTCCCAGTCATATCTTTTCTACATTCCATTACTGTGATTCCTCCCACACACACAAGCAGGAGGTGCAGTTAAGTTCAGGTTCAAAAAAGTACAAAATAAGGGAAAAGGTACTTCTTGAAAAACTTCTTATTGGGCGTATTATAACTTAACCATTTTAATACAATACAAACAAATTAAGGAAACCTTAACCAACTGCTTGGAATTAGCTCCAAATTGCCTCTCTACCCAGCTTAACCTTACAACACAAGTATCATGCTAATGATGGCTAAGTTTGCTCCTGCAGTCAAAAATAGAGAGCCTGATTGACAGATGTGATGTGCACTAGAATGAACATGATTAGGTAGCGAGACAGCTGTCTCCTCAACAGTAGCACAACTTCCCTGTTTATAACTGTGATGAAAGTGAATTGTTCCTTTCGGAAACTGAAATGATGCATCCCCGTGGTTATGTATTGTGGTGTTTTAGAACATACAGCTCTTTCATCTTACATATCAACCCATACCTTACAGCCTGCCTTGCATTTCTAGGGCACGGCACTGTCATACATATGTCAAGAGGCGAAGTGTTAGAACAAATAATTTAAAAAACTCACTAGGTCTGGATGGTATGCATTAAAGAGCTCTGACTGTACACAGCAAATAACTGAGCTACTAATATGCACATACTGAAGCCAGCTTTTATGCCACAGGATAGTAAACACTGCACTCGCATTTAAAGGGTGCTAGGAGCAGCTCTGAGAATTAGTTACAAACTGTACTTTAGGGTGATAAGCTGGTTTAAACAAAGTGTCCCAAACAAACAGCAGCAGTGAAAGCTCCAGAAAAGCACAGAATAGCTGATGTTAACAGCTTGACTTCTGTCAAGACAGATGAAAATGAGATCATCCTTATACTTACAAAAAACCCAATGTATTCCCAAACTTTAGCCTGTCTCAATATAATACACTATTTCGAGCCTCATAAGTGGGACAAACAAAACCCAGTTCTGTAGAAATCCCGAAATAATTTAGCTGTCTATCAGAATTCTTGTCAACTACATTTAGCTGAGTTGTTTAAAGATGAAAAACGTATTTGGATTTTCAGAAAGCCTCTGACAGAGGCTGATAAGAAGTGTTATGTATCCAAAACTAATCCTCAGGGTAACAAAAAGCAGCTATAGGACTCTACACCAGCCAGCATCTTCCCTCCCTCAAGCTCACAAGTCATCAGCCTACACACAAGTGTGTACATGGCTTTCACTAATTAATACAACTTGAATGTTCCTTTCCTACCACTCCTTTTCCCCCTGTACATAGATAATACATCGTGCCAAGCTGTTGCTGTTCTTTCAGACAATCCTCTCCAGCTGGAAGCATCCTAGCCACTCTGCCACGGTGAGACATAAGGCAACTGTTAAAGGCACAAGGTGTCTGAACAACTGTAGAAACAGCAACAACAACAAAAAAAGATAAAAACAACAGTACATCCTTAACCAGTTCCCTACAAATCAGTGGCTCAAAAACTGATTTAACAGGTTTACCAAAAAAGCCTTTGAACAAAACTTTAATTAAGTCTATTCCAGAACAAGCACCCATTTTGGCTCAGTGCTCTAGGTAAAACTCCAGTGCATTTACAAGTATAATCAGTTCAGTGCAGTCCTCCCTCTTTCCAACATAAGTACTGCTATTTTTGTTTGACCCCAAACCACACTAAAACTGAAACAGCCAGCATGGAGCTGTTTCATCTACTTCTACTAATTTCCACAACCAGATCAACAAAGTAGAATGAGAGATTAAGAAATGCTGGGAGTGGTACCTTCAGAAACATGTTAGTGAGGTTATGTCTGTTTAAGTGTGGTAGTAAACACAACGTTCTGCTTGAGCAAGTAATTTTACTAGTGAAAAACGCATCTTATCTGCACAAAAGAATATTTTTTAATCCACCAGATTCAAAACTCCATGGAACAGGTACCGAAACAAATGAGTAAAGAAGAACAACAAAGTTCTAAAAAAATCAGTATCATTTATTTCAACTGTATTCATGTACTAGTTTACTGTTAACTTCCATGCGTTCAAAAAGCAAAATTGTATTACTTCTCAATACAAAAGTGAAAATCCATGTATTAACATGAGAGCCATGACCTCTCAAGCCTCCCTAAAGGCCAGCGCACCCAAACCTGTGTCCACATCAACACAATTCTGACCAAGTATTTGAAAACATGACTTGAAACACTGCTATGGGTCACACTACTCAGCATTTCTTATATTTGAAGTAGCATCTGAGCACGGAAAGCAGAGACTGCGTTGTACCTCTCCAAGTTCTTTCTGCACACATCCAAGGAAAAAGTGTGATCAACTAACAAGAAGCACTTTCATTAACAAAATTTTAAAAGAACCATTTTTTCTCCAGAAACTAGTGGCATTCAGTAATTAGCAGATATACAGCTCTAGTAGAGTTGCGGTATTTAGTTTCTTAGCATAACATGCATTCAGAAAAAGCATCAGCACAGTGAAGCAGAAAGCTCTTACTGGTGAACCACAGGTCAGATATGGCTTATCAGGTGACTCTACCTGGTCTTTTACTACTTTGACTTCTAAAGAAATGGAATCTAGTTTACAAAACTGAGAAACTTAGATTAACTAGTATAAATTATCATTTCTATGCTGTAGACCATTTCATAGTATTACTTCTCTTTCCCAAAGAAAATTTCTGTGTTTGTTACCAGAACTCAACCTATTTAATGGTCACTGCTAACAGTCATCAACCAAAACATAAAATTTGTTGTACAATGTATCTGTTTATGCTACACAACTCTGGAAGAAAAGAAAAAAAAATTAAGAAAAAGACATAATCCAAGTACCTTTAGTATGGGGAATGGTTTTCCTGCTACTTGTTTTTAATTACAGTATGCCCCAAAGTGAACTCAATAGCTGAAGGCCCTAGCAATAGTTTCTTATTCTATCTTACAGATTTCACTACATATAAGGAGAGGAAACATATCCTTAATCATGAATTTCTCTCCAGGGCTAGAAATATCACAGGTCAGTCTTCAATATGAAAGCCAGCAACAAGCTCATCACAGCTTTCCTGAGCACTAACTGGGAGCACCAATAGTGAGCTCTGATAGGCCACATTTCTCAAAGGACTTGCTTAAGGACATCCTGTTTTCAGAAATATTGATATGACCAGGACAATGCTACTAAATACTACAATTTAAGTCCCCACCAGGTCACCTGCCTGCATTAAATTGTGCATAAGCGTACTATAACTTCTGTGTACCACTGATGAGAAAACAACCAGCAGTAGACATTCATAAAGAGGAAAAACCAAAATAAAAGGTCTTCAGGTGCTGAATAATGGAATTTTCTGCTAGGTTTCCCAAAGCATATTGCTGGTTTCATTACAGTTTTACAGTTTGAAATGTCAAGATTGATATAAGCAGCACAGAAAAACTCAAAACAATTCCCCCAAAATACTAGATTACAAATGAAACGAAGAAACTACCACCCAAATACGCGTATTTTATATTATGCTAGTTATCACTGAACGAGAAAAACTGGTTTGCCCACATGGACAAAAGAACAGTATTAGTCGTCCAATCAGTGTTTCCCTAACTCAAATTTCCTAAAATGAACATGTTGTTTAATCTGTTCTTGAGGAAAACCCAATGACTGTACAGATTTAAATATTTCAAGTGGTCTATAGATTCCCTTTCTGAATATGCGAAGGGCAGAAAATGGCAACAGTGCTTAGCCAGCATAGACTAAGACGACAGATGAGATAGAAAAACCGTAATGCCAACCTATCACTAAGGACTGGAACTTAATACAGCTGAAAGGTTTGTGTGATAGCTGAATATTTGAAAACCTTTGACATCGCCAACAATTTTGAGAACAAGAGCCATCAAGATGCAACACTTCACCAGTAAAGCTGAACCCCATCTTCTTAAGCACCTCTGAACTTTCATGACAATCTCCTAGAGAAAATATTTAGATACTCCCCCCACGCCCATCTTTTGGTATTTTTTTAAGTATCTGCCATAACTTGAAAAGCTTTGTCTGGAAGTATCCAGATGTATTCCATTATCAAATTATTAGCTATTCTGCTTTTTCAGAAATTTTGTAACTCAGCATAATAGTTATAACTGTAAAGGCATTATAGACAAGAATTTCCAGTGACTAAGAACAGTGACAGCCAAAAATCTTGTGCCAAGGAGATATATGCACAATCTATGGAAATAGAGATAATTTTAAAAAAAAATTTTTTTAAAAACACAACCACCTAGTTTACTCAGTTTGAAAATAACTGTTTCTAAGATTCAATGCTACTGTGTACACATAGACCCAAGACCTGCAGGACATTGTTACAGAACATTTTTCTATCCCCCCTTAAGACCACAGCACATTCTACAACTTGAGAAAGTGTAACATTCAGGAAACAACGAGCTACCTCTCCATGTTTCATACAGAACATTTTCAGTTTTCTCCTAACAAGGATTAGACCTACTTTCCGTTGTTAGTATTGCATAAAATCTGAAGAAGACATAAAAAGGAAAATTACTATTTATGCCCCATTTTTAGCCATCCTTTGCTATGAAAGGTCAACTTCCCCAAACCCATTTCTCAGGGACATAATTCTTCAGCCTTAGATGTTAAGCACCATAGGGAAGCATCTTTAAAACAAAATATTACTAGCTTTATGAAAACACTTGCTTGCTTAAATATTAGTCCTAAACTACTTTAATATTCATTTAAAGGAGAACTTTACTTTTTACAGACTTTTTTTAATTTAAATAAATAAATAAACAAAAAGCAGCCTGAAGATGAATCAAGCTTTTTAATTCACCTGTGTCTATATATAAACAGAGGGAGAGGGGAAGAGTTACTGTTTGTTTTAGAAACAACCACACATGTAACATTCCAAGGCTGTTATAAAAGATCTTCTGTGTGTGCAGTGCGTGGAGCCACCTTTGAACCTTGCTAACGGGGTTGTGCACACAACAGCCTTAAAAGAATCCTCCAAAGTATCAGCTCGTGGCACGTAACTATTTTCAGCTACATTAGGCATCCAATAGGTATGATGATGAAAATTTAAGTCTTTACCATACTAACAAACAACTCACAGGTTCTGCTGTTCTTCCACACAAACTCATCCAATAGAGACCAAGATTTCTGAGTAAAACCATGGACCAAGTTAATATTTGCTAAAAATGCAGCATAGTAGTTTGCATCATACTATCATAACAGTTCTTATGTTGATATGACAAGTGTTGGGGTTTTTCTTATATTTATTTAACTCACTGTCATCTTTCATAATAGCCTTCTCTCAATGGAGAAAAGATGATACACAAACACACATGGAGCACACACAATTAACTTACACAGTAGATGTCTCTCAGCTCTGCCAAGTATTAGTTAAAAAAATCTGGGCGGTTAATTTCCTACTGCCCGATTCTACAGTTTAACTATATTTGGTTTCATTTAAATAAGAAAACAGAGCTTTTTAATTTTGCGTATTTCTGTAGTCTGAATTTATGGTAACAATTTAGCTTTACGTCAAATCCAAACTCAAGTTACAGTTTCAGAGGTCTTTACGCGTACAGCATTTCTCCCTTCAAAAAGCAGATGGAGAAAGACAAAAGCTCTGGAGTGGGAGGAACCAACAGAGAAAGGGAGGAATGTACCAGCTTGCCAAAAATGTGCCACAGCCTCTACAGTACAATGTTAATAATTCTGCCTAATGCAAATGCAATAAAGGTCAGCATTTTATATCCAGAGTCAATCCCTTTTCCTATTACTGGACAAAAACTACTATAGACCTTTTTTTTTTTTTTTTTTTTTTTTTAGAATGACTCATTTTACTATTCCTTTAAATTGAAGGGTGCCATCTGAGGTTTCTAACAACATTTTTCATAAACTGCCTTCAGATGTATGGAATGAAGTATTATTTTAAAGACTCTGGTTTGCTGTTTCTGGCTTTATTTCCAAAAGTTTGGACAACATTTTGCACTAAAAAAGCAGTTAACTACAATAGGTTTTTCAACTTCTTCGGAAAAATGAGCATAATGCAATACTAAACTCCATCTTCCTGGGAGCTACTTTAAAAGAAGTTCATCTAAACAACTTAAAATAGACTAATTTGAAGCATATCCTATGCACTATTTGGAGTACATATAAATCAGTTCACATCTGGTAGAGAGGAAAAGACAAGTTTTGACTTGCACAATTCAGCCATAACCACACTGTAGAAATACTTGATTTTAAACCCTGCTTCTTCTACTGTAAGTCCTATTATGTTCAGAAAATAAAATACTTTCAGAAGGAACACTCCACAGGTTCTAAGGTTTGCTTCACATCTTGGGAGCTCTTACAATGGCCATACTAGCTATTCAGCGAATAAAGGAAGTGCTTCTAAGCTCATTTGTAATGCATCGTTTATTACATTACTAATGTGAGTATGAATCAGATCATATAGTAATACAGTAATGAAGTCTTTCTTTTCTCTCTACTCAGAAGTCACCAGGCCTCCGTAACACAAATATTTAACAAATAAAGAATGAAGTGCAATCTCACTTTCTCTCATAAGCTCCAAGCTTCTGTCACAAGAATCACAATAATCACAAACCTCTATTATCATAATTTCACAGAGTTACATAAAGGCATATAAACCCCATAAAATCTAGCTGCATAATCTTACATTCAAGTGGGTTAAATGTTTACCTTTGCGATCAATTAATGGGATTAACAGGTAAATAGGACCCCACCAAGGAAAGGAAAAGAAGGTGTTTCTATTTGTATCCAGCAGAGATTAGCATTAGGATTAATACTGCTTGTATTGTACATATGCTTGGGAAGAATGCTTAACAGTAAAATCTGCCAATATCAGAAACTGACAAATTCAGAGGTAACAACAAAGGACTAGTTATGGTGACAGATTCCTTCTCGCACTGAATTTATTTCAATATGGATTATGACAAGTCAAACAAAAGATCACGTATACATAAAAGCAATATAGACTAAATTTCCATCATAGGGACTATTTTGGATTCTAGTTATGCCAATAAGAAAGTGAGGGCTAGGTGGATACTTGCTGCAAGACACAGACAAACCTGTAGACTGGGGAAACGCCATCAGCAGTCCACTCACCACATCTCCTTCGCATTTATCACTGAAGTATTGTCTGCAGTTTGGGTGGCCACATTTTAATAGAAGCTTTATAATATCAGGTCCCCATCCCACACACATACACACTTGAAAACTGAGTTCTTATACTCAGGTTAATTGACTTCTGAAATATATAACAGAAAATTAAGCAACAACTAGATCATAATCTAAATGACAAAGACTTCAAACTTCTTTTCATCTTTTGCTTTTTTCCTGCTAGATCAAGTAGTTGGCATTTGATACTAGACTAATATTTGTAGCTGCCTTTTAGCCACTGGAATAATTTGCCAAGGCATATGAGGAGAATCCAACATTTGAAGTTTAAAAAAAAAATATGGAGAGTGTGATGTACAGCATAAGCTATAGTTCAAACAGAACATGGCTTTGCTGCTTTAGGTCTACTTTGTGTAAGCTTTTACCACAAACAGTCACCAAAAGAAACTGTATTGCATCTGTATTTTCTAACCACAAAATAGGTTGACCTAGTAAAAGATCTGCAATTGGACTACATCGGTTTAGTTCAAAATGGTGCCCCTAGGAAAGAAAACAAAATGAGGAAAACAGACACTCAACATAAGCCTTATCTAAACACTGAGAAGTTAAATGTGGAGACAGGAGTGGATGTCTACACGCCAGAGATGAGACTGGTTGCATTTTAAAGCTGCCACCTTTCTCCCTCAAAAAAAAGGAACTGCTGGGGTAGTGAGGGCAAGGGGATACCCAAGCTGAGATACCAGGTGCCCAGTCCCTAACGCCACTAGGCTGAATGAGCTCACCATTCGGCGTGGTAAGCCTTTATATAAGCTAACACACATTGTCTGATTTTTTTCTTTTCTCTAAGCACTTCTTAAGAAGCATTCTTCTCTTGAGACAAAAAATTCAGTACAACTACTGGCCAAGTTCATTAATGACATCTGCCCAAACACACTTGAACCTCCTGGATAAGCCCACGTACTCGATAGGGTATCAGAGTCCTTAACCCAAAGAGGGAACTCTGTACCTTATTATCTTGATAGGGAATTTCATAAAGGCCAACACTTGGGGCGTGCTTGGTGCAGGCAAAGGGCAAACGTGCAGCTACCTCAATACCTGTACCCTCACCTGAATCACAAACTGTAAGGGAGGGGGTCAGTTACATAAAATTTTGACAGAATAGTACTCCCGATACCACAAAACTTTCATTTAAACAAAACTTTGCCTGTGACTCAAACCCTGCACTAAGACACACTTCACTAAAAGTTTAAACATTTGTCTTTGCTGTTGTTTTGGGGTTTTTTTGAGAGTTTTAGTTACTCAGAGTATACTAGAAGCAGATCAGATCAATTTAATTGGAGATGTGCTAAAATACGTATTCCACACCACTAAGCTTTACAGAGCTATGGGAATGAACTCTATGCTCTGCTGTTAAAGAAATACTACTCCTTTTAAACTCTGTCTATCAGGATGAAGAGGAGATACCACAAGGCAAAGTTTGAGGTTCTTTTTTCTCCAGAGAGAGGAAAAAAGTAACAGCAGCTGCATTATCTAAGAAAGGACAACTCTAAACTTGGGACCCACTTTTGCACTGCCCACTGTTTGCAGACTGAATCAATACACAGAGAGAGACTCTCATTATCTAGGATAAAGGCAGGCTGAACTACAGTGTACACCTTGTCCCCTGCAACAAAGCCTGGGACCCACCCAAATAGAGTCAGCCCAGGTCCACTGCTCATAAAGTCAAGGAGCTACAGAGCTACCTTACCTCACAACCTCCATCTTTTTCGGGGGAGCCAGCCTAGGTGCATCACCAGCCCCATGCTGACTCCACTGGAACCACCCTGGGAAATGCAGAGCCAGCAGGGGCCCAGCACGACTCTCCTCTGAGCAGCCCCTCTCACGTCCCCTAACTCCTGCAACAGCAAAAGCAGATTGGGAAGCCCAGTGAAAAGACACAGCCAGAGCAGCTCCACAAAAGGCAGCATCTCTGAGACAGACCCAGCACTGTGCCGCAGCTACAGGGGACCAGAGCGGTACTGCAGCACAGAGGTCTGCTCAGTACAGAACCAGCTGTTGGTGGAAATTGTAATTCCGCATAGAGCTCGAGAGCAGCAGCTGTACTGCTTCCTTGGTCCAGCTGGGACCTGACAACACTGCTGGTTTGGGTGCATAGTAATAAACACTAGCCAATAAACCTTGCAGGATCTGAGTTGACTTTGCATCTATTACTCAGCAATCCAGAGAAAAATCCCAAAACACAACTATTGACTATACTTAGGCATTACAAACAGTCAGAAACAAAACAAAAAAATCAGTCTTAAAGGCTGGATTTGGACCCTAAGCTAACAGCAGGCTATCTTTGATAGAACCAGCAGGCTTCGAAGTATGGCAGCCACTAATACCTCAACATATTAGGACTGAGCTAATAGCAACCTATAGTTGATCTTTTCAGAAAGTACGGAGGATAACCTACAACCTGCAAGTTCAGGCTTTTATTCCATCTGCACCAACAACATCCCTGGTAGGGTATAAAAGAAAAAAAAATCTGGGTTTTTACAATTTTTTGGTGTTGACAAAATCTGTTCCACTTGGAACTTTACGGTTAACTGTAATTAAGGCACTGTAACACAAACTGTTGAGAAGAGGTAAACTGCAATTTTGCCAATCCTAGGAATTGTTTCAGTAGACCTATATAAACTATTGGGAATCAAATGTTAAATTAAGTCTGTCTTCACTTGTCTAGTTTCTGACTGTACTAACACCAATAGTTTTTCCTAATACTAGTAGTTTTTCTACTAGGTAGACTTCACAGACTAAATTTAAAACACATTACACCAATTACTGTAAACTTCATTTCACAATTTCTTTTGGACTTTGGCAACATTCTCCCCCAGTTATTAGAGCAAACCTTTGAAGGACTTGAACCATTATACTGAGAGTTTCAAAGTAACTGATGTCTGTCTTCGTTAAGATAATTAAGGAAGAAAAGCAGAAAAGATTGCTTTAATATGGATTTATGCAAACACTTGTACGTAACTGGAACTTGGTACTTTTTCTTGAGTTATTAACAATGACTAGACCTTATCTTAGTCCTACTTCATTTGAACACACACTTCCAAGAATGCCCAGCTTAACAAAGCAAAGGAAACCTGTGAGAAATTCAGCCTTTTCTGTTCTTGACACCTAAATTGCCTTCAAGTTTAGGAGGACCACAGAAGAGATAATGAATAAATACAAGTAGTTTTGCACCTTACCTGTGAAGTATGTCTCAGCTTTTACAGATTATCTTTCTCTGAAGAACAATCTACCTCCACAACCAGTTACTCCAAAAGCAAGGAGATCCTCCACTGCAAGTCTGCATGTTTTAGACTCAAATTCTACTGATAATTTTATCTCTTGCAGAATTTCTTTTGCCAACAGTACTAGATGTAAGGACAGCAAATACCAAACTGCTTCAGTATCAGCACATCACCCAATTTCCAGACATACATTCTTTTTACTATTGCTATTGTTTTTATTTTAAGTTCTATTTTGTGACTGAAAGCAGTACAAAGAATAGTACAGAAGACCAATATGAAGCTTATCTAGAGATGGAGACTTCATCTTTCTTTGGTAGCAGTATTAAGACAAATAATGATCTCTAAAATCATCTTGCTCATCCAAAAAGCAAGCCCTTTTCCTAAAAGTTGACGTTATCAGTTGTTAATAGGCTAACTCTTTCTCAGTGCTGCTAATACTCTCTTCTGGGAGTATCAGCTTGCATCCAGCCTCCTATAGTCAGAAATAAAAAATTACCACATACCTTTTGAGCATTGTAAATTGGCACTTGTGGTTAACACTGCCATAGTCCCTGTAGAGTTGAGACTCAGGAGAGAAACTGGAAATGGCCATTTTTCCATCTCTGTTCTACCAACTGACCCAAGATTCTCTTAGCAATCAGGTTGAAATTGCCTTTAGAGGAAGGATTCCTACAGACAAGGCTTCATAATTTAAGTCCTCTTAGTTGAAAAACATTACCCGTTTTCAGTCATCGTTATTTTCCAGTTTACCCAGCATTTAAGAATCATGTTGTCTGCTTCACTCTCAGCAAAGCCAACCACAGGGGATTTCTGGGTCTTTAAGTCTATGTATTTTAACACAAATTTTAATTGTTAGATTAATCATGAATACTACTAAATTTATGAGCCTGAAAAGCTTCAGTTGGCATGACTGAACTAATTGCAAAATGAAGTTACAGACTTGTGACTTACCATAACTGTGAGATCCTTCCCTCACTTCTGTATCCAGAAATTATTTTAAAAGCATCATGGTAGACCTTGTGGCTCCAGCATCCATAAAGAAAAAAACACACAAGCTTTGCAAGTCACCTCTATTTAAATAGATAGTCCTCACTATGTACTTACAACCTCTAATTACTTAATTTCTTGTATTTTTTTTATTTCTCCTTGAAGTGTCTTTTGAACACACCCTTTTGTCTTCAGGAACTAATGTATTTTTTAACCCCTGAAAATGAAAAAAGATCAAACTTAAAATAAGACCGTGGGAGGAAGAGAAAGCTTGTCTTACACCTGCTTACTCCAGGATCATTGCTTACGTTAACCTAGCGTGGGACCTAAGAGCCACAAGGCAGAACATACCTTGAATAGAGTTTTAAAGCAACACATTCCTCCGCTCATGTTGTTAGTACTTCTTTCGTGCAGACACCATTATCTCTGTGCTAATAAAACAAATCACTTCACTGGAAAACAACCATGCACCGAGTCCTCCAACTATTTTGCAGGAAGCTCTTCACTTGCACAATTTAGTCAGAGGCCTCTAGAGCCTGTAGGTTAGCAATTGCTTTGAAACCAGCACCTGATTTTGACCCACAGCAGCGGCAGACAGCAAGTCCTCCTGAAAGAACTTGTGGGATTGAGAAGAAGGGTGCTGATGCAAAGGGACAAGGGCTGGAAACCATATCCAGGTAAAAGCCTCCTCTTAAGCTTTGCCTGTTCTGAGCAGGCATTCCTCATTAAGAAAGAAGCAGGAAATGTTTCGTTTACTCAGTATGAAAATGGACCTTTCCAGGATAAGATCTGCCCTTTCAAGTCTTCTAAAAGTTTTAAGGTTTTAAGCTTTCCCACTTGAAAAATAATGAAAAACTGGGTTTGACAAGAAGAAAATTAATTTTATTCATGATCAAGTTTTATGAAATGAGTAGAAGAGGAGAAAAGAACTTTCAATGTAAACTTTTAAAAGGTGGACTTCATCCAGATTATTTCAGAATCAAACAAAAACTGCTCTCCAAAAGCCTCACACAATGCTTCTGCTAATATGCATTCTCACTTTGAAGACTCTCAGCTTTTTTACTAGTTAAATTTCTATTAAACTCTTCACTTTGAAATGAACCTGTTCACATTCATAGTGAAGAGCTTTTCTGAGAGAAGTAGCATCAGAACAGTTGCAAAGTCAGAATTTGAAATATATCTGCTATCAGAATTAAACAAGTTGGATAAACCTAGCTGGACTGAAGGCAGCTCACCGAATTAATTCTCACTATAATTTAAGAAAATTAAATGAGTTACATAAGTAATCATTTCAGGAGGGAGGAAGTCAGCAAATAACTTGGATTATCAATCGCTTTCACTACCCTAACACCTCTTTGTATTAAACAGTGCTCAAAGGCACCCATTATTTACAGTTTTCCCCAGGCTCAGACTTCTCTGCAGCTATCTTCTTAAGGTGTATCTGTAGGACTATCTCCATGCCTAAGCACAAGTCTCACACTTCACTTTGAGGCAGCCCACTCTGACACCTACCAACAGAACTCCTGTGCGCATGTACAAGTTATTTCACAAAGATGAATGCATCAAGAAATTTAAAAAAAAAAAAAAGTCAGTTTCACAAAACAATGCAAGAGTTGCTTGCCAGATTCAGAAAGAATTTTGATGTTAGTCTCCAGGAAAACAGAGATTGGTTATCTGATTCTCCTTCACTTGGAATAGATAAAGCCTCTGACTTTAAAAATCTGAATGCCTATTTATACATAAAGATTTAGAAATTACTAGAACAACTAGCAGAGCTTTTCTAGAAACGCCAGAACACCCATTTTTGAAGACACCATCATAAGAATAACCCCCTCATTACTTTAGGCATAAAAATAAGATTTACCCAACACACACATACAGCTCATTGAATCACCTTTACAACATTAACACACAGGAGACCTGGCAACTCCATTCAGCAAAAAGAGCCAAATCCCAGTGCCCCAGAGTAAATAAGCTGTCCATTTGGTCACACACCAGAATGAAGGGGGTAGGGAGAAAAATACACACTCTCATTTCTCAAAATTGACCGTTCCTACAAGAACTCAAGCCCAAATAACATCCTATCAATGAATTACCAATACTAACAAATTTAGAGGCTTTTAAAGCAAAGAGTAGGAATAGATTACAGCATTTAAATGGCAAAAGCACCTGGACTTTATAATGACACACACAGTTCTACATCCACAATAAAACTGAACCTACAACAGTTGTGCTGGGAAGTTTTGGGCAAAAAACAGACTCCTTTTAAGAAAATCAAAGCATACATAATCCCGTTAAGATTTTTCTAGATCAGCTGCTCTCATCAAAGAACTAAACAAACTGGGAAACCACATATTTGAAACTCTGCTGTTTACTGCCTATTTTAAGTCAGACTTGCACACAGCAATGCTCAGTCATCACTCTTTAAAGAGAAAGAGACTGCAAACTAACAGTCAGGAAGTTCCACAGAAACGTTAAGGATAAAGTACTAAGGTATAGCTGAATAAACACAGCAGGCATCTTTACCAGGAAAACAGATCAAAGTGTACTTAATATTCAGTTTCTTAAGTTATATGTAACATGCAAGTTTACTTCAAAATAACTCTTAAAAATAGTGATTACTTGGCATTTAGCATCACAGAGTATTACAGCAAAGTTGGCTGGAGCAGCCTGAAATTAAACACTTCCTCCTACCCAAATAAATTTTACTGAGTCTATAATCATACAGCATTTCTTTCATGGCTAAAATTCTTTAGCTCTTCCATAAATACAAGGTGTTTACTTCACTAATAACTAGTCCATGTGATGAATTTTCAAATTTAATTGAGCTCAGCTATACTTTAGGTTCCCTTGCACAGGCTGTTTAAAGTTAACAGTATTTTTTTTTCCAGAAATTCTGTACTTTTGGCACACCTTGTTTGGAGACTAGCAACCTGATAATCAGTTACAACATTACCAATCCAGATGTAGGTACCTGGTACTGCTACACCATTTTGCTAGAAAGGTAAGTGGTAGTTAACATTAAAAGGTACTGACTTGATGCTTCAGTAACACAGAACACAGTAACAGAGTGACCGTGTCACAGCTGTAGCCTGTAACAGGTTAGATACAGTGGATTGATGGTTCCATATCTTTAACAAGTGAAATACAGACTTTTACAGACTGTACCGAACAGTTAGGGCAAGTGTCTGCACCTGCACTCGCTGGTGCCTCAGGGTTTCAAGCAGAGAAATACAAATTCTGGTATGTTTGATGCAGCCTTTCTGAAAGCAAAAGCTGATTAAATGAAGACATTTCAGAAACTAACATATAAATGCTTATTTCCATTACAGCATCTGTCTCAAAATCAATGCTCACTGAGCTCTCTGTATCACAAGAGGCAGCTCCTGAAATAAATAAGGTTTCCTAGGCAGACAGGAGGTTCCTCTTCCTTCCCCTGACAGGCAGAGAGAAGGGCAGTCAGCAATGGGGCAAGATGAAGACAGACATTAAGGACCCACAAGCAATAACCTCCTTCCTCTCACAGCCTAAAGTTTGCCATTGCTCAAGCTTTTGCGTAAGTGAAGTCCTCTAATGCACCTGCTCCCATGCAAGCCCCACTTGTTCCCTCCAGTCATGGCTACACAGCTCAGGCACCCAACAGATCTCCTCAAAGCTGCTATTTCCCCACCACTACCCACCTAACACCAACCTACATGTCCTATGATCAAGTAGCCCTCATTCAAAACAAACACACACACACCCCAAGCAAGAGTGTTACATCCATACACTAAAGGGGGGGGGCGGGGAAAGCACCCCACAGCCCCCAAGTCAGTCACCACAACTTCCACCATCCTCTCCTCCTTCAGAAGGGGGCCCTGGCAACTGGACTTGAAGGCCATGCTTAACCTTGGCCCACCTCTCTAATCCAGTGCATCTTTTATTACTATTTTTTAGAATGAGGAACATCTTCAAAGTGATGACATAAAACACTTCCCCCTCATAAAAAAGTTGAAACACTGTACTTTTTCAAGGGCAACTCCCTTTTTGTTTACTATTTTGTGCAACTTTCCCCCCACAAACAATCTTTTTGCTCTCCTACATTCTCAAAAGTCATCAGCATGCCACTTCCACACGGAAATCCAAGCTAGGTTTAACTAGCTGCAAACGATCTTCTCTATTCCCTGCACTGGAGAACCTAAACTGATGTAAACTACGATCCCTTCACATTTAAGACCAGGTTGCAGGAGGTGGCTGTACCAGTCCAACTGCCCATTGCTCCCCCTAGTTCCCCTTCTCCCTTACACTAGCATTTGCCAGACCACTCGGAGACAATTCAGCTCATCACAGCAGCAGAAAATACTCACTTTTTGCTGGCTTCATTGAACGTTTACAGTTTACAAAGGAGTCAAACACAAAAGACGCAGCAGAAGCACACGATGGGCAATGAGACCACTTCTTCCAGGTTATGAGACATGAGACATCCAGGACCACCCTTAGACATCCTCAGTGGTGTCATTGCCAGGATCAAAAATACTTGTTTGTGAACAGGACTTGCTTGGGAAATATATTTTGAGCTTACACCTCACGCCCTGGGCTGTTTCTCTGACTGTCATAACACCGTCTAGAGGCACATCTACCATCTCCTTCAGTGATATTTTAGAAGGAATGACCCATAAACCACAGAAATGTTTTAAACTTCAAAAGAGGCTTACAACTGTAAATCCCAAGGGTTATAAGCATCTTGCAGCTTAGAGTGTGGCACCTTAACCCTAGAAAGTAAGAGGACTCAGGTCTCGTCTCTGTGTTTTATTTGCTAGCTGAACAGTAAATACCCTTTCTTTTCAATGACATTCTCGCATTCCTAACTTTCCACTGTGCACCACAAAGGAGAACCAAAACATGACTCACAACCCTGAGTCTGGCGTGCCAAGAACCTTTAGCGCCAAGAACCTAAAGGTTAATGTTGCAATATTTAAGTCTTCTGGATTTAACCCCAAATAACCTATTAGCAAATAGATCTGTAGAACAAAACAAAAATTAAGCCAGATCTCACAAGTTTGTCTTTCACTAAAAGAACCTGCACCTTTCCCCTTGAAGTTTCCATGGGAGAAGGTTAAGGAAAACAACAAGAGAAAAGACAACAACAACAACAAAAAAAGAGGACCCACAACCACCTTCCTCTTCAACAAACCTGTGCCATGGAACATTTTAGTTTGAAAAATCAGCAAAGAATGTGCAATTTTCTTCAACGTCCTTTACTTTCTGTCTACCACAAGAATTCTATTTTGAATGAGTCCTACACACTGGATTTACTTCACTGATTGAACACAGAATTACACAATCTGCTACTGTCCTGCCTCTCCCCGTTCCTGTTAACCTGAACTTCTGATATTCAGATGTTCCATTAATCACAGTTAAAGAAATGTTCTGCTACCTGCTTAAAGACCACTACAGAATGATACAGACTTACTACAAAATAATGGAGAATTTTAAGCACATTAAACTATTCTGATTGCCTTTCAGATAAACCATAAGTGGTATTTCTATTCTCAGAAAGATAAGTCATAAAAACTTTAAATGGATGTGAAGAACTTCCCTGATTTTGCTCTGGAGAGGACAGAGAGAATGAAATATGTTACAATCTAAAGAGTAACCACCTCACACATTTTCCATGCATCTGAACTTAAATGATCCCAACTCCATTAGGAAATTATAACCATAAGAATATAACATGCATTAATGACAGTTCTCTTGGTTAAGTCCTTTACAAATGTTATTGGGACTAAAGACTTGTGAGGGGGGTATGGGGACATGAATTCCTATCTTCAGGAAAATAAAAACAACTTCTAAATTGGGAAAGAATTAGCATTAAAACCCAGGAACTTCTGTAACCCATTTCCAAACTTAAAACAGCAGATAATCAAGTCCCCAAAGTAAACACAGAATTATGCAATATCTAATTTAATACAGTAACGCGACTTGCTTTAGCACCTAAGCATAAATGACATTGATGTCCATACACTCCATACCAGGATTACTATGAGAACATTACTTTTGTCTTGTCTTTTTTTTTAACAGCCTATTGAAGCTAAATAAGTACTCGTTAATGACACCTGACACGGTGACTACTATTGCTTTGTTTTTAAAAGATTAAAACACCTAATGTAGTGCTTCTGAGAAAAAAAAATAAACCAAAAAAAAAAAAAACCAAGACCATCCTTGCTAGTCCCCTAGCCTAATATTTGTCTTCAATCATTCTGATGTGCCTAAAAGAAGCCAGAGCTAAGAATTACCAGGATTCAACAAACTACTTTGCTTAGACCTTAAGAGCTATGAAGTCCTGACTGGAAGGGCTGTTCACAGTTCCATGTAAATAGCTGTTGAGAGAAGCAATTCCCAGTGTATTTCGCACTGGCATCATTCCCCATTTTCTGAAACAAGAACGTCCCAAGAATTAGGCCTGCAGTTTTAAGCCAGTATTGTTTAGAGCCCTGCCAGCCATACATGTCTTATAAATACTGTCTTATAAACGCTGCACCACATGGTAAACCAAGGAAAGTGTAGTGTTTTTACACAATTTTCTGCCATGAACTGCTGGTGATATCCACAAATGCCACAAAGTATATCCGAAAGCAAGTCCTGGAAGATGGAATTAATTCTAACCTGAATTTCAAAATGCTACAGCTATAGCCATTTTACACCTACCATAAAACAACAGTCCTCAGGATTTGGGGGTGATACGATGCAAGACTGGCACGCGCCAGTCCCTTTCCACTGAAGAAACTGGGACAGCAATTCACAGTAGATTGATCTAGTATCTCTGCGTAGAACTGGACCGGATGTAATGCCATCTCAAATAGATCAGTCAACAAATCATTAGCTATTTCATGAAGATAAAGGCAAACATAGTTGCAACTAATCAGTTTTTATACATGTGGTATGTCTCACAACAAAAAGATGCACATTAGAAAGTTGAAAGACTGTCTTTGAAAACGGGAAGGAAGCTTATGCAGAATTTACCTAGACCAAACACTGAAGCAGTGAACTGAACAATAAGCAATCATTTATGCAAAATCCACATTAAGAAGACTGGAGTAAGCATGTTTGTACATTTTTAGATGTAACTGGAGCCAGAGACAATGTGTGAAAGGGAACAAAAACCCCAACCCCATAGCCTAGCTCCAAAAAAGAAATGAAGTTTTCCATTCTTTGTAGAAAATCTGAAGGAAGGAAGATTTTGGGACTCGTTTTTTTTTTTCCTAAGGTAACATTACCATTATCAAGATAAACTGTATCTTCACAATCACCTCATTAACCATTGTAGCATTTGCCTACATTTTGCCCACACCAATTGGTTCCATTTCCCATTTGATCTAATGCCGTAAAAAGTAAGACATCCATTTAATTACTACTACTTACTTGTGGTTAGAGGGCTGCACAGCCTTTACTTGCAGAAACCCCTACTTCCAGGGCTATTATGCGAGGGAACAGAACTAAGTTTGGCCACTGGATTGCAATACACTATATGAGCAGCCACAGCTAAGGCAATGAGCAGAATCCAGTTGGTTCAGATAACATCTTGCCATCCACTAGAAACAGACAGCAAGACAATGTGGTAGTAGTCAGGAGAGCTACCGTCACTGATGAATTTGAGATGTGTTCTCACCTCTGAAACCTACATCCTATGGCAGGACAATCAGCAGTTGGCTGCTCACATAACTGGAGCTACAGTTGCCTTTCTACTAAAGAGGCACGGGCCAATCATTACCTGTGCCACGTTATTGGCGGCCTCTCTCCTATGCAGAGATCACTTACGCATCCAGAAGAAACTCCCGGGAAAAAGCTCCTGAATGCATAATCTTGACCTCAGGTGGGACCTTTTGAGGGTGAGGGAGGCAGGCAGGACCAGTTCCAAAATGTACTAGCTCATAGTTTCATTAACCATACGCACTGGATCCGTGTCACTTCCTTTTAGCAACGGCACAACCCCTCTGCTCTTTCACCCCCACCCAAAGCTCCAGTGCTAGCACTTGCAGAAGTGCAAACAGGGAACTGATCCTGTTTAAAAACGATTTCTTTTTTCCAGGTTTGTTTTCTTGTTTATTCAATTCAAGAAAGGAATATACAATCAAACAGTCCTGGGATGCTAAACTGCAATTCAGAACTGCAAGAATCTTAGCCATCATCAGAGATAAGTCATGATCCAGCGTCTCAGACAATTCCAGGAGACGTCACATTTCCAAAAAGGTTCTTACCTCTGAAGACCTTTTTTTTTTCCCTGAAATGCAGGAGATGAAAGAGAGTAATAAACTATCCAATCAATCAAATTCCTGTGGGTAAGAGACAACATCCAACAGGAGAAAGCAAGCCATTTTGTGGAAAATGGGGTTTTTTCCAACCAAGTGACCACACTCATTCACAGCACAGCACTGCAACACATTATTAAGAAATTAAGACAGGAAACTGAGGAACAAGGAAATTAAGACAGACTAAGATAGATTTTCATCCTGGATTTCCTCAGAAATAATTATTTTGATGAACTTCTTTATCATCCTTAGAATTTTCAAAACAAGAATAACACTTTTTTTTTTTTCACTTGAACGATGAATTTTGTTTACTCTGTTAGATTTGCAGAATTGGGTCCTTAGCTTAAAATCAACAAATACTGTAGACAGAAAAAACATGTTGACTTTTTCTAGTCCTAGTTACGTTCCTGATCCGTTCATGGGCAAGATACTAAACACTATGTGGATATGACTTGACCTTGAGAACAAACTCTTGCACGCAAAGTAAACGATGTCCAAAGCAAGAGTTAACTACACAGAGAATAACTGATTACAACTGAAAATAAAATGGAAGTACAGGACCATGTCTGAGATGTGAGGTAATGGACATGAAACCGTATTATGTCTGTATCAACAGCTAACTAAGATTGTGCATTTAAGCAATAAAGGCCATTTCTGATGCACAAATTCTGTACTTTTAAGAATGAGGAAAACTTTCAGATAGTACTATGCACACACCTTTTTAAAGGGGTATGCCCTACCTTGCTAGACAGCAAAGAAATATTTATATATTTTGGCTGTTCAAGTTTGCGCCAAGTCAATCTTACAAACTTGCCTTTAATGCCTTTGAACAATTACAAACATTTGTATTGCCGTATTGAGGAAAAAATAACAGTGACCTTACTTGGAGGATAACGCTTGCAGACTTTAAGTACTCCTTATGAAAACCCAAGACACAAAGTATGCAGGTTGATAAAAGGCTAAGAGAAAACCTAAAAATTATCTTGATGTACCACTGTGCTATTCCTCGGGGCAGCACAGAAATTACTTAACTTAGTTACCATACCATTCATTACAGACTGGTGGAGGAATCTCTAGGCCATCTAAACTAGTAGGTCAGAATTTGCCCAGACAAAATAAAACCTGAAGAAAAAAAAAAAAAGTCACATAACACTATTACAGACATTTAAATGAAATTATAAACAATCCATATTTAATATTAGCATGATGCACCTATCCAAAACACACCCAGAGAGTTCAACAAAGCATTCAGTGACTCTCTTTTATTTGCCAGCTGCATACAGTAAATCCAAGACAGAGCTTAGATTAAAAAAATATATAATCAACTATGAAAAGGCTGTTATAAAAACAACTATTTTATAGAAGCTTTCAGTAAATATCCTGGCAAAAAGATACAGGGCAATTGAATTGCAGTCCTTCATTCCCTTGCACGAGCCTGGCTTTCTGCTACCAAGCTAAGAGAAATACGCAGGGCTGCCTCATTGCTCAAAGTCTGAGTGGCTTTTCACAGGCTACTTTCTTTACATAGGAAAATCCATGCATGGCACAGTTGAGAGGCACTTTAAACTAACAAATTGTTTCTGAAAAAAAAGTCATGTCATTTAAAAAAAGAGCAAGCAATCCTAATGTGTAAATAAATAATATATATACAAATGTCATGAGACTCTTTCAAAGCCACCCCCTGCAAATCCAGTTAAAGAAAGAGAACGTTACATAAGAGATGCTTTTCACGTAGACACCGTAACCTATGCAGAAATACCATAATTTACAGACACAAGCAAAACTGAACATTTAATATTAAATTAACCTCTGATAACGTTCAAGGCCTGTTAATAGGAGAGAGTGCACAATTAATTCTATTACCTAGACTCCTGATAATTCACTGGGGGAGGGGAGGGGAAGAAACCCCAAGACGACCCTATAGTGGTAAATATCTGCTAAAATATGAGAAGCAAAACCGGTATCACAATCATTGAATCCTATAAAACCTGGTCTATGTAAGACCTTAAACCAGACACTCTAATTCTCATACATGATATTTTCAGGCTGGGTTAGGGAATTTGACACACAGGTGATACACATTTCAACCTGAAAGGCGATGACTCAACATAAACACAGACTCTGCATTGATTGGGACTACAAGGAAGAACCTGCACAGGAACCCCGGCCCAGCACAAAGCACTAAACCTTGACTTGTACCACCTTAATGACAGGCAAATTCTTTCTCGGGCTTTTTAGACCAGATTAAGCCTTGCAGGCTTTCTGGAAAGAGCATCACATCTCATTCTTGTAAATGAAAAATAGTCAGCAGAAAGATCATGTTAAAGCTGACTTTGATAATAAAATAGCCAGCTTTAAAAAATATTAGTAAAGCAAGGGAAAAGGCTGCAAAATTAATCCATCCCACTGCAGAGACATGAGCTAGCCACAACCCCCAGAGCAAAACCTGTATGGCTCTGTAGCCCTACAGTTACAGAGACCTGTACAAATCAAATTACTATCAACCGTCTTTTTATGAGGAAAAAGTACCCACTGATTATTCTCCAAAGAATTCAGGTTATTACTTTGAGTAAGAAACAAATATCAGAGCAAAAATCCAAGCCAGCAATTAAGTTTCATGGGACTATGGTATTTGGCTATTTGCTTCACGTAAACTGGTTTAGTGCTACCGAGTTCTGGAAAAAAAATCCAAGAACAAAATTAGAAGATTACTCTTAAACACGTAAAGAAGAAAGGAACATACTTGCTTTTCCCTCATACTGTGCATACAAAGTAAAAATACAAATCCAGCACTTTTACCATTAATTACTAAACAAAAGTTTAACCCAGCCTATATCAATCGTGAACCAAGTTCCTATTTGTTTCATTCCTCCGTATGGGGGAACAAATTCCCATGTCTCCAAGGATTTTTACTTCAGCAGTTGATGAATTGATGCCTTTGAAAGCAGACTATCCTCACTCAAAATCTTAAGTCAACACACAAGGGTAGTGGCTAACTGAAGACCCAAGCATTTAACAGCCACTAAGCATTCACTAGCAAGGCAAACTGAGTAACTAGGAGAGTTTGGCAGTTACACCTTCAGTGGCACCCATCAGCAAACTGCAGAGCCTTGGAAAAGCCAAGGTATCTCTACTCCTGGTGGATTACAAAAACAATCTTCTTTAACAGTCTAAAATCAGTTCACTGCTGAGAGTGGAGCCTCGACACAGGCTTGAACTGCATTAATCAAGTTTAAACAACATCAAAAGTAGAAGGAAAGTGAGACCCTTGAGGTTTGTGTTTTTTTCCCTAGAAAAATAAACTGAATAAAAGTGGTCCCATCCAGACTAAGAACAGTTAGCATACAGTAAGAGTGGTTCTGGCCAAGTGCACCAGTATATGTTTTTCCTTAGCAGCCTCAGTAGTACTTGTAGCTCCTAGATCTGTGCCCTGTGAAGAATCCCAGGCCAGTGACCAAGTACGTACCTACAGAAAGCAGCTCTGACTAATTTTTATGTATAGCCAGAGAGTTTATTGAAGAGTACCGTTTACAATCCAATTCACCAGGGAGTTCCAGATTGTTGTTTCCTAAAAAAGGAAAGGTAACCAGAAAAAATTCCAAACAGTTTGGTCCAAGTCTTAATACACCGTATTTGAAACCAGTATTTCACTTAGAAGGCTAATAACTTTGGTTCTGGCTTCAATATCAAAACCCACCAGCAAAATCTCAAAAATCCTACAGATTCAGCACTCAAAGAAGCCAAGAGCTTGTTTCTCACCCCCAAACTCTGAAATGAACAGCTTCACATTTTCCTCAAGAGCACCTTTACATTTTGGCATCCATATTCCTCTTTCAGCCAATTTCTCACACACAAATCATTTGTCTTGACACACTTTTAGTCACAACTCTGCAGAAACAGAACACATATAAATTACCATCCAGAAACATCTTTAAGCCATCACATCTGATAACTACAGAACACCAGGACTCTACAAAGAATTACTCCGTAAGGACAAATGCTGAACAAAGCAATTCAGGTTTTCACAGAGGTATCTCCTACAACACACTTAAAAGGATTCTGGATGAATGTGTAACTGCAGTTACACATGACATGATGCCATTTATACTTCTACACTGATAGCAGCCTATTAATGCTTGCTAGTCTCGGTCAATAAAAATTAAAAGAAAAAAAAAATAAAACCACAAACCAAACCACTGCCTCCTGCACAGTGGAACAGACTTCCTGATCTTGCTTGTTATGGAAGTTTTCTTCTTTCTGATGCAACATCTGCTTTAACTATACACCATAAAGAACATCAGTTCAAAATGGGTATTTGATGGACCTCACAATTAAGAAGAGAACAAATCCTCTTCCAGACACAGCTGCGTCAGTCTGAGGTTACTGTGCTTAACCCACCCCTAGCTCCTCATCCTCCACTCGTCGCTGTTACCACCCACATCAACATGTCAGCTGAGAAAAACGGCAGAACACTCTCCAATTTATTTGAGGTTTTATCAGCCAAGCCAGCTTAAAACAGTTTGCTATAAGTCTTTGTTAACCCATGTCATGTTGATGGAAAGGTACACTTCCAGAAAAGCTCAAGGAAATTTAAATCAGAGCTACATCTGGCTACATGGTCACATCTCCCACCCCCTATCTCATTCACTTCAACGGGAAGTCCCGTTCCCATCCCCTGACCTGGATGGTCAGCCAGTTCAGAAACATGATCCAGCCAAAATCCAACAAAGCAAAAAAGCAGTTCTTTACCAGCCTGATGAACTCCCAACTTTACTTAACTCACAGCCACAAAGGCTTCCTTGCCAGCAGAGGAAGATGCCCAGTCAAGAAGGAGGCAGTACCACCACAGCCCCAGTTCAAGCTGCCAAGTTTCTTGACAAGCTTAGGCAAAACTAAAACAGAGCTGCTTCAGAAAAGAGTGGTCACAGCCTCCTCCTCCTCCTGTGCGAGCAATAACATTTGCATAGCCATGAAGTCAGACAGTTGAGGCAGTTGATCCAACAGAAGCTCAACATTTTTCTGTACTGCTGTTTTCAGCTGGATCAGCAAAGAAGGACTGGCAGAAAAATAGCTCGTTTTGGCGAAAGCACTGCCAGAGCAATCAAAACTGCTCTGGTGGTAATGCAGCAACATGACTGTAGAGGATGTGTTAAGTCTTAACTTGATCCAAGTTTACGCTTGGTATTCTGTAGAGCATATTGCTTTTCTTTTTCTAATGTCACTTATTAAAATAGAGATCCCTGGACTGAACAAGCCATCCATAATTTTAATATATGTACACTGATCCACATAAACTCCAAAAGCAAGACTTCGCATTAGTTTAAACCAAGCTTGCTTGATAAGCTGGCAAAATAAGTAAGAATACAAGTGACCTTTGCCCCCCCCCCAAAAAAAAAAAAAGAAAGAACAAGGTCAGCAGAGTGTCAGATGAGTGGAATAGGTAGGATAGGACCCCAAAGTCAGCAACTACACCAGCTTAGGCTGCCATGAGAATCTTGTACATGAAAGATTCTGTAAAACATCTTTTCTAGAGTGCAGAAGATTTATTTTTCTATAGCATTAGGGCAATTTAATTTTTTTTCCAATGTTATGCAGCTCCACCAATATTACCAGTGGAGTGAAAACAGCTATAGGTGAAATTCAAGCATCCTGTACAGTGCTGTAACAGGCTCTTACGAACACGCGATAAAAACTCTACAACAATATGTTTTCCTGATAGCCCTTATTCCTGGGGAGGAAAGCACTTTCGCAAGGATTTTCACTCTCAGTTCAGAAAGTTTTTATCCCACCACGCTCATTATGGTAGGAAAGAAAAGCACTTGCAGATTATTCTGACACCAAGCAGCTACATCAAACTACAAAATGTAATACTTGGAAGTCCTGTGAGTTTTAAGAGCCCAGCATGGCTTGTTGGTTTGTTGGGTTTTTTTTCTTCCTAAATGCATAATGCTGTCAGCTACTAAAACAAAATCAGAGGGTTTCACAAGGCTAGGGTAAGAAGATAAACAAACTTGTCTACTCTGTCTAGTTTACATGCACCTTCAGTTTCCACACATTTAAGAGAAGTAATAAATGCAGGAAAGTAATTCCCAGGCTGAAAAATCAATTTTCTGCTAATAAGGATTTAAATGGCTGATTTGAATTGCATTTCATATGTATACTTTATGAAAAAATGTATTTGATGTCTTATGTTTAGGGTTCTGTAAATCAGAGTTTTCACTGAGGCTTAAAACCAACACCTTATTCAATTACAGATTAAAAAGAGTTTACTGTAGGATAACTCAGGTTATCAAAAGAGTTTAAGAATCACAGGCAAAGATGAACACATCTTAAACTAATTTTTCTGGACTTTGCTCACGTTATTTTTTTACTTCTTCTGTCAGATTTTTGCTAAGGGAAAAAAAAACAGCGTTTCCACAGAGAATTACCAAGAGATGAAGAAATGGAAAACACACGCTGATGAGCAGAAAAACAATACTGTTTCTCTATGGTAACTATTAACTTCTGCATAATCAAAAGGATCGTTTTAGCAGTAACCGTAGATCAATAAGTCAAATAGAACTGATGAGTCAGAAATCCATTTAAATATTTACACTTTTTGCTACAAACCATACCTAGAATAATATTGTAGCCAAACAGCATGACTGTGCCTTCCATTTTACCCGCTCCCCTCATTTGGGAGCCCATCTGAGAGGTAGGAAGATCAAAAATACAAAACAACAACTAGGCAAAACAAAACCCCTTAAACGGTACATTCAGACATTGTTAACAGTTACAAGCATCTCCTACTCCAGACAGCTGAATTAAGAAATATTGACAACCACCTTGAAAATCACAGCAGCACGCAGAAATCAACCCAAAAAGCTCCCTTATCATTTCATAAACCATTAATGAGCAGGTTACATAAATCTACTGGACCGAAGGAGTTGTAGACCGGAGCTGCTGCAAGACATTAACTCTCCTCTGAGGGATGCATCATTTCATTCTTGAAGACTGTTCAGCTCCGTAGGTACAATAAAAGGAGTTAAGCGCATTCCAAACAGAAGCTGCGTTTTAACCCCTCGTTATCTACTGAAAATCGAGCGAGGCGATGCTCGCCCGTGGTCAGCGCTCACCCGGGCACACCGCAGCCCTCCGCCGAGCACGCTGTTGCTCATCAACTCCTCCTGCGCGTTGCAGGACGAGCTGAACCCGGCCGTCTGTTCCTTTGTGCAGGCTGGCGGGCCGCTGCTCACGCAGAAAGGGACCGGCGAAGCCACGAACCGGGTGAAAAGAGACGAGTTTCGCTGCTGACGGGGGCCCTTTCCCCTACAACTCCCGCTGCGAGACCGGGTCGTCAGCGCCCCCGCCTCGGAGCCCCGTCCCGACGCCTCCCAAACTTCACAGCGCCCCAGCGCCGGCTGAGGCGAGGCAGAGGATTCAGGGGAAGCCCAAACTTCCCGGAGCCCCGGCGCCCCCCGCTCGCTCCCGCGGCCTCACGCAGGGGCGGGAGGCGATACAAAGCGCCGCGCACGGCGACAGCCGGCCCGGGAGCGGCCGCCCCGGAGGGACCCTCTGACGGAAACCTGGCCGGGATTCAAGGCCTAGGAGAGACCGCAGGCACAGGCGGCCCCAGGAGAGGGAGACCAGGAAGCGGCAGCGCCCTGGGGGTCGCTCCCCCAGGCCGGCGGCTCGGTGCTCCCCACAGGGCCTTCGTCCCCGCGGCCGCCCCCCGCGGGCTCCACCTGCGCCGGGCCCCCGCCCCACCCCGGGGATCGAGCCGGGGCCCACCCCACCGCCCCCCCCCCCCCCTTCCTCCCCCGGGGCGGGGACCGGAGGGCGCCCCTGCCTCTCCCCCGGTCCTCGCACCCACTTTCCCGGGGCACCACCGCCCCGCGCCCCCGCCGGCCCCCTCAGGCTTCCCCCGCCCCCAGCGCCCCCCCCCCCGCCCCGCGCCCGGATCCCCCCACACCCCGCGGGTCTCGCACGCCCCCGCCACACCCGCCCATAGCTCCGGCCCCCGCCCGCCGCGACGAAGGCCCTACCCCGCACCGCAGCCCAGGCCAGGCCGGCCGCGCTCACCTGCCGCCCGCAGCCTCCTCCCTCCAGCGCCTCCTCAGCTGCCCGTCGCCACCGAGCAGCGCCGCCGCCCCCCCCCCCCCCGCCCCACCGGCAACTGCTCCCGCCCCCGCCGCCTGCCACGCCCATCCCGGCGGCCCATTGGCCGTTCGCCCCGTCGCCCGGTCTTTGGATTGCTGCGACGAGCTGCTCGTCAAAGTCCCCACACCGCCTCTCTCCGCCCACGGGTCCCGGGTGTTTTATTCACGCCGTGGCTTTGGCGCCCCCACTCTTTTAGTGTCGCTCCTGATTGGCTGAAGCCGTCGGAGCTGAGCGCCAGGATAGGTTGTCAGAGGTGCCAGCTGCGGCGATGGGCCCGCCTCCCCACTCGGCGTTAGGCTGCGTTGGCGCGGCGAAGAGTTGCGTTGCGCGGCGGGAAGGCTGGCGGCTATTACCTGGGCTGCGGCGGCCGGTCTTCCCTGAGGGGTGAGGGCCGGAACCCGCCCGGCTCCCGGAGGCCCTGCGGCCGGCGTCCCGCAGATCCGCTAAGTGGGGACCTGCCTTCCGCAGAGCGGTTCGCCGCCTGACGCCGGTTTGGCTCTGCCGTGCGTCTCGTTCCCTCGCTGCAGCTAGGCGGCTTCTGGGCGGGCAGGGCGGCAGGGCAGAGCCGCCCTGCTCTGGCGGTTCCGTTCTCCGAGGCTGCGGAAGCACGGGGAGCGGGGTGGCCGGGCTCCTCCAGCGGGAAAGCGGGCCCGCGGCTTCCCCCTCCCCTAAGGGAGAGCGCAGGGGCAGGCGCCTGCCCAAAAGGTGCTGCTGCCGCTGCGGAGGCTCTTTCCCCACGCGGGGAGACGCCCCGGCGGCTCCCGGGGAGCCCCTGGCGGGAGGGAGCGCGGCCGCCCTGCCGTGGGCTGGAGGAGGAGGCCGAGGAGGATGGCTCCCGCCGGCCCAGCTGCGGGGCGCGGTGCCACCCCGGTTTCCCCCCAGGAGGCCGCGTGTGGTGGCTGTCGCCTTCCCTGGGGGCTGCAGTGAAACGTGCTGCTAAGGCCAGCTCTCCAGAAACGGAGCACGTAATGTCCTCCATCAGCTAGGGGCCGGGTTTGCAGGGAAAACACAGGCAGGCTCCTCTGCCACGCGTTAACCTCCATGATTGGGGCTTTCCGAGATCCAAAATCTCAGGTTTCCTTCCTTCAGCCCAAGAAGCACAAGCATGCTTCCATTCCCAAAGCAGGGGTAGTGCCAGGTGCTGAATTCAGCAGGGAGGCTGCGCTTCGAAGGGAAGTTACCCAGGGGAATCCTCTGCGTGCGGCACCCCTGTGACTGCGTGTACACTGAATGTGTTATCCAGAGTGCATATTTCCAACAGCTGCCTCCTCTCACCAGACGTTCAAGCAGCTACTTCATCCAAAATGCAAGCCAGAACAGTTCCCAGAGCATTCAGCTGCAAAAAAAGCCTCAGGAAACTGAAATGCAAAGATTATATGAGGTTTCTCTGCATCATTATCTTCTCCTTGCATGCACCATCCCCCTTATTCCTCTTTGTTTCTGAGTCCAGCAAAGACACAGAGCAACAAAGAACATGGGCCTTAATGTTAACTGGCAAACATCCAGAAAATAAAGCAACTGACATCAGTGGGAATCGCAGAACATCATGTGCAAAAATAATTTACCAAGTTCACATAGGAGGTGCTCGGGCAGAAGTACGAGTGGGATACTGACTGGGTTTCAGACTGATGCTCTGACCCCCAAATCACCCCTTGTTCACAAATTAAGAAGAAAATACCTTTTTTTCCCCTTATATCTTTTTGCATATCCCTCTGCTTGGAAAGCAAAACCAAAGCAGAGAGCTGCCTTCCCTCTCACAGTTGCTTCTCAGTTACTTTCAGACTACTGCTCTCAGCCAGGAGCACGACACAGTTATGTTTGAGCCAAACATGTTCCAAAATTACTAGACAGACATTTCTACCAGTCCAGAGTTTTATTCTGTTTTTATGAAACCTAGAGACATTCCTGACCTGTCAGAGCTCTTAATGTATTGCATTCCCAGTAGCTTTGGTTTAACTCTTCATCTTATTCACAGTCTCTGGGTTTCTGACAAAAAATTTTATAAAGCATGGTGCCCTAAACCTTCATTTCTAAGGAATAATTCCCGCATTATAAAGATGCTCTACTTCCAAATGAAAAGTATTTGAGGGCTGGCAAGGAAAAGGCTAGGACATGCTATCATAAATGAAGTTCTAGTATATGCTTCAGCTATATATAGCTTTTACAAATATTTATTAGATAGTTAAATTGATTTGTTGCCATTACCACTTCTCTGCTCGGCTGTTTGTATCTCTCTTTAACTTGACCGGCCCCTGTAGTCATTGGTGACCAAAGGGAAAGGGGGCTGTGGTGGGAAAGGAAAGGAAGATGACCCTAGAGGTCACCTAGCTGGACAAGCTGAGCATCTATCACAGCAAACTGCACATTTGCTCTGCTGCTTTGTGGGTCCGAGTCACGTTCTGTGTAGTCAGTCTTCCTACAGTTTCCATGCAAGGAGGGAGATTAATTCTCCAAGGCCTGATACTGGAAGCAAGGCTTCAAGGTGCTTTAGTCCTCATGGGTAACAAAGAGTTACGAGAGACTTCATAGCATTCCCAAGAAATCCAAACCAATTTCTCCCTTTCCACCTTTTCTTTAAGACTGAGAACAGGGCTCGGTGGGCAATATGCAGGATTAATGGACTTGGCTGTTCCTGTCATGCCCACTTACTCCTGTCAGCGGTGCCTTTCTAGCCCAGACCCTTCCTGGTCTCAGTGGGACAGCAGGATAGTACACTATCCCCTAAGGACCTGAGAGTACCTCCATATCCTCATTGCAGATACCCGGAGGCTTACCATTGTTCTCCCCTATTGGCTATCTAAAACAATGTCAGCGATTAAATCTCCCTTCTCCAATCATACCGTAATATTATCCCTTCTAGGAACAAGCCATACCAGTATAAATACTACAACATGAGCATTTTTATGCTGCTGTAACTGTGCTCACCCAAGAGGAATTCCATCTTTTTGACAATACAGGTAAAACAGTGCGAGTTTGTGTGTGTGGATTAGCACTGAAAATGTTCAAACGTACTTCTAGAAGGTGCCATATTGTCTAGTAGCAATACAAATCTACTACAGGAAGCAAATACACAAGTACTACGTGGGCTTTCTCCTGTCATGCTCTGAGCAGACCTGAACAGTGCGGTTGCTAAACCAACACATCCTGATTGCATGGTATTTCCACCTTGCTAGTGCTGCGTCAGAGGTGAGCGAGCAATTTCAGAGTACTTCAGAAAAACTTTGGTATACGCAGCTTTTACAGGAAATAAAAGGTGAAGTCTTTGGCAAGGCTTCTGAAAAGGAGAAACTTACAGAAGAAGCAAATGTTGAATGGTGCTGCTATATGTTAGCACGGCTATATGTTCATTTTGAAATAGTGGGCATAAATATATTTAATGAGCAAACCTATGCAGTTGCCATCATTAATACAGAAAGGATGTGAATAGCAAGAATCCTTTAAAATCTTTCTTCCATGGAAAAGCATCACCCACACGGCTTGTCAAGAGCCACGGTCTGTGCATATCAGAAGAATATTCTCTAGCACAAGATACACGATGCATGCAGGAACAGCTTGACTATACTTTCTATCTCGATTGTCTAGATGTGATTAATCCTACAGGGCAAATGCTTCATCCAGGTTCTCTTTGCTTTCATTTTACAATGGGGATTTTCCCTTCATGGCCATTTACTTCTCTCCTTCCGCTGAAAAGCAACAAGACTGGAGTCTTGGAGTCTGCAGCTTTGTGTTTAGTCACTGCCTACGGAGTCACTGCAGATGGTATCTGCTCAATGCTACCAAATGCTAGATGGCGTCTATTAAGAGCACAAAAACCCTCATAAAATTATTTCAAAATGCTTACAAAGGGCGGTGAGTAAGCTCAGTTGAGGGTCCTACTCAAATACGTTATGTAAATTCAGCTTTAACTTACAAAGTATGTATTTTAGTGTCACATGGGACAAGAGGAAATGTCTGTGCTTCCAAATCCCCCCCCCCAAAAAAAAAAAAAAAAATCATAGGGAGGACTGGACCTTGTAATTATTATTTTTATAAATTTGTTTTAATTGGACTGTTCCATGGCAGGGAAGGCTTCTTTTCTCAGTGGGTCTCTGTGTACAAGATAACCAGGATTAAAGACCACATCCAGTCACTGAATAAGAAAATCCCTGAGAAGAGAGAAACGGCTGGAGAGAGGCCAAAATCTCTGCCAAGAGATGCTTCAGTGAGTGAGTGCATTCACTCTGATGAGGGGGGCCAGAGGATAGCTCTTGAGAAACAGTTCCTGAATTAGCTTTTAGTCTTGTTATCTGGCAGTGAACTTTATAGCTTTCACAACGAGAAGCAGGCTTCACAATCCAGCCCAATGTCCTTCCAGTGATGACATACTGGATGACATTAGGCTGTATGAGAAAGATTGTTGGGGCTCTAGCTAAAGAAACCCGTTAGTGAAGGCTTGAAATGTTTTTTTCCTTACTGGGTATTGCTTTTGGCATGAAAACAAAACTGACAGTGCAAAAGGAAGGTTGCCAGCAAAGTAATAATGAGAAAAAGGATTAAACTGAGTTTAACTTTCTAAAAGTGATTGGTTTACATTAATGGTTTGCCGGGGAACACAGAGAAAGTACTGGGCTGTTTGCATGGTGGTGAACAACTGAGTATCCAATACGCAGAGAATTGCTAAGGATTTTGCCTTTTCCACTCATTAGTGAAGCTTGCTCACAGCTTTGCAGGATCAGGCCTTATCCGAACTGCTCTTTAAACTCAAGATTTCCATCATTTGAACAGGGAACGGCATAAGGCTAAAATATCAAAGGAACCCTACATCTCTTTGACGTGCCATTTACTTATTTCTTCTGAAGTCACTTGTGGCTCTTTAATAAGTTGTACTCACCACATTTTTATGTCCTCTTAAATAAAACGTGTGTGGCTCTTGGCAATGCAGCTTATATTCTCATAAAATCTGAGTAACTTTGTGCTAAATTCTAATTAAGAAATTTAATTGAGCCTCCAGTTGCTACTCTGTCCATGTGAGCAGCAGCTGGGGACCACTTAATCATTCAGAGATCTGTGCTACTTTCCTTTTGTTTATTTAAAGACCTGTACCTGACACTGTTCTTTCTTTACAACAAATTCCCTTGAAATATTGGACAATGAATGAAAACAGCATGTAGACCTTGTGGCTATTCCTAGACAACCATATGAGTACTCTGTAAGTGACACTGAAGTTCTTTCTTTTTGCCTTAGGTCAGAACTCTTTTTTGTGTGGCGCAGAAAAATAGCAACATTCTTTATTCTTGAAAGCATTTACTATTAGAAAGGCTAAATTGTCAAAAGAAACATTTTATTGTTATAGAGATTTCACCACCACAATTTTCCACTGTGTCCTTCACTCTGAGACTTTGTTATACATAAAAACAAAAAAAAAAATATCCAATGTCAATCATCTGTCTCTCGGCGGTAGAAAGCGACATCCTTACAAAGATCAGAGCCCTCGAATGAGACTTTGAACCCGCCGTACTGGTAAACATCCAGAACAGCTTTGCTGCAGTCATTACAGATATTCTGGTGTAACTCAGGTCAGGCTCTGTGTACAGTGCCCAGCTTCTTCTGAGAAGAATCAGTTGCACTCCAGTAAATTAAACAGTAACACAAATAACGACCCAGACACACAGATTTTTCAAAGGTCTTTTACCCCGCAAGCCTATTTAGCCATGCTTACATATAATTAAAGCATACAATAGCCTAACTTCTACCATATTTCAAAGCGCCTGCATCTCGGTTTTGTTAAGGGCCCAGCTCTGTTGAAATGGTTTCAGCTGATAAGATTATTCCGGTAAGCAGGGCTTAACCTTGGGAAAACAACGCACGGATTGAAATAGGGAGTTCACCCTTCCCTTCTCTTCCAGTCTACACATGCACGCACAGGCTGCTTGCGCTTCCTTCTCGTTCCAAACCCCATCCACGCCAGTCATCTCGCCAGGAAAAGGCGCTATCCCCTTCCACGCGTGTTTCCCGCACCGCAGGGGTGCGGAGCGCTGATCGGCCCCTGCCACCTGCTGGCAAAGCCCAAAACGTTCAAGGCATTAAACGGGAGGCAGAAACGCTGCCTACACGCGTCCGAAATCCGGCTCCTTCAGCTAAAGCCATCGTCGTACAAACAGGACAACTTTCTGCTGCTGTTGCTTTTCCCACAGCTGCGGCTGCAAAGGCTGTGCCGGCAGAACCCTGCCAGAAAAACACCTCCACAATTAAAATAGTTGTTATTGCGTACGTACAAAATGGGTCTTGGCCCGCTTACAGCACAGCGATGGGATGTGAGGCTGATTTGTGTTGCTTTTAAGGCAATCCAAAAAACCTTTAACCTTTAAGATGTCTGCATCTGTTCTAGAATTAAGACTTAACAGCTGCACTCATCCTCGTTAGGCCTAACTAACGATTTCTGCTCCTGAATTGTGGTAAAATGGAAATATAGATCTGGGTTGAAACCCTGGCAATGGTAACGTTAAAAGAGGTGAAAATTTGCTTTTCAGCTGTGTATCCTAGGCCTGGCCCACGCACATGCCTTGTGAACGTTAGCTGCTTGTTTAATATATTGTGTGAAGCTGATATTCGTATCTGTGAGAGGCTAATAACACCCTTGGGAACCACAGGGTGCCTGGGCACACTTGGGTAATTGCTCCAGTTAAATGCTTTAGACTCACGGCAGCCTCTGGTGATGAAATTCTCATGCAAAATCCATTCCCATGAAGTATCGGAGTCCATCAAAGATTCTTCTCACAGAAGTACTGCATAGTGAATTTCTTGTACTGAAGCTTGTCCTTGATCAGAGAAGCGTCAACAGTCTGACAACACAAACCCCCACAGTTTTTCACGTTTGCCACGAGCCGAGTCTTGCTGGTCTGTCCTCTGCCCTCCAGCAAAGCTTTCTGTGCCGAAGCTGCAGCCTCTGCAAGCGCAGAGGAGCTCTCAGGCTGCCCCAGCACCCGCAGCCCCGCTGACACTGTCCTTCTGGGAAGCTTCAGGCCTAGGAGAGAGATGGAGAGAGAACACAGGTCTGCCCAGCTTATTAGGCGGTTAGTGGATTTGGCAAAAAACCCCAAAACACTACACTACATGACAGCCTTTTGGGTTTTGGGATCCTTCGAGAGGACATAGCCTTTCACCTGCAATCTCCACTAGAAGCAGAAGAAAGGGGAGGGATGGCACACCAGAACTAGGCTCCATCCAACTTGGATTTCTATTCCTTGCGCGACAGAACCTTAGGAAATAGGCCTTACCTTATCTCGCCTCATTAGGCTGCAAAATAATTGCACGCTGTCCAAAAGCATATCCTTACGGTACACCTTTGGAAAAAAGTCTTTCCTGCATGTGCTCACAACGTACGTGCAGAACGAAGCTTTCCCGCCAGGGAACACACGTACCTACATTAGTTCCAGCGGAATCGCCGCACCTTTCCTTTCTCGGGGCGGGGGAAGGAAATAAGCCCGGTATCTTTTAAGCGGACATGATGATAAAACGTGAGACACTCCGTTTTATACAGCATCACAAGCACACGTTTAAAACTCCCTTCCGCGAGCAGACGTGCGGGCTTTCCACGCCGGGCCCATCTCCCCCGACACCCCGCGCCCGGGACGCTCCCGGCTGTACCCCCACGCAAAGGCCCCGGCGGAAGCGGCGCGGCGCGGCGGGGCGGGGCGGGGCAAGGGCGGCCATGGCGGCGGGCGGCGCGGAGGAGCAGCGGCGGCGGCTGGGGCGGGTCTCGGCGCTCTCGGTGTACCGGCGGGCGGCGGGGGCCGGGCGGCTGGAGCGGCGCCGCCGCGGGACGCCGCTGCCCGCGGGAGGCAAGCGGGCCAAGGCGCGGCCGCGGCGCGGCGGGGCGGGAAGCGGCGGCCCGGAGCCGGAGGCCCCCCTGCCGCCGCCGAGCGCCGCCGCGCCGCCCAGCCGCGTGGAGCGGGCCAAGGCGCAGCCGAGGCGCGGCGAGGCGGGAGGCGGGGGCCCGGAGCCCGAGGTCCCGCCACAGCCGCCGCCGAGCGCCGCCGCGCCGCCCAGCCGCGTGGAGCGGGCCAAGGCGCCGGCCGGCAGCCCCGAAGCGAAGCGGCGGGGCGGCCCGCGACCGGCGGGAGAGGGAGGCGGCGTGGTGGGGCTGCTGCGGCGGCTGGGGCGGCTGGAGGACAGCCGGCAGCGGGCGGCCGAGCTGTTCGGGTGGCTGGTGGCGCCGGTGGCGCCGGGGGAGTTCCTGGGGCGGCACTGGGAGCGGGCGCCGCTGCTGCTGCGGCGCGGCGACCCCGGCTACTACGCGGGGCTCTTCTCCACGGCCGACTTCGACGCCGCCCTGCAAGGCGGCGAGGTGCACTTCGGGACCCACCTGGACGTGACCAGCTACGCCGAGGGGGTGCGGGAGACGCACAACCCATCCGGCCGGGCCCTGCCCGCCGTCGTCTGGGACTTCTACCAGAACGGCTGCTCCCTGCGGCTGCTCAGCCCCCAGGCCTTCTCCCCCACCGTCTGGCACTTCCTCTCCATCCTGCAGGAGCACTTCGGCAGCATGGTGGGGGCCAACACGTACCTCACGCCACCTGGGACGCAGGGCTTCGCCCCCCACTACGATGACATCGAGGCCTTCGTGCTGCAGCTGGAGGGGAAGAAGCACTGGCGCGTCTACAGCCCCCGCACGGATGCCGAGGTGCTGCCCCAGTTCTCCAGCGCAAACCTCACGCAGGCTGAACTCGGCGAGCCCATGCTGGAGACGGTGCTGGAGGCCGGGGACCTGCTGTACTTCCCCCGCGGCTTCATCCACCAGGGCGACTGTCTCCCTGACGCACACTCGCTCCACATCACGGTGTCTTCCTACCAGAGGAACTCCTGGGGGGACCTCCTGGAGAAGCTCCTGCCGGCTGCGCTGCAGATGGCCCTGGAGGAGGATGTGGAATACCGGCAAGGGCTTCCCATGGACTACCTGAGGTACATGGGGGTCGCCAACTCGGACGCAGTCGACACTCGCCGAACGGCCTTTATGGAGAAGGTGCAGACACTGGTGAAGAAACTCATTGACTATGCACCCATTGATGCTGCTGTGGATCAGAGAGCCAAGTCGTTTCTTCACGACTGTCTCCCCCCGGTGCTTACACAAAGCGAAAAGGCGCAGAGCGTGTACGGCTTCCCGGCCCGGTGGCAAGGTGGAGGTCCCTGTGATGTTGATATACTGATAACAAAAGACACGGAAGTACGTCTCCTCCGCCATGGCATCGTTAGATTGTGTAATGAAGAAGCAGGTGTGATGCTGTATTACACAACAGAAAACTCAAGAGTGTATCACAAGGAAGAACCCAAGTTCCTTGAGATAGATCCCGAGTATACAGACAGTATCGAATTTCTCCTGTCTTCCTATCCTAACCATGTCAGTGTGGATACCCTTCCGTGTGAAACCTTGGAGGACAAGATTTCTCTAGCTACGCTCCTGTTTGAGAAAGGCATTCTGACTACGAAGAAGCCTCTGGTGCAAGTGTAACTCTTATTTTTTAACAAAATAAACATACATTTGTTTAGAAAGTGTTCTGTCTTCTTCTTGTCCTACGCCTGCTAGGTGTGAATCTGCAGTCTGGATCACAGCGTCTCATCTGGGTGCAGAAGGGCTTTGGCGTGGGTAGAGAAATCAAACGTTCTGATTTAAATGGGTGTCTGCTGTAGGGGGTGACTGCATGGCTGAGTGAGAAGAGAAGTGCTTAATTATTTTATTTTTTCCTTTCACCGGCCGTATTACTACACCCTAGGTAACTTTGGGAAGCTAGTGAACATCCTTGCAGTCTGTAAATCATCTGTGTGTTTACACTGTTTTAAAGCAGCCTGCCCTACCGTGGGAAGTACTTATTACTCACAGGCACATTTGGTCACCATTCTGTGCGCTTGTGCTGTGCTGCACATACAGTGTGGCTTTCAGGCCTGTGCTGTGCTGCAAAAGATCCCTTGGCCACAGGAAAACTCTTCCAACTCTTCTTAAAAGCAAAGCCCACAGGCAGCTCCCACTTAGTGCCAGCGATTACACCACCCGCATGGCCTTGCTGTTATCAAACAGCGCAGCAAGACGTTCTCGTGCAAATGTGTGCTACTGCATTTGAAATGCTTCAGGCTCTGTCTTTTCTTTTTCAGTCTGATAATTGCAAGCTGTCTTAGTGATAGAGTAACTTCCACGACTGGTTTTCCTGCAGTAGCCCTAGCAAGGAAATTATTTGTTCTTTCAAGGCAAATGGGGCACCCTCTAACACGGGGGTTTTCATGCTGGGTGCAAAAAGTTCCATATCGCTACCTAACAAGTTACATGAATACACGCCTGGCCATGTGGCCAGTTCCTGTAAATACTGACGAGCCTCAGATATACTTTCCCACAATGCAGTTTTATCGTCCCAGTCAGCAGGTCAGGGATATTCCGTCTAAAGCCTTCTGAAGCCATACCCACAAAGAGCAGGCTGCGTTACCCTGTACGCCTCTGAGCTACTGGGTCATCAGGGTTTTGCAAGATGGCACCCAGGCAGTCTAATTGTTTACGATTTAAGTGTACCCTATCTCCTCCGAAGTCCCATACTTGCAACAGCCAGTGTGCCAGCCTTTCCCCCGTCTTTTGCCCTTACGCTTTTGCTAAATCTTGAAACTTGGGCTGTGTAAAATCACACACCACGGGAGTGTGCTGAGGTGCCCCTGGAGGTCCCTTTGCTTTGTGAATCACTAGTGGCTGGACAGAAATGCTGTTGCCGCACTCATCCTCTGACCCTTCTGTCTACTCGTCCTCACCAGAGGATCAGTGGTCCTTGTCCCACCGTTCATCCCCCTGGCAAATAGCTCGTGCCTCAGTGGTGCCCTTCCTGGGCTACTCCATGTGCCCCCCTTGCACCACAGGTGCCTGCACCACGGCTGCCTGCGCCGTGGGCACTTGCAGCATGGGTGGCTGCACCACAGATGCTTGCACCACAGGCAGCTGTATGGCAGGCACCTGCACCGCAGCTTGCTGCTTGGGGGCCGTGGTGCAGAGCTGTACCAGTAGCTCATGCAGATCTTTCTGCATTGGCTGCAAGCACCCCCACCTCCGTTTCAAGCATGTTAATAACAACCAAAGATGGCACATACTCTCCTTAGCTTTTCCTTTCCCTGGCCCCTGTTTTCTAAGACAGCATAATACTTCAGCTGGCGTGGAGCATTCTGATAATTCCTCCTCAGTTTCTAAATCCACTGGGGAAACTGCCTGGGCTAAACACCTTGCAAATACCCCTTACTGATTTGTGTGGAGCCAGCCAGGCAGCGTTTCTGTTTTCTTCTTTATTCTTTCTCCAGAAAGGCATTTCTCACTGAGACCTGCCGACTGCACTAAATATTTTGCACTAGGAGGTGCTGGTCCATTATGATCCCGGTAAGAAAGGCACTGGCATTCTGTAAGGTACCATTAGAAATGCTATTTATTAGAGCTAACACTCTTAAGAAGAGAATAGCATAGATAATCGTACATCCTGTTAGATGCTGGGAACCCCGAGCAGTGTAGCATGTAACAGGACTCCAACCCACACGCAGCATGCCATGCAGACACGGTCCATAGCAGAGATTCTCCCCTTTTGGTCTTTCAAGGTATTGTAAGATTTTTATATAGGGAAACAGCTCTATTTATCATGTCTACAGTCAAACAGAAACAATGTCCTCATGAGAACGTCTTGCTGCACTGTTCGATAAAGGCAAGGCCATGCAGGTGGTGTAACCGCAGGTACCGGGTGGGAGCTGCCGGCCAGCTCCTCTGTAAGGAAGAGCTGGCTGAGTTCTTCCTGGGGCCAGGGGATCTGTGCAGCACAGCACAGGCCTGAAGGCCAGGCTATACGTGCAGCACGCACAGCACGGACCTGGGCATGCTCAGGTTAACTCTGTTGTGGATCACTAACAGCTTGATGTCCAATGGCCTTCCCCTCAGGACGACTACACTGACTTCCACTGAGAAAAATGGTGAGATGCCTAAATGTGCTGGAGGATTTCAGACCTAGTGACAAACTGATCTCTCGATTTCAGAATATGGAAGCAATTTATCTGCTTCATGCTTTGTTCCCTATATAAAAATAGAAATGCATCTTCCATGCATGTTTGAATTAATAATAATGGAACATGGAATGCACAATAATGCTACAAATACACTTGTGATAGCAATACTTCATCCTTCTCTGATGTCCTCCAGCACTGAAGATCTCTGTATTTCTTAAGTATCGATACTTTTCAATTTGCAACCCAAAGCAAGGTAAAAAACTATGATTACCCTTATTTTACAGACAATGGCTAGCAAGGAAAACTCTGCGTAGCTTGGCCAAAAGCACATGACATCTTTTGCAAAATTTAGAAAAGAAAGCCATTTGCATTAAGATAACAACACAGACATTGTTTTCATGGTCTCTCACTTTCTAGTATGTATGCAATCAAGCACGAAGAGGTGGGTCAAAATTAAGTTCACCCAATTGCCTTGATTTCTGAGGTGTCTTAAATCCGAGTGTTTATTTGGAGCATATAAATCCTGTAGCTTTTTATAATATTGGATTCAAAGGTATCCTTCTTGGGTACTGATCATTTTATAGTGCAGTGGTGCTGATAAAGAGAAAACAGGCAGTTGCTTGATTTCATAATGTTTCATAGCAGTTAAAATTTCCCATACCCACACACACACATCAGCAGGCTCCAAGCAGGGGCTGCTCCCATCAAGGAGAAGGAGGAAGGGTTGGTGACCAGCCCATGTTTCTCCACCATGGCAGATGCACAAGCTACGATAGCCTTGAGCCTCCTGATAACACGTGCGCTTGTGAGAGCCCTCATTAAACCTTCTGATGTCACAGTTTATCACTGGGGATCTGGCACTGGAGAGGAAAACGTGTTCAGACAACTGGCATTGTGATCTTCTCTATACTTCTTACATATGGAAGACCATTTTCTCTGGGATGGTTTGTTCCAAACAGAAAGGGAGTATGACAACATGTTGTAAAATAAAGCTTTGTAGAGGTAGTAGGAAAAATGAGCGACTACACACCCATATGATGACTCACCCAATCACTGATAGCAAACACAGGATTGTAAGCGATGCCATGGCTCCGGTGGACTGCCAGGGACATTTGGTGTCTGCGCCATCTGGCAGCAAGAGCCAATCATGCAAATGCCTTTTGAATGCGGGTAAGAGTTGTGCCACCCCTTGGCTCCAGCACTGGCAGTCTGATTTGGCAGAATCATTCCTTACACTAATAATGTGGGCAGCATCCTGCCTATGCTGCCAGTGTTGGTCAGGGGGCAGGGGGTCAGGAGGCAGAGTGTCAGATGGGACATGGGAGGGGGTGCATGCCTGGAGCTAATGCAGCAGGAACCTTGGTGGCTGCCATTACCCCTATGTACTCTGTGCAATCTCTCAGCATACCTGAATGTCCCCACCAGCTACCTTCAGCTGCAGTCCAGCTAAGAAGCTGTGCTGGCATTTGCCTCGGGTAGTGTTCAGTTCAGCATTAGTTGACTGACTGAGTTTTGAACATAGCCATTGAAGTATTGGCGAGACCTCTTTTCTTGACAGGCACTTCCCCTTCGTCACTGGGTAGGCAGATCATTTCTGCAAAGGCAAGTGTTTTGTTAGTCAAACTGGGAAAATGGCTGCAATCTCAAAGAAAGTAAATGCTAGACATACTCTTCTCCCGTTTCCACCCTTCACCAGGAGCAAGGAGTCCATTTCGAACCAGCTGGACATCTAAGACGGGGAACAAGGCAGTGTAAGGCTCATTCACAGGACCAGGGTGATGCTTGGCAAGAGACCTAGGCTTTATTCTACCCCACCAGCAAGCACACCCAGGTCTGAAGGACCTGAGTTGACAGATGCTTTTTCATTTATTGAATTAACATAGTTCATACCTGCACCAGTATAACCCCAATAACATGGCTTGATATACCTACAGCTGTGAGTAGAATTGGATTCGTATTTTCTGATCTTTTTTGATCAGGCATTGAGAAAAGGGATATTTGAATTGACCTTAATTGAACAGATCATATGCAATTGCTCATTTATCTCCCTGGTGGCCTGTAAATTAATTTCTGTACTCTCCATATAACTGTGGTCTCCCCATGCGTATACCATCTTCAGCCCATACTTTAAAGCAACCTCCACCATATGCACCTTTTGGTGCAAAGATTCCACCACATTTACAGTGAACGTCTCATCACAAATGGAAAAATCTCTGATTGCTGACCTGCAGAAACTGTACAATATGGGGTGTTAGAAAAAGTAGTGGTGCTGGTGTCTCTGGTTAAGAGCTCTCAGGCTGCTGGGAGAGAGATCTCTTTGGAAGAGCTGTGTCTTCTGTGCCTTGGCTTCACCTCTCCTCTGGAAGGATGTGCTCTGGCTGGTGACTCCCACTTCTGGCCCCAGTATGGTCTGGTCATCCAAGAAGCTGTTCTGCAACCTTCTCTCAGAGGATTTATGCCTGCTGCTTTGTGTTTGGATTGCAAAATTTATGTAAGAGATCAGAACTGATAAAAAAGAACTACTAGCAAATGAAACTCCCAGGCACTTCCCTACCCAGGATATTTTGTAATCCGTGCTCCCAACTGGCCCAGCCAAAACCTGTGGGCCTACCCTCATGTGGGTAAGGCGCTCTGTCTGGGCACAGGCAAGAAGAGCAGGTGGCAGAGCAGGAGGGAGGGAGCGACGGGAGCCTTGGGGCAGCCTGTGGATACACCAGCTGCCGTCATTTGGCAAGAAGTGCAAGACTGCCAAGTCCCAGGAGATGCCAGGAGAGCGGCACCAGGCTCGAGGGGCTGTCTCTCCCCTGAGATGCTCCCAGGACACAGCCTCATGTGCCCACCCCAGCACAGGGTGGCACCAGCCTCTCTGGGGATGCCCACACTGCGTGAGGTGGGCTCCCATCCCATATGAGCTTCTGCAGAATATCTTCCCCCAGGGGGAAGATGGGACCCAAGCCCCAAACGTGCTTCCTTGCTGGGCTTCTGGGGCAGGGGGGCCTGAAGGAGCTGGGGCAGAGGGGAGTGGAAAGGGGCTCTGTGACAGACCTTACCATCCTGCCCCATGACTGTCCCCATGCTTGCAGCTGGCCCCATGTGGAGCAGGCTGCAGGCCTCTGGGCTGGGGACAAGTGGGAGCTTCCCTCTCCTCCAGCACAGCACTGGCTCCATGATGTTGATGCCCAGCTGCATGTGGGATCATGTCCCCTGGGTGAGCTGTTTGGGAATCGGTGGAATCAGTCCATCCCAAAGTGCTCACAGACTGTGGGGACAATTCCCCCCAGGTCTGCATGCAGCAAAGGGGCAACCCTGTCCAAAGGGAGACTGCAGCTTGGGAGAGGGAAGGCAGATGCTGTGAGAGAAGCCTGGGTACGGGGAGGAGGGCTGCAGCTGTGCCTTCCCCGGCTCCATTCCTGCAAGAGTAATAACCAGCAGGCCTGACAGCGTGTTGCTCCCGCGATCCTGCCCTGTGTTTGCATTTGCCATTTGGAAACTGCCCCCGTGGCAGCTGGCCTGACAGGTTGTGCAGGTACAGCCTGTGCAACTGTGGGACACCAAGACTGGGCAGAGCTGCTGCCTTTGGAGATGCTCCTGCGGTGCCAGGGGACTGGCTGTGCCAAGCCCACCCTGCCGCGAGCGCTGCCAGGGCGACCTTGACATCTCCCACCACATCATGTGTCACTACTGTATGACCTGTCCCAAACTGGGTTTTCATACCTATAAACAAGTGAAAAAAGAGTTTATTTCTTCCCTGCATGCTTAGTATCTTCAGCTCATATTTTAAAACACCCCCTAAGAAATGCATATTTCAGTGTAGGGATTTCACCAGGTTTACCCTGAATGCCTCACCACAAATGGAAAAGTCTTAAAGCTCGCAGAGCTGCAGGAAAGATACAATATGGGATATTGTAACTGGGATGCCAAGGTCTCTGGTTGAGAGCTCTCAGACTGCTGGGAACCAGCTCTTCTTGCTGGATGAGGTGTTTGTCTTCCGTGCCTTGGGTTTGTCTCCCCTTCAGAAGTATGTGCTCTGACTGGGGCCTTCTTTTTAACCAAAATGCCTTGGTCATCCTACAAGCTCTTCTGCTTGATTTATAGTCAGTACAATCTTCTTTCAGAAGAATGTAGTATCCTTTTTGCTTTGGAATTATGCATGATGCAGCTAAATGGATCACAGGAACAGTTGCAGATTGCTCCCAGCTTTCTTTGCTGAGCACGGTTGTGGTCACAGCAAAGGAGGTTTCTCTTGTCCAGCATTTCCACATCACTCATCCACTATGGCCCCCACCATCCTCCCTTTGCCCATCGATGAACAACAGGTCAAGGTCATTGATTCCAATATTCTTGATTGTTCTGACACCCTTATTGTCCCTTTTCAAGCCCCTGGCAACCAAAGCCTGATCCCACTACAGAAGGCTGAGGCACAGTTAATATTCATTGTTGGACGAGATGATCACGTTATTAAATCTGAGTATCATGCTACTGAAGCCTGCAAGTATTTGCAGTCTCAAGGGAAGGAAAATTTGCAGATTCTGTCTTACCCTGGAACAGGGCGCTGCATCGACCCTCCCTTTCTCCCTTTGTACCCCATAGGAAAGCATCTCTTTTTTCACAACTGGGCAATTTGGGGTGGGGAGCTCAGGGCTTATTCTAAAGCTCAGGTTCATGCTTGGCCACAGATCCAGGCTTTTTTCAACAAGTATTTAAATGGCAACTAATGTGCAAGAACGACACAGCTTTAAATGACCTAACCTGCTAGATGTTTTCATACTTACCAGGTCAGTGTTCACAGCTGTACCAGTACAACTACAGTATCTTCCACGACTTTGCACATCCATAACTCAGAAAAGAACTGAGTTTGCCTTTTCTGTTTTACCCTGAACTGTTTTGCTCAAGTGTCAAGAAAATGAATGGCAAACAGATTTACATTAGCCCTTGATAAAACAGACCATGTGCAAAATGCACAGTTACATTTCTCAGGCACTTTCTATTCTTCTAATACCTGACAATACTTTGCATATCACTGTGGTCTCTACATGCATACGCTATCCTCAGCTCATACTTTAAAGCAACACCTCTCAAATGCTCGTTTTGGAGCAGGGATTTCACCACTCTTATGGTGAACATCTCATCACAAATGGAAATGTCTCTGATCTCTGTGCTGCTGGAAGTGTGTAAGAATGGATGCTATAGCCAGGACGCCAGGGTGTCTCTGGTTAACCCTCGGGAAGGGTTGTTTGCCCTCTGTGCCTTCTTTCCACCTTCCCTTCAGAAGGAAGTGCTCTGGCTCATGGCTACTTCTGGCCCCAAGATGTCATGCAAAAAGCCATTCTGCTGAATTTACAGCCATTGTGATCTTCTCCCACACACTGTGGAACCTTTTCAGCTTTGTTCTTAGGGCGAGAATTGTAATAGAGACTGAGATTTGAAAACCATGCAGTCATTTGCTGTGCTTTGGTTAGAAGCAGGGATCTTTGCATCTCGACCACTCTCTCATCCCAGGGTGGAGCTTGTAGGAACTTGAGAGCAAGGGCTGCCCAGGTGGGGAGAGGAGACCAGAGAAGACTGACACATAGCCCCTTTACCTTCACTCTTCCACTGCTCTTAGCGCACCAAGTGTGGAGGAGAAGGAGTATTGCTTAAGCCTTCAGGGCCCTTTCCCTTAGCATCTGCTCCAGCATATGGTCAAGCTGGTGATCAAATCCAGTACTACAAGCCAAGGAGTGTTCTCAACAACAGGAGAAGTTGCCACACATTGAGGGCTGGACACCAGACACCATACCCAAATGCTAGATGACAAAGCACCTGAGCTGTTTAGGAGAGTAGGGGCAATGCCCATGGGGAACAAAAGATGGCTGAGGCTCAGCCCAATACCTCCGAGCACTTAATATTTCAAAACAGGACAATGGCGAGTATTCCCTCAGATGTTTCCATTTGTTTCACATCACTAAGTCAGACACGGGGAGCTCTGAGCGACAGGCACCTCTGTCTGCATCTCCCAGGAGGAGTTAAGGAAGCAGCTCTCCCTTTGAGTTCCCTTCGGAGCAAAAGATGCGGCTCTGGGTAAGACAGACTGAACGGCCTTTTTTTGAACCCCCTGCACAATCCATTACTGGAAGAGCCAGGCGTTTCCTGACCTGCCTAAAGAGTCTGTGAAAGTGCCCCTCCCTCATCCCCCCCGCACCCCTGACCACCCGGACCGTCCTTCCCAATTCCTCTGGCTGTGTCGGTGCCAGAGCTGAGCAGAGCCCTGTGGAGACATAACCCGCCTTGCCCAGGCCTTGGGGCGACCGACAGGGAGGAAGAGGCGGCAAGAAGACGTGCAGCAATGCCGGGCTGCCGCTGGTTTCGCTTCTCCCCGCCTCGGCTGGGGCAGGGCCTCGCTCCCCTCCCGTGGCTGAGCCGCACGGCCGTGCTCAGGGTCGCTGCCGGCGGGCAGGAGCCCCTGCGCCGCCCGGGCTGCCCCATCTCTGTGCGGTCGGTCGCACCCAGGCCCTTCCCTCTCCGTGTCCTGACCGTCAATCCCGACTGCGGTTCTGCTCGGTGGCTCCTCAACACCTCTGCCCGCCCTGCCGCGCACGTCCCCTCGCCCACACCCACCGCCCGGCCCTGGGGAGCTCGGGGGACACCGAGGAGGAGCTCCCCGGGGCCAAGACGGGACTCAAACCACAGAGTCTCGGGCAGAGAACCCTGCCGCGGCCGGGGAGGGGAGGGAAGGGAAGGCAGGGGAGGAGGCACGGAGGCAGGCGGGGCGAGGGAGCTGCCCTCCCATTCCTCGCCGCCGGGGCGTGCCAGCGGCGCTGCCGGGCCGCCCGCCCGAGCTCGGCCCCGGTCCCCGCAGAGACCTACCCCGGAATCGGCCCCCAGAGGCGGAAGCGACCCGGGGCCATGTGGCAGGTCACTGCCCGCTCCCTGTGCCGGGCCAGCTCCCGCGCCTGGCAGAGGCGGCTGCCCTGGCCCGGCCCCAGCCCCACGCCGGCAGCCCCGGGGCGCGGCAGCCCCGCGCGGACTCCCGGGATGGCCTCCGCCCGCGGCCTCGCCGCCGTGGCCCCCTCCATCCGCCTCTCGCCCGCCGCCCGCAGCCTCTTCGATGAGCCGCTGGCCATCGCCGTGCAGGGCCTCGGCCCGCGGCAGCAGGTCACGCTGCGGACCTCCTTGCGAGACGAAATGGGCGAGCTCTTCCAGGCCTGCGCCCGCTACCAGGCGGGGGACGACGGGGAGCTGGACCTCGCCCGCTGCCCCGCGCTGCCGGGAGGCAGCTTCTCCGGCCTGGAGCCCATGGGGCTGCTCTGGGCTTTGCAGCCCCAGAAGCCTTTTAGGCGGCTGGTGAAGCGGGACGTGCAGCGCCCCTTCCTCCTGCAGCTGGAGGTGCTTGAGGGTCACGGGGAGCCCCCCGGGCGGCTCCTGGCCCAGGCGCAGCACGAGCGGGCGTTCCTGCGGGACGGGGTGCGGAGAGTCCCGGTGCGAGAGGGGAGGATCCGGGCGACGCTTTTCCTGCCCCCCGGTGAGTACTGGCTGTGCCGGGCTCCTTCCCCCGCGGGTGCTGCCCGCGCTCTCGGCCCTGCGCTCCCAGGCCCGGAGCCAGACCCCCGCCAGACCCCCCTTGAGCCCGGTACCAGGCAGAGGACAAGGGGGAGCTGGACCTCGCCAGCTGGCCCTGGGCACTCTTCAAGGAGCGGCCTGATCAGCCCAACCAGCTTTGATCTGCTGGCCACACTCCTCACGTAGCGCAGCTACCTGTGTTAGAACAGAGGTGAGTTTATTTTATTAACTCGTATTGGCCATGAAGGCACTGATCACAGTACCTTTTTTGTTTCCAAATGCTGAGAGAGGTGGTATCACAGTTAGTCTTCAAGGTACCTTTCCTCTACCTGGCTGTTTTCCAGGGAATTCAGCTAGTAAGTCTCTAAGTTGAAGGTTGCTCTCCAAAAGTCTATAGACCTACGACTTCTGCTTCCCTTCCCACCCTTTCCCCAGATCCTCAACTCAGTCATTTCATAGTTGTTGCAGCCCAAGCTGCCTGTTGCTGCCACATTTTCCCCCGGTTCTTCTCCGTTTGTGAGCAGAAGATCAAGTAAAGCATTAGACAGGTGTTCCCTTACAGTATTTTTCTCAGAAAATGATTAACAGGGTCTGTGAGGTTTACAGATTGCCTTACAAGTGCTGGATTGTCCTCCCAGCAGCTGTCCAGACTTCTGCTAGTTGTCTGTACGAAGCCTCATGTCTTGCCTCCTCTTGGTTTGGGCAGTATCTAGCAGCCCTGCCTCCCCCCCCATCCCACCTTCCCTTCCCGCTGTGACCCACAGGCTTTCACCAAGCATGTCTCTGGAACCCCATGTAGTCAAGGAGCTGCTCTACGCAGCACGTATCTTCCCCTCTGCCCCTTCTTCCCTGGCTGTCCCTGGTAACTCCATGATAGTGCCGAAATCATACGTGCTGTCCCAGCCAGTGTCCCTGACTCTGTGTTGTAGCCCTGTGGCTGGAGGTGAATTTCCAGTTCTTGTTTGTTGCCCAAGTTTTGCCTGTTAGTCTGCAGACACCTGAGGGAAGCCTCACCCTCCCTTCTGAGCAGGAATGGGCGTTTCCCTCTTGGCCTCCTCCTTTCCATACTTCGTTAGCAGTTTGCAGCAATCCCTCTCGGCTCTGGCCTTCAGTCCCTGACCCCTGATGAACCTAATGTAAAGCTTCCCTCACCAGGTTAGCAAGGCTGGTTACAAATATTTTCTTCTCTTTGTCCCAGAATAAATGGCTATAATACATTTGCACTGAAACTGAGAAGCTGGAACCATCAGAAGATGAGATTTTTTGGATCAGTCTTCTGAGAAATGCACTGGGGAGAAGCCTCCTGGGTATTTTTCAAGCAGAGCTTGATACCTTTGCAGTGAATTTACAGAACTAGTTGTGACTGTCAAGGGATCCCTTCCCTTCAAGCCATGTGCTCCCTGATGTTATCCAAAACATTAGCAGGCCTGCTATTTTGTGCTGTCTTGTTTAACCTTGATGCAATGTAGCCATTTACTGAAAACTGGCACAGTAATTTAGGACCCTTAGTACCATTCTGCTGCTCTATGTTTTCCTCTTTTTTAAAAAGACATGTTCCCAGGCCTATGAATTTGGAATATAAATTAAAAATTGTGGATTAATGTGTCCTGTTATGTGGTCTCTTGCAGGAAATGGCCCCTTTCCAGGAATTATTGACTTGTATGGAACTGGAGGAGGACTCCCTGAATACAGGGCATGCCTGCTGGCCAACTACGGCTTTACCGTGCTGGCTCTGGCTTTCTACAGCTATGAAGATCTCCCCAAAGAGATGAAGGAATTCCACCTGGAATATTTTGAAGAAGCTGTAAACTATATGTTACAACACACCCAGGTTGGTTTGTTCATTGACACTCTTACTACAGGGAACTCTCATTAGTCAGGTCCTGTCAGATGGCAGATGGGGCAGAGATGCTGTACTTAAAATAGCATCTCTGTTCAAGTTGGCTGTAATTAATTTGTTTTATAACTTTAACTCCCATTGCAATGGTTCTCTGGCAGATTATTCCAATTCTTCCTCTTGAACTGGCCAGGTGACACAGTGACACATAGGTCACATACTGGTAATTTCTGCTCCATTCAACCCGTTGTCATAACCAGGGTACTAGTTGCCTGGAGTCTTACTGGACTTCCAGAGGAGCTTTTAGATTTATGCTCTGTAGAATGTCCTTCAGAACTAAATGCCCTTTTCAGCTGTGTAGCACATGATAACCTTCTGTGATCCAGGTCTCAAGGAAGTCCATCAGTACACATTTGTTGCTGTGTATTTTATAAACTGTTAAAATCACTTTAAATGTTGGTATTTGGTGAGGGTGGGTTTTAGCAGCTAGTTGTGAACTTAGGGACCCTTCTAAGTTGACACCTCTTGGAAGAGAACCCTGCTCGGTTCTGCATCTCCTTCCAATTAGCTGTCCATGACATTAACTAGAATTGCACAAGGCGACACTTGGTTTCTCTGGGGAACTCAAAATGAATACCTTCCTCAGCCTCAGAAAGATGAGTAGTTGTTAAAGGGCTTGGTTGCTTTTCAGTCGCCCTAACGCTAACTGAACACTTGTGCCACCTCTCTGCCCAAAAAATTGCTTCCCCCCTGCTTTTTTTCCCTGAGAGCAGGACCATAGCCTCCCATTAACACCACCATTCATATTCTTATCATGTTTTTAACACATTGCAAAGTTTCAGCCACATTTGCTAATTTCCCCCTTTCCATGCTTCAAAGTCAGCAGGTTTGGAGCCTATTACACTGGTGATAAGGTACAAAAGGTGCTGTCTCAGAGCCTTTTGTCTCAGAGCATTTTGATGCTGTCTCAGAGCCTTTTTACCCCCTGAGGGTCTCTGGATATTGGAGTACTTGTGATATTAGCTAACCTTCTTCCAAAATCCATAGAGGATTTCAGCACCCTGTAAGATCATTTAGCTTTTCTGTTCTAGCTGATTTGCCTGTGTAAAAGGAAACAAAGGTAACCTATTCTAGATTGACTCCAGAGGACTGTACAATTTGCTTAGAAAAATGGTTTTAATAGGCTACTTTTTAAAGATATGTTTTAATGAATAAGCTACCTCAGAATACTTCCTTTTTACTGTGAGTTAGGCATCAAGCATACTAGAGAAATGGGAGAGCGGCTGATGTGGAGTCTGCTACCCCATCTTAGCTTCTTAATAAGGGAATTGAAGACAGTGATTGAATATCAGAAATATGTTATCATAACTGATGACAGTATCATAGTCATTGCTGACTTTGAGCATTTTGCACTGAAAGAAGGCATTTGTAGAAGAGGCCTCCCCTGCCCCTTCTTCCCTGAACTGCCTTATTAGCAAAGTGAATCTGGGACTGCGCATCTGCATGCTTTTTCCAAGCACAGCTGTACCCTCTGCATATGCTTCAGCACTGAGCCTTGTAGCTTTGTTAGGATAATGCTGCAGTCTCACGAGGGCTTATGATCATAAATCAAGCACGGAACAGTGCCCCAGGGTCCCTCAGATGTGGGCCCTGCACACAGGACCTTAGATGCCTATACCTGGGGTCCAGATTCAGCACAGACACTGCTGCGAGCATGGCGACATTTTAAAGAAGTTGCGTGCCGTGGTTCATTGCTTGTGGTTTCTCTTCTTTCCGCTCCAGGTTAAAGGTCCGGGGATTGGGTTGCTTGGAATCTCGAAGGGGGGTGACCTGTGCGTCTCCATGGCCTCCTTCCTAAAGGGCATCACGGCCACCATCCTTATCAACGGCTCGGTGGCAAATGTGGGTGCATTGCTCCGCTACAAGGACGTCACCATTCCACCCCTTGGTGTCAATGCAAAACGCATCAAGGTCAACGAGTCTGGGATTGCTGATATTGTAGATGTACTGAACAACCCGCTAGAAGGGCCTGACCGCCAAAGCTTTATCCCTTTGGAGAAGGCCGAGTGTCGCTTCTTGTTCATTGTTGGCCAGGATGATCGCAACTGGAAAAGTGAATTCTTTGCAGTTGAGGGGAGCAAACGTTTGCAAGCTCACGGGAAGGAAAAGCCTGAGATAATCTGTTATCCTGGAGCAGGGCACTACATTGAACCCCCCTTTTTCCCGATGTGTGCAGCCTCAAAGCACCTGCTAGTTGGCAAGCCTGTCTTGTGGGGAGGGGAGCCCAAGGCACACTGCGAGGCACAGGTAGATGCTTGGCGGCAGATCCAAGCTTTCTTCCGCAAACACCTCACAGGCAAGCCGTCTGGAACATCCAGTAAGCTGTGATGTGAGTTAGGTTACTTTACAGATGAAGATGCTGGTGTTTCAAGTTTGTTTTGTTAAATGGCTCTGAGTGAGAGCAAAGAACATCAGAGAATAAGCTATTTGGTTTCTTGGAGGATGGTGGTGGGCGAGAGCATGAGAGCTGCTTCCTTTTAACACCCTCCTCTAACCTTGGCTGGAGGTCTTGGCCTCTTGTTGTGTGTAGAATGGGATTACAAGCTGTGGAAAAATGGCAGTGGTGTGGCTGGGTCTGCTTTGAATGCGAATTTAAGCGGAAGGTAACTCGTCCAAGCTGAGAACTGGGGTGAACACTTGCCTCGGCTTTCTCAGAGGAAACACGTTGTGTGCCATTGCCCTTTCCAGAGCCAGCTTTGTGCTCTAGTTTTTCTGAAGGCAGTCGTTCTCTCTTCCTGCCTCCAGTAATCTTTCCGTTCTCCCTCTGCGCTTCCCTCTCCTTCCTTGCTCCTTCCTCTTCTCCCACATCACGGGAATGCGTCTGCTGTAACACTTAATATCCGGGGATTGTCAGTAGTGTTTGGCACCCAAGCGTGAGTTTGAAAGAAAAAGCGCTGCACATCACTCGTGGGACGCTGGTGAGTTTGCGTTGTCGTATAAAAACAAGTTTCTGACGTATCGGTGCCTTACAACCGCCAGCTGAGTGGACGTAGCCTATGCGGCTGTTCCTGGTTTATGTGAATTCCGTTGGTGTGTTCACGCGTTTTGCATTCACTGTATTTTTTAATGGATTAAAACGGAAGGTTAACCTCTACGACGGCTCGTTGCTCCAGGTGGTTTGGGGGAAGGCTGCGGCGGGGGGGGCGGGAAGCGTGAGGCGTCGCAGAGGCGGGAAGGGCCGCGGGGGAGGCGGCCTTTCCCGCCCCGGCCCTGCGCTGTCGCTGTAGCAACGCGCCGCCCGGGTTGGGGGAGGGGGGCCTCTGCTATCGATTGAGGCTGCCTGGAGGGGGCGGCGGCCGCGCTGCCGTTATTGCCGGTGGCGCAGCGGCTCTCGGCCATCTGCCGCCGTCATGTGGAGAGCGGTCGCCGCCGCCTCGGCCCCGGCGCGGGCCCTGTGCCGCGCCCCGCCGCCCCCACCGCCTCGGCGGCGGGCTGTAAGCGTGGCCGTGTCCCCCGCCGCCGGCCTGGCGGACGAGCGGGTGGAGACGCGGGTGGCGGGGCTGGGCCCGGGGCAGCCGGTGACCCTGCGGGCGGTGGCGGCCGATGAGCGCGGCTGCCTCTTCCAGTCGTGCGCGCACTACCGGGCGGACAGCCGCGGCGAGCTGCACCTGGGCACGGACGCCTCGCACGGCGGGGACTACACCGGCGTGGAACCCATGGGGCTCTTCTGGAGCCTCGCCCCCGCCGGCATGGAGAGGCCGTACCAGCGGCTCGTTCCCCGCAGTACCGGCACCCCGATGAAGGTGGAGGTGTTGGTCCACCAGGGCCACAGCCTGTCCAGCGCCGTCCCCGGGCCGGTGGTGGCCAAGGCCGAGGTGGAGAGGTGGTTCACGGTCCCCGGCGTGCGGAGGATCCGGCTGAAGGAGGGAGGCGTAAGGGGCTCCCTCTTCCTGCCGCCGGGTGAGTGCCCCGGCCGGAGACCTTCGCCCTGGGGCCGGCGGCACCCCCCGGCTTCTCTCTCCAGAGCAGGGAAAGTCTCTTTTAAAAGAAGAGAAACGCACAAAGGATAGCGCCCGGGAAATCCGTATTTCATAGTAGGGCTGAACACCGCCCCGCAGACAGGTGGCCGTTGTTTTTGTTCTTTCCTTGAAATCTTAGGGAGACACTCCCAAAGGCTTGTCGGGACACCGTGCGTGGCCGCGCTGCCCGGTCCTCATCGGCAGCACCGGGCAGGGCGGGCACGGGCAGGTGGCTCTTGTGAGACAGAAGCTAAATGAGAATAGGGGTTGTAGGGTTTACCTAATGTCACTGCTCTCACTCAACGATTTTTCAGTAGGTTTGATGTTTGCTCTGGACTAGCAGAATCTGTAACATTCGGAAAAGCCGATACGCTTTGTCATGTGAGCCTGTGCTAAGTCTCCCAAGATTTTTACCCTGAGTAGGATCGAATCGAAATTTTTCTTCCCTGTGAAACACATGCCAGTAAGCAGAGCAGTGGAAGAGAGTCTAGAAAATACAGGTATCCCACCTCTGTTACACCAGAGCCAAAGCTAAGTTAATAGTTGAGTTACCTCGGTTGTTCTGTGGAATAAAGGTAAACCAGATTTCTGAGCAAGTTCTACCTGTTTTGCCTGTGGGATGGTTGTGCTTTATGAGGTGTGATACTCTGATGGACTGCTAGTGTTGTTGGAAGATGAAGCCTTACAGCAATGATGGCGTTTGTACACTTGAGCCATGATTTAAGCTTCTTGTATTTCCCTGAGTGTTGTGCTACTAGAACTGCCCTCCATATTACCTCTAACTTATAATGGCTTGGTTCAGCAAATCCTGTAAGTACCACTACAGTTATTAGGGATCTAAGTATTTTCAGTGAATGATTTCCAAATCAATAATTTTTTTATCCATTTAGATACGGATCCAAAGTCCACTGAAGAAAAAACAACAACAGAGATTGAACTTTGAATTTTGGATCAGATGTTTAGTCAGCATTCTGGATTTCCCATCACTGAGATGTGGTTGTTTTGATATATCCTGCCTTAGAGGATGAGCTGGATTTCTGCTGAGTTGAGTGGGAATCCAGAGGTCTGCAAGATGCAACTGCATTTTTCCCTTTAGAAAGTCTGGCATTGTAATAGTGTGGAAAAGTCTGGAATCATTGCTTAAATGATGCTGGCACCCATCTTGATGGAGGATCCAGTTACAGTATTACTACCATACCTTTCTTTGCTCCATGGGTGGAAATATCTCAATATTGTTAAGATAGGAATCTTAAACGTGAACCGTTCTTAGTAAAAGTGAGATGACATGAGTGGGCTTACACTGTAATTTTAATATAAAAGAAATTTCTCAATTCAGGCATAAGAATTACAGGTATGCGGATTTTTTCTTTGTTTTTAAGTAGTAATAAAGTTGTCTAGCCCATTTTATCCTGCTTTTTTGTGAGCTATGGAGAAACTCTATACTTGGGCATGTGTAGGCACTCAGGAAGGCAGTCCAGGGTCCTCGTGTAAGTTAAAGGTTGTCTTCATGAGACAGAAACGTATTCATGCTTGACTGTGTTCTGATCACATGTTCTTGCTCAAAAGCTTTCCAGGTGGGGGTGATAAATGAATGAATACTTTTTTCCTAGGCTGACTGTTGTTAACTAAAGGTTACTGTTGATCATGGCATTATGATAAATTTATCCAGGCATATTTTCTTTCAAGTAGATATTGAACTTCTATTAAGAATTTCAGAACTGAAAGAAAAAGAACCCAAAAGCATGTTTTGGTCCTTTTCTGACTTCCTAATGCTTTAAGTTAGGAGGTTTCCACCATCTAGCATTTCTTGTCCAAAACTTGTCCATAGGTAATGTCAGAGAGTTGCTGCACTCTTGCACAAGCAGGTACTTTTTCTGCTGAGATAGTTGTAGTGAGCTGGATCCGCGTATATCAGTGGTGACATCTGGTGGCCATGAAAAAAAAAGTAAAAAAAAAAAAAAATAAAAAAAATTGCCTGCCCCCAGGCAGTCTTTATAGTTCCAATAGGTAGTATCCTTAGCTTTTTTAACCCAAGATCTGCTGGCATGGCATACAGTAATATCACAACACGACCTTTGCCGCAAAAGCATGGGCGTTTAAAATTGTGGTTCTGATTATTTCTGTAGTTTTGTGGGACTGATTGTATACATGTATATGCATGTTTATCTATGTATCAGTCATGCAGACATAACCGCACCCATATAGCTCTCAGTTTTACCCTCTGTCTCTTCGCATCTGCAGTAGCAGTTCTGCTGCCAGGTTGGGATAGAGCTAGTAAGTCCAGTTGATTTCATCGAGCAATGGGTGTCTCTTTGCTGTGCTTTGCTCAGTTCACCTTATTCCAGAGTTTACGTAAGTTTTGTAGAATTTACTTTCAGGGCTCAGTGCTCTTGCCTCATTAGTAATGAACTTGCGCTTTGCTAATTAAGGTATGACTTCTTTGTGGGAAAATAGCTGCTTTAGAGCATGATTGTTCTGAGGGTGGGAGGTTAACACCATTGAAAAAATACATTTAGAACATTTATTTTTTTTAAAAAAAACAAGTTGAACTGTTCACACATTTTTACAGCAGGGTAAGGACCTATTCTTGGTTTGAAATAGCTAAAGTGGGATACAGCACTGGTTCTCTAATCTCTGCTGTGCAAATGGATAAGTAATGAGTATTAACAGAAAATGTCTTAAGCCTTCTGTATTTTGTTTTTCACTCTTCGCCAGATAGTTTTAGTGTCCTGTTTGATAACTTGTCCTCTGTACATCTTCTTTTTAATATAGGGGATGGCCCCTTTCCAGGAGTGATTGACATGTATGGTGATGAAGGAGGTTTGATTGAATTTAGATCCAGTCTCCTGGCTACCCGTGGTTTTGCTGCTCTTTCTCTACCATATTTTGACTTTGAAGATCTGCCTAAGGTCATGAAAGAATTCAAACTCGAGTACTTTGAGGAGGCAGCTAGATTCCTACGGCGTCACCCAAAGGTGAGTGTAATGAGAGATCTCTCAGGACAAAGGAAGATTCAGCAGTCATGGCTAAGTGGTGGCGGTGATTGTTTTGGAGTATGAGTTTCTGCTGGGCAGGTTTAGGCCCAGTAATGGAAAAAGTGTAGGTCCTGCATAGGTGGCTACACATATGACTGCGGAGAGTGAATTTCTTCCAGCACAAGCTGTCTGTTAAATTCATGGTGGAAACTGGAAGATTCCTGATCATTAGAACAGTGAAGTGCTGGAATATCCTCCAAACGAGGGCAGTGGTGATAAAGATGTTTTTTTTTTTTAAAAATGAAAGCAGTTAATTTAAGAGAGAATGATACAAAACTGCTCAATAGTCAGCAAAGGAATGGGTTTGATGACTTGGGATATTGCTTTCAGTTTTACTTGCCAGGCTAGAAAAGGACAAGACTAAACAATACTTATCTAATCCTTCAAATGTCATTTGTGAGGTTACTTTATTTGCCTGAGACATATAGCAATAGACTGTGCCTGAATTTTCTGCTACCTTTTTTGGGAAAAAGAGAAAATATTTGCATCAAAATATGCAGTAGGGACTAGGTGAGGTCCAAGTGATGGTACTTCTTGTGTCTGTCTGTGTTATTTTGTGGGGTTTGACAGCCCTTGTTATCTCTGGAAAAATAAGACATTGAAGAGAGGGAGGAGCCTGTGTCCTGACTGTAGCTTTCCAACAGGTCACATCAATAATTAACCTAACTTTTTTGTTTAATAACACAACTCCAAAGGCATTTAATGGCTAATCCCATTATAATGCATACTTCCTTTATTCCTTTCTTCCTCTCTTCCCCACCTCCTATCTTATCTGAAGGTGAAGGGACCAGGAGTTGGAGTGATTGGGACTGGGAAAGGGGCAGAATTAGCTCTCTCCATGATCACCTTCCTGCCAGAAGTAGTGGCTGCCGTCTGTATTTCCGGCTGTAGTTCAAACACAGTTGCAGACCTCCATTACGGTGAGATGACTCTGCCTGGGCTGCGTTTTGATATGAATAAGGTCAGTGTTTCTGACGCTGGTGTATTTGACACTTTTGAAGCTCTGGATGATCCAACGAATCCTGCTAATTCTCCTTGCACAATCCCCATTGAAAAAGCAGAAGGTCACTTTCTCTTAGTGGTAGGGGAAGATGATCGTATGTGGAAGAGCCCCTTATATGCTCAGCTGGCAATTGGGCGTCTACGCCAGCATGGGAAAGAAAACTTTGAACTCTTGAGCTATCCAGGAGCAGGTCACCGAATTGATCCTCCTTCTACACCATTTTGTCAGGTAGCTATGGATCGTGTTCTGGGGGTGCCTGTTCTGGGGGGTGGAGAGAGCAAAGCACATGCCCATGCACAGGAACACTCCTGGGGAAAGATTCAGGAGTTTCTGCACTTGCATTTGGGATGAACACTTCAGCACCTGCAAGCTGTTGCAGAACTGCAGAGGACTGAGCTTGAGCCACCAAAATGACTGGTGAATTGGAGGGACTGACTGAGAAAAGCTTTGAAATATAAATAACCAAATGACTACTTAGCTACAAGTGTAAATCCAAAAAGAAAGGGATTTATTTGGACTAGCCTAAGTTATTTTAACTAGGTACACAGAGAAATGAAACAATGTTAAGTAGGCTGCGTTATAGTACAAAATTGACAGCCTGAATTGGTCATGGTCTCAAGAAACAAGCATCTGAAGAGAGTAGTAGGTGCTTTCTTGCAGTATTTATGACTCAGAGAATTTAACAGCTAGTCTGCACCCTCAGCAATGACAGACTGGATTGCATCTGGGGGATGATGGCAGCCCATGGATGATAAACTTTGACATCAAAACAATGAGCGATTCTGGCTTTGGGTCTTAACTTAGCCCAGAACTCTCTGATTTACAGCCATATACACTTTGGAAATGTTTCTATTTACATGAAGCTGGGGATATCTATTTGTAATGAGGCTTGTGTACTTTGACCTTAGGTAGTGGTCTTCTGGTGACACAGCCTGTTTCTTTCCAGCAAGAACTACCTGTAGAGTGGGAAAATGAAGAGTACTTTTCCTGTCATCTAGGGAGAATGGCAGCACCATAGCACTGTCTTGTATTAGGGATGTAACCATGTGTTCCTATAATATCTTGGATTGGCATTTGACACAGGATATTAAAATTCTGTTGGATAGGTTAAAGCGTGGTTAAGTGCAGTTATGCAATGTACAAGTCTTACTTCTCTCTTGGTTGCTTGTTTTAAACTAATAACACCTGCCATTAAGTTAGGGATAAATTACTTGTGGAACTCTTTAGTAACAATGTCAAAGGATGCTGACAGCTGTTCTCAGGGAGGAAGCAGAGTTGAGAGACAGAAAACCTAGCCAGTAGAAGATTAAGACTAACTGTAAAAAGCTGTCACCTTATGGCAATGACTAACTTAGAATCATAATACTTTAAAAAAAACCAACAAACCAACCAAAACTAACACCACCACCCCACCCAAAAAAAACCTCACAAAACCCAAATCTTTTCTGTGACTGCCTGAGGTTGTTGGTTTGGTTTTTTTCATCCCAATTAATTTTTGGCTAGTGCCTTGTTTTTCCCCACCATTCAGGTAGAAAGAAACAACTTCTTCCCAAATGAGTTGATCTCTCGAGAGGGTCTTGCTGGAATGGTGTCAGTGCTGAAGACCTGGTTAACAAGGGGCTCTATCAATACAATTTCTCCTTCCAAGGCCATTTTGTCAGACGAGTTTGAGAGCTGCCCAGGAAGAAAGAAAACCTTCATTTATGGTACTCAGTTTTGCATTGCTCTCAGGGATCTTTTCTCTCCAGTTAACTGTCATTATGCTGCTGCTCAGGTCTCGTTAGCCTTCTGCAACTCTTATTACTCCTTATTGTTTGATTGAAGTCACATGTTCTCCACACACCATCGCTGCCAATTGCACAATTCATCCATTCACTCCTTAAGAGAAGCTCCATCCTGCTAACTCCACACAAAATGTCTTCATGCCTAGTCTCTCTCAACTCCCTCACTGGCTGAAGAGGCTTTTGCAGAGTGGTATCTGGTACTTGAACCTCCACTAAACCCAGGAGCTCCAGGAGTCCAGGACCACAGCCTGCTGTGATGCGCATGTTGGTGTCACCCATGCTTAGTACCCTGTCTTTTCTCCAAAGTCACTCCAAGTTGCAACCATAGAGGAAGGGGTTGTCTGAAGGCTTCCGTTTGTTCGGTCTGCCTCGTCATGTGCATCTTCAGTAGTCGGAGCTATGTAATTGTGGTGGAACGGTGCCTCCCCTAACCCTGCTTTGTTACTCTACCAGTACTGATACCTGTGTCTCCACACTGCAGTCCTACCTCAGCATCCATTGCCAGGCAAGATTGCAAGCTGGAGGTTCAGGAAGTAAATGTTAAGTTGTAAATAAAATAATAACCAGGTAGCTTAGAAGTCCTCGGACTTCATTTCTAAAGCACAAGCCTTTAAAATTTAATTCAGTGTTAGATGTTGTCAGGTATATGCAGTTTGAAAGAGAAGTAAAATGCTTCCTTTGTTAAAAAGCAAGCCTGTCTAAGAACTTATATTTTTGTTTCTGAATAGTTCATTTGTCTGGAAAGCTGAATGATATTTTTTTAAACAAAGAAGGGAGGAAAAATAAGAGCATAATTTTACTGTGAAGATCCTTTTGGGAACAGGTCAGGGTCTCCCTGGACAAAACAATTCACAGAAGGGTCTGTAGAAAACCAGCCAACTTTTACACTAGTGTCTTGTGTATTTACAATGCTGCTTGGAGACCAAAGATGCATCGCAGCCACTCTGCAGATAATGTAGCTAATTCCTGAAGTATACATTCAACTGAGTGCCTGGTTACCGCCTTAGTTAAAGCCACGGTATTTGTATTGCTCTGCCTTCCTCACCTGGCAAAACTCCCGTAGCGTTTCACTGAGGCTATTGCTGGGGTGGCTGGGTTGGCTTCACTAGCTAAATCGGGGGGGCCGAGGCACGGCGAACCCGGCGGTTCCGGACCCCCCCAGGCGGCCGCGCGGCCCGCGCTGGGCTCCGGCAGAGCCCCGGCCCGCTGCTGCTCGCAGGGAGCGGCCGGCACAGCCCGGGCAGCTCCGGCAGCGGCGGGGTGGCCTCCCGCGGGCGCTGGGGCCGGCTTTGCCGGGGGGGGGCCGCTTCGAGCAGCGGCCGTCTTACCGGCGGGACCTGAGGGGATCCAGCTGCCGGTGAAAGGCGTGAGCGTTCGGTGCTGGCGCTGTTTGTAACTTGTAAATTGTTCTAACTTTTGTGACGGATCGGTTTGAATAAAAGGTGTCTGACAGTGCTTCTGGGGCGTGGGGGTGTTGTTTTACCCTCACGATTCGAGCCAAGAGGAGGGAGGGCGGGAAACGCCCGCGGGTGGGCCGCCCGCCGCCGCCAGGGAGCGCCTCGCGGGAGGACCACCGCCGCCCCTCCGCCACGTCCCACAATGCGTCGCGAACCGCCCCCTACGCGACTTCCGGGATGGGACTTTCTGTGTGGCAGCCCATCTCTATGATCGCCAGGTGTGGTTGCCTTCGTGCTCGCCCCCCCCACCCCGACGTGTCGGTGGCGCTGCGCATGCGCGGGAGGCGGCTGTGCCATAGCAACCGGAGCGTTAACGGTAGCAACGGCAATGGTGGGTCCCTTCAGTGCCGCCGCGGGCACGCGGGCGCCTGGCGGGGAGGGCGCTGGGCCTGCAGGGGTGGCGGCCGGCCTAGCAGCTGCTGGGGAGGCCGGGGACGTGGGGAGAGGCTGAGCCGGGGCGTCCCCGGGACCTGGCGGCGGCGGTTGCGGGGGGTGGACACGACGGGCCTGCTCCGGGATGGGGGGTGCTGGTGCCGCTCTCTGGCGCGGCGAGGCGGCAGGGGCCGGGGGGGGTGTATGTGAGCGGCGTCCCCTCAGGGCTGCCGCCGAGCAGTCCCCGGGCGCCGGCTGTGAGCGGCAGCGCGGAGGCGAGCCCTTCGCGGCCCGGGCTCCTCCGAGCTGGTCTCTGGCGGCGAGCAGCCCGGGCACGGTGTAAGCTGGCCAGAAGGCAGCCCAGAGCTCGGGGCGTTGGCTGAGGCGGGGGAGTTGTGGCCTGTTACTGTGCCTTGTTCGGGTATAGATCAAAGTAGTGGGGAGGCCGGGATGCCACCCTACAAAAACCTGAGTTAGTACGTGTTTTTAAGGCAGCAGTATCTGCAATTACTACAGCGATTGCCTGGTATCTGTTGCTGTGCAATTCTGATTTGCTATATTTAACGTATAAATAAATGTTTGCAAATTAAGGCAAAGTGTCACTGTTTTACTTTTTCTTGAGGGTCTGAATTTTGTAAATACTCTGTGTCCAACAGCCACGTTTTGGGGGGGGAAAAATTTCTTTTGTTACAACTATTGTATGTACAGGGATGGGGTTTTTTTCACCTTAAAGTATTACGTTTCTTGTTCCTGCCATGTTGATGGTGACTCTTCCAGGTGACAGTTTCAGCTATTGATCACTTGGCATTTTGAATATTTTAAGTAATAGTGCTTTCTTTAGTCTAAATACCTGTAGGAAATTGTTCAATGTGCAGGTAGAGGAACTCCGAAAATAGGCTTCTCAGAGGGAGGTTTCCTTTAAGTAACCTCCCTTGGTGGAAGATACTGTGATTTATCTACAGAAATTTCAAGTGCACTTCAGAGAAAACAAAATCCCTGTTACATATTCTCCAGACAACCCATTATGCTGATTTTCATATTTCCACCAAATCGGATATTACAACAGGAGAGACAAGTCAGCAGAGGTCAGGGAAGAAGCTGCTCCTTGTGCTCACATGGATCACTAGCTTCAAAGTCCAATCTGTTTTTAGGCATGAGTTTGAAACAGAAGCAGGTACCAGTCATACAAATCTGTTTCTGTCACTCAACATGAGTGACCGCCATCACGTACCCAAATGCTGTAACGATTGGCTACCATAATTATGAAAAATGCAATGAAGTTCCCATCCAAAAAGCCTGATTAACTGGCAGCCAGCTGTTTTTGCTGGCACACTGGTAGCTGTTAATTGGGTTTCATGAGGCTGTTGGAGTGGGAACTAGGGACATGATCTTCTGAACAGGAGGAGGTCATGCAGGTGTTTATCTGCAGCAGACACCAAGGAGATACTGCCACAGCACAAGTTTGCCAGGTCATCTACAATGGGACCTAGAGCTAGCTATCTCATGGTATAAACAGGATTAAAACAAATGCCCGTCAGTGGGTGGAAGCAGCTGGAACATCTGAGGATGCTCAGTGATAGATGTCTAAATGAAGGTGTATATATATATTGATATTTGAGATGCATACTCAGGCTCCTTGGTATTGCTGGGTCTTAGACTGTTTCTGGGTGTTCAGTGGCTGTAGTCATTCTTTTATAGGCAGCTGTCTCAACTGTTGTCTTTTACCATTGGGTCCAGAGTTTCCAGGGGTCTAGAGTAAAGTACCCAACACTGTGGGTACTCTCGGTACCGAGGTGATTACCTGTAAGATTTTGAGTGGAAGTTAGTTTGTTTGTTTTAACTTTTACAGCCATTTTTTTTTAATATCTGATTACCTGAAAGGTTCCTCTATTCACATGTGGTGGTGCTACACTTGCTAGAGATGCCCAAACTAGAGTCCTCCTGTTTTTGTAGAAAGGAGGCTGTTGATCAGTTTTTGTGAAAGATTGGTCTCTGAAACCTTTTTAATTGGAAAGCCATCTTGGAATATGTTTAACGTTTGTGATATATTGGAGTTTCTCTATATACTACTGTTTTGGATATCATCATGTTTTGATAAGACTCTTATGTGAGGCAGAAAAGTTGGAGTTAGCGACAACAGAAAGTTGGTCAGTGGGTCAATCCTTAAAAAGCCTTGCAGAGCAGCTCTCAGATTTTTCCTAACTGAATAATACATGTTTTCACATTGCATGATGTGACTCGACGTAAAACAAGAGAAGAACAAATATAAACAATCAGATTGCTCTTGATTTTTGGCAAGATGTACCTTATTTTTCTCAGTGACTCTTAAGAGGCTGTATCATTCTGCCTACTCACAGACTTGCTTTCAGACAGGAAGTTGCTAATGCACGATAATAGAAAGTGTGGGGTTTTAAGAGAATTAGACCACATTTTTCAGTGCAGTAACTTCTTATGTCTTTGAATTGAATTGAATTTCACCATCAAAGCTAACAAGCAGTGTCCCAAACCCGTGCTCCACATGGGGCAGAGAGTAAGATCAGGAGGCTAATGCCCTTGCATGAAATCAATTGATTGCTTCTGAAAATGTTACCACCTACCCCAGAAAATAAAATTACAGGACACTGAGGGGTTCCAGCTTCTTAGACTCAGCTGGGGGAAGATAATACAGGGAAGTGGTAGAAGTGGGTAGACAAGCAGGGTAGGGAGAGAGAAGGGAGAGGAGGTGGGTTTGCAGTGAGCAAGCCAACTAAAAATTTGGAATTAATATTAATTTAAATTTGTTTCATTTTTAGGCAAAAGCAACAACTATCAAAGAAGCTCTAGCCAAATGGGTAAGTACTAGAACAGTATCTAGCTGCTTTGCAGTACTCCGTGGCATGGATTTTGACTGTATTCAGCTAAATTTGTTTTTCAAACTTATTGTAAGAAATACGTTTGCTTGAAACATCTGCTATAAGAAGTTTCAGAAAGTAAAAAGATAATTATTATTATTATTATTTAAGTATAATACATTCTGTTGGACTTTCTGTGTGTTCTTGATAAATTGATGTGGCTGGTAAAGATGAGTCTGTTTTGCTCTCCTGCCTTGTTCTGCTGAATATGCATTGATAGAAGGCCTGAGGCTACAAAGAGATTTAAAGTTGGGGATGTCTTATGTTTTAATTATGCTCTGTTCATTTTACCTGAGTATAGTCCTTCCCACAGAATAAAGAAGTATGAAATTCTCACTGTACTGAAGTCAGTGAAACTTCTACTATTGTCTTTTAACATATGGTCCCTCATAATGTGCAAAGCTTAACTCAGAATGAGTTTCTTGCTTGTTTTTCTTCAAAAAGTACTGTGTTAATACAGACAGTCATTTGGGGCGGAGACTGACCTGGTCTTGGAGCCTTCTAGAAAGCTGTTTGTTGGCAAGGATGCGGATGTAATTTCAAATGATGATATAGGATGCTCTGGGGTCAGGTTCACAGCCCAGTAAAACCAGTGAAAATCTTTCCCCAGTCTCAGGGAATTTTAGATTAGGGCACAGATGTGCTGTTCAGTATACATGCACTCTCCTGCTAATTCTGGCCAGCTGCTAGAGCAAGAATTTGTAAATGTTTTGGTCTCTAGAAGATCTGGATGTGAGGCAGTGTGGGCAGGTACAGTAGGAAGCCAGAAGATCTGTACCGTCAGCTCAAGGTACTAGTCTGTAATTGAAGACTACTTCCTTTTTGAATTTTATCATTGTTTAGTACCTTCAGGATTTCAGGGTGGGTTTTTTTTCAGTTATGTTGGTATATCCCACAAACTTTACTCCTGCTCTCCTAATAAGAACTAGAATGCCAGAACTTGTGGACGTTAGCATTACTAGAGGTGTGAACTGAATATTAAAAATTTTGCTTTTCTTCCCTCACTCTTTCTGCCCTCCAAAAGCTCAACTCCATGTTTCCTATTAAAGATTTATTTTCCCTTTGCTCCTCTGTCACATGTCTCTTAGCAGTAATAGGCCTGTGTCAGTGAGTTTCCATAAATGTTAGGCATGAAGTGCTGAATTTGCTTTTCTGTTCATGTTGTTGGGGGTAGGTCTAAATCTTCCTTTTACTACTCCTAATCTGAGTCCATGTGACTTGTAAAATTGGATATGGGGTTGTATTGCATTCCGGATGTTTTTCTTCCCTTTGACATAAGGGTTTACCTATGCCCTACAGTCAGCGTGACATTAGTTAAATTAAAGCAACTTTAACTTAGCAGACATGTAACCTCTTCTTAAAAAAAATTGTCTGTTCTACCTGTGGTTTCTCTGTGGCTTATTGTGGTCGTTCAGCTGAACTTTCTTCCAGAAGTGCGGGGCAATCAGAATTAATTTTCTTCCTGCAAGTGCTCACTGCAGGCCAGTCTGTGTTGGAAGTTCTCTCGTGTTTTTAAGAAAAAAATGTATTTTTATTTGTTGGTATAAACTGACAGATTATAAACTGAGTATAAATGCAAAGAGATACAGTGTTGTTCTTAGAAAAGAGAATAGAAGTTTCATATTTACATAGTGACTTAATTTGAACACATTCACCTTATTCTAGCAAAACATCTGGCATGCTTATTTGCTAAATTGCTAATTATGAGTAAAAATATTATCACACTGAATTTGGACAGAAACTGGAATATAAGTAAATGCACAAGACAACATGCTAATTTTTTTTTAGCCTGAAGTATTTTGGGTACGTAAGAGAGAAAATAATATTATCAAAACCTGATCTTGTGCTGTGGGATTCTTAAAGACTTCTGGCATGCAATTAATTTCCTTAAAAAATAGCCATATAAACGAGGGCAGACCTCAGCTATCTCACTTTTCAGTAGCTGCATGAAAATGGGGGAGAAAACAAGAGTCCTTGTTTTGAAAGCACTGAGTAGATTTCTCCTTTGTTAATGGACCTCCAGTCCTCCCACTGAACACTGAGTGAATTGACAAAATGCTCCCTTTGTGCTGTCAGGGGGGCAGCTGTCAAAACTGGTGGTACTATCTAAATAGATACGTGTTCCAAGTGTTTAGTTGATAATTGCCATCACTTCACAATTTTAAAAGATTTAATAGACTATACTTTTTAATAAACCCAAATGCTGAAGTTATGACCATTTTTCTAAAGCTCTGAACTTTTTATAAAGTATTTAATCTAGAAAATTATCAACCCAGATTGTAAATAGGAAATTTGTCCTTTGCTGTATTCTCCAAAGTGTGAAATATTCCCCCACTCTTTTTTAATGGCTAATTAGAAATGTGGGGGTTTTTAGCTTCTTAACTCTCTGAATCTGTTGAGGTTCTCCCCCAAAACACACTTCTCTGTGTTCAGTTTGTGTTGTGAGTTAGGTGTGAGTCCCGAGTTTTCTGGGTGAAGTGGGAAGGAGATTTTTCTGTCAGAGCTTTTAAGAATCAGCTTCTGCTACAGACTGGCCCTATATGTCAGTGTCCATGGAAGTACCTTAATTCCAAATTTTAAACCTCCATCTATTCTCCATTTCTTTACGGCAGAGGACCCCTTAATTAAATTGCTCAAGTGTAACACAGCTTTTAAAAAAAGCATATGTAATGTCTAAGTTCTTTTAATATCTTGAAAATAAGCTACCCTTCCCCTCTTTATATGCCATGCCAGCAGGAATCTTGATAAACAGTATTCAGAATGCTTTCTCTTTTCAGTAATATCTTTTAGTAGTATATTGGAATTACTTCTATCGTAATTATTTTTACAGTGATTTTTTAGCATAGTAATTTTTAGTAATTGCATGTAGCAGTGAGTATCTTCTTCACCTTCTCTTTTCTTTAGGAAGAAAAAAATGGCCAGAAGGCTTCAGAGGCAAAGGAGGTGAAACTGTACGGTCAGATTCCTCCTGTAGAGAAGATGGATGAGTCTCTCTCCACACTTGTTAACTGCGAGTAAGTTCAGTTAAAAACAAATTGGAAACCAAACATTCTCTTCGTTTTTTATTATTTTTCAGGTTTTCTGCTGTCCACTGTGCAAATACGTATTTACTAAAATGTTTAAGTGTGGCCTTCAAAGCAGCAGCTTTCTCTTTTTCTCAGCTAAGCTTCTCTTCCCACACACAGTTCCACTTTTTAATTCTAAGATCCCTGTCACTTAACTGAGAAGATGTTAGGGTAGATTCTGGTTTTATATTTGTCCCCAGAAAATTGGTATATTGTTTATTGGTATGTAATTACAGGTCCATATTTGGAGTCTATCAGCTAACTGGCACATTTATGATCCTTTCCAAAATTTATGCAAAAAAAAAGGAGACCTAGCCAGGACTTTCAGAAAGAAATTAGAGCTATTTCAGAAATAAATGTTTATGCATTTGTTAAGGCTAGGCATAAAAAAGATAATCCAATATGTCATGTAACTAACTCATGGTACTTTCCCAGAAGCTAAATAAAGTTGCAGAGTCTTGATGGTTTGAGGATATTTTCAGTCTGTTTACACATCCAGTTAGTTTACCGTCTAATGAGAGAAGACTAGACAATTATTTCTTATGCAATGGTGTTTGGACGTTGAAGTCTTTGTGATATAGTGATCCCTTGTATACTGTGAATGATTATTCTTGCTTTTAAAGGAAACTATCGCTGTCTACAAACTGCATTGAAAGAATCGCCAACTTGAACAGCCTAAGTAAGTGACAAGCCAGCAATTGATTATGTTTGTTTTCTAGTTGCTTGGATAGGACGTACACCATAATTTGTTATATGTGTCCAGCTTTATACCTATACTTATTCTTTTTAATTTCTTCCTCTTATAAAATTACAAGTGACCTTTAAAATTATCAGTCTTACTGGAGAATGCATGTTTAGCAGTAATGGTGTATTAAAGCATGTATCCCTGTCCACTAGCCTTAGCAGTTGTCTCACTGTGCTAGTTTTTAAAAAAATCCATTCAGAAAGCACCTTTGTAACTTCCAGTGGGCCTGAGTTGTGATATTCAAAACCTAATCAGTTCTAGAGTGATTTAATGACAAATTTCCATGCTCATGATGAAGATAGTCTGCAGTTCAACAACTCTGTAATTGTGGTATTGGTTGGAGTGAGGTTGGAGTATTGTAGATCTGGATGGTAAAATGCCATTCCACTTTGCAGAGGATTTGGATATACTTGGTTTGATTTTGTTCTTACTGGAAAGGGGCGCACCATCTGTCTAGAAGTGGAACTGAACTTTTATTTCGTAGGCAGCTGTCTATGACACCTTGAAACTCATTGGCTTACTGACTTTAGGACAGAAGTCTTGATGCTCTGTCCTCAAGACTTTGACGGTGTGGCATGAGGCTGGCAAAGAGCTGCAGGTTTTGGGCTGAAGCTTCCAGGTTTTTCTGCCCCCATCAAACTGCCAGGCGGACAGACAAGGAACCTGGAATTCCATCCTCTCCAACCACACACCAGTGGGGCTGTCAAGGAGCTTGATGAACTTATTTGTCTTCATATTATGCTCAGACTTCCAACAAATTTGCGAATACTAATCAGGGAAAAAATACTCCAGTAGTCTTTCCAAATAACTGTACTGTAGTATTTCAATTTGAGTAACTCCATCATGAGCAAAAAATAATTAGGCAGTCATATATATATAAAAGTGAAAGCAATTAAATTTTTTAGTGGGATAAAACATTAAAAGCCTTTAAAGCATCTTAAATATTTATACTAACAAAATGTTGGATCAAAACATCCAGTTTGTACCAAATATTTGATCCTAAAGCCAGACAAACTAGAATGATGGTCTGTCTCTTAAAGGTACAGAATATGAAGGACTCACTGTTTCTATTGGCTTCTGTGAAAGAGAGAGAAAGCAGTGCTTATAGCTATGGAAAACAAGCCAGTCATTATTACGTATTTGCTGAGAAAGCTGAGAAATCTTTTTAAGCATCTACACTATTTTCAGATGGAAAATATGAGTATTAATGTATATACCTGATATTGTAGTTATGTCAAGTAGATAATTTTGTGTAAAGGGTCACGCCCCTGTATCCGTACATGTGAGGAAGATGTTTTAGATGACAGCAACAAGTGTTAGTTTTGTGTTTTAGAGAGTGTAAATGTTCCATGAGGGAGATCTTTCTTCCTTTAAAATATAGAAAATTTCAGAACAAGAGTAATAAAAAATAGTAACATCAATTAGAAACAATTTTAAGGCATGGCTTTTTAAGCAATCTGTCATTTTTGTATTTGTAAGTATCCTTTCATTTCTTACAAATTTCAAAAGCTAGTGCAAACTTATAATTTATAAATGTGAGTTACAGAGAGAATAGCTGGCTAGACCAAAAGGCCATCTCCCAGCGTTCTCCCCTGTGGATGGGGATCCTCAGGGATATTCTGGAGAATATTAGCTGTAGCAGGCTTTAGACTTACTGATTATGATTCTTCACTTTTTGAGCATGGTCATGTATCAAGCTGTTGTGTTTAAAAAGAAAAGGAATTCTCATTGTATCTCAACTTTTTAATGAAAACTCATCTTTCTGGTTTAGAGTATTTGCCAGGTGTGGTTTTATCAAGTGTGGTTTCCTCCCTGCGTTTCTTGAGACAGAACATACATCTATTCTAGATCAGCCTTGAATCTTCATCCGTAGCCATCTCTAGCCACTACATGTGCTGTCTGTGGAGTATCTGTTGCTACTTGGGTGGAACTTTCATTGGTCTTGCCATTAATTACTGTACCATGTATTTTCAATCGTTATGCATACAAGAGCAAAACAAGATCATTAAATATTTCATCCTTAATGCAGTGAAGAAGAAGTGTTAAAACATTCATGAAAAGTATAGATCCAAAGTTAACCCAGCTACATGCTGCAACTCAGTTTGCTTATTTACACCTGCAAGAAAGCTTGTGGGAAAAATGAAAATGAGCTATACAAAAAGAAAGACTGCTATTTTGTGATAGCCTTGAGTTACGCTAGTATTACACTAAACCCCAGCAAGAACAGCTCACTTGGAAAGGAGTTTTGTCTGGGTGCTAGACTAAGTTGAAATGTCTCTCATCAGACTTCTGTAAGGCAGCTTTAAATGCTGCCTCTATTATAGAAATCAAATCTGGTGCCTTAAAATAAGATTGGAACAACTTTTGCCTGGAGAAGAAGGCGTATGACCTATGTAAGAAAATGTATGTAGCGTTCAGGTGCAAGGTGAAATAATAATTTTTATTCAGTATTTATGTGGACTGAATTTTGAATAGGTAACCTACACATGAGCAGCTTTGTATTCATGAGTGTGTTTCTGAGCTGTCTGTCCACTGTGTCCATTCCTGATGATCTGTGTAGGTCAGGAGGTTTTGTTTCTGTTACGTCATTCTTTCTAAGACAGCCTGTTCAGAGTGCAGTTTGTAAGTAGAATATGGCGTTTTACCTGACTTATATTAAAAAAGCCCCACTTATTAACAAGAAATTTTCTTTCATCTATTACAGAAAATTTGAGGATTCTGTCTTTGGGAAGAAATAACATAAAGAACTTGAATGGATTGGTATGCGCTTCTTAGTATCAATTCTTCGCTAACAAAATGGGGTGCTATCTAGAAAGTGGGATGATTCCCCTGTGTTCATAAAATTCTTTGCTGAATTTACGTTATTGCCTAACTATTTATTTTCTCCTTTCACTATGATCTGTTCACATTGCTTCTGAATTTTCAGATGGTCTTTCTCTTTTTTTTGTTTAAACACTCTTCATGTTTGGAGATTCTTCAGGGCTAACTTACTACATAAAAGGAGTTTAGAAAGAGGGATTTCGTTGTCTTTGACAAAGATGAGCAGAACTTTTATTTGAAAACTGCTGTCTTTCTGTAAAGCCCCTTAAATTCCACTGACTTTACGTGAAAATAATTCCTACAGACTTTTTGCATGAGGAATTTTCTACCTGAAGATACTTAGGCTATGCTTCTTTACTACAAATATTGTCAGTCCTATGAACACACACTTCATGAAAGTCTGTCCTTTTTATGTTAACTGGCAACGGGAGAAATATGGCTTTAGGGGAGAAGATGGTGGCAGGACTAAGTCTACCAGGTAAGGGAAAATTTGTTGAAGAAAAAATTGGTTCAATTCTGTTACATTCGAATTAAGGGCAGAAGAACTTTTTTTCAATCAACTTTTTTTAATGAATATAGAAATTATTTTCTTCCTCAAGAGGTATTGTATGTTTCTCCCGCAGAATGTTTCTCTTCAAAACTATTCCCACTTTCAGAGATGCCATATCTCTTAAGTATGAAATGTAGAGTCAGTGTGTAATGGCTGGTTTAAAAAACCCTCTCTTTTGAGAGAATTATGAAAGCAACTTCTGGCCGATAGGTACAAACATACATGCAGCTGAAATGAATAATTCCCTTATATTGTATAAAACCCCCTCTGAAGTGTTTGTTGAATTGCAGTCACTTCATGTATACTTGCAGTGCACAAGCAGCCAAATTTGTCTCCTCTGCCCGTAAGCCTTAGCAACAACTACTCCAGCCAGCTGTTCCATGTCTTATTCTAATATTATGATTTCTGTCCTCCTAAATGTATTTATTTCAGATCCTTTGCTTTTAATTCCCATGAGTATTTGTCATGCATAATTAGGGACCCGCTTAAAAGGAAATGAGGACCAATATACCTTAGTATTTTCCACATGAGGTGACCTGTAGGGGGTGAAGAGAGAATCTGAAGAATAAGGAAGATACACTTCTGCTTACCTGAGTAGTCCTGTCGTTTTCCAGGAGGCAGTTGCAGATACATTAGAGGAGCTGTGGATCTCATACAACTTCATTGAGAAACTGAGGGGTATCCGTGTAATGAAGAAGCTGAAGGTTCTTTATATGTCAAATAATTTGGTGAAAGACTGGGGTAAGCCACACCTCTCTATTCTGCAACTTTTCCTGTGGTATGGTGAATGCATGAGTTAAGTCACCAAAAAAAATAGTTCTGTATGTTACAGGGCTTTAAGTCTCACTGATAAGCTTGCAGACATCCACCAAATCCCTAAATAGCCAGTCATGCAAGAGAGTAAAAATAGTTAGAATATTGTATTTAACTTCTAAGCCCAGTGGAGTTTGTTCTTTCAGTCATCTTTCTCAGACTTCTTTTAAAATGCATACCTGTTCTTTAACCTGATACCAGTTCAAGCCCAAGCAATCCCTCTCTTGTTGTATCCCATGCTATTTATGTTTGCACTGAGTTTGAAAGGAAGGTTTGGTGCAGATGTACTTTCCATGTTCCACAATCTCGTTGGTGTTTTCACCTTTGTGGTTGCAGCAGAGTTTGTGAGACTGGCAGAGCTGCCATTACTAGAGGATCTGGTGTTTGTAGGCAATCCACTACAAGAGAAATACGCCTCTGATCAGAAGAACAATTGGATTGAAGAAGCAACCAAACGGGTACCCAAGCTGAAAAAGCTGGATGGTGAGTTTGGGGCATGAGGCAATTGGCGTGAGCTAACAGCTTAATATAAAGACAACCACAGGGAAATGAATCATAACCTCAGAAATTCATCTGTGTGCCCGTGTAATATTCCTCTGTCCTCTCTTGGGAGTTATTCAGAAGTAGGCTAACTTCTGGCAGCTGAATTTTGCAGCCCTGGCTGCAGGACCTTCTGAAAGTGTTTGATGGATTTTGGAACATTAAGTCCAAGTCGTCTTGCAGCCCACAGTTGGGCTTTACTCTTGAAGTTATCCAGCCAGATAGTTTTAGCACATAACTAATAGGGAACTGAAACATACTGGTTTGAAGTTCTCTTGTGCAGTTCGCATGTTGACTTGTGTAACTGTATAGTTAAGTGTTTACCATTAAATAAGTTAACAAGGATTTAATCTGTCATGTTGAATTACAGTTTTCCCAGCAAATTTGATTTACAGTTTTCCCCAGCAAAAGAGGGTGACATGGGGGAATGGGGATAGACAGGGATATGTTCTGTTTTGCTTCTGGTGCAGGGGCAGGTTTTCAAAACTTCATGCAAGTTTCCTAAATGCCTGAATATCCCCCTCTTGTCACCTCACTAAGCCTCAATTTATAAGCTCTTCTCTCCTTTTTGTCACTGATACGAAAATGTATTAAAGCATGTCCTGATTTGTGACTAAAAGTGAGATTATTTTTAAATCTATTTTTAAAGACGTTGATTTCTGTTAATGGAGATGTTAGCCATTCACTGTTATCTGCTGTTTCCTAAAGCAATGAAGAGAGGAGCAGGACTGGTAACACTAATAAAAAGTCAGAGTAGCAGCAGGGAAGGTACGAGTGTAGGGATGGCGACAAGAGGACAGCATCAGTACAGGGAGCAATGGTTGGGAAATCAAAGCCAGATCAATTGAAGTAGTAAGAATTCGTGGGAAGTGGAAGTCTGCTGAGAGAAGTGTACTGCTATGAAGGATGGCCTGCGGTAGTCCATTTGCTGTTGTAGTAGAAAACATTTTGAGAATGAAAAAATGGAATAGGGCAAGTATCTGTACGGGCAAAAAGTAACCTTGTTAGTATAAGGTTAGACCCTTAGTTTCTTAAGCATTCCTGCAGCTGGGAGCAATGGACAGCTCTGAATTAGGCAGGTACATTTTCTATGCAATGTGGAAAGAGAGGATGATATTTAAGAATGGAAGCCACAAAAACTAGAATGTTGAGTAAAAGGGAAGTCAGAAATGCTGTAACTGTCTTAAGGTTCTTGCTGCTACACTGTCCCAGGATCCTGTTATGCTGGTGTACTACATGTGAGATGAGTAATACAGGGACCTCAAAATTATTGAAATGGTTGAAGATCTTCTGGACAAAAATAAGCATTGAAGGTCTCTTTCAGCAGGTTAGGTGTCCCCTTTCTGTTAGTTCCTGTGCCAGGAACCCTGCTCAGCAGTTAGGTGCCTAAAGCACAACAGAAACCAGGCTCTGGTAGTTTTATTTTCCATTTCCTAGCTGTGAAAAAAGAAACACAGCACCCCAATCTTACAGTAAGCAAAGGGCTCTCCCACAAAGCCTCACCATAGTTCAAGTCTCTGCCTCAAGCTGAGCAAAGCAGCAGTATGACCCAGTTCCCATTACACAGGTGAGAGCGCAGGTGAATGAACATACACCTTCACGCCCCTGCTATTCTTGTACTAGTTATTTAGGCATGTGTTTGATTGTGCTATTTCAGCATGCTGTGAGCTTACCTGTACTATTGGGTTTTGCTACTGTGGGGAAAATTTATAACTTGATAAATCTTTTGGGGGGCTATTAGCATTTCAGCTTATTTTAAATTCATGAACACATCACTATGAGGTGGTGTGAAACCTGCAGACTGCCACAGTCTGAGGTGCCCTTGCTCAATATGGCAGTTAAGTGATTTTTTTTCTTTTTTTTAAAGTACCCAAGGGGTGGGTATGGACTATGACTCTACTGTGCAATGCAGCGTTATTCCGTGACATCCAAGTTATCCCTAAGAGATGTGACCATATTGCTTCTTGGATCCATATTAATATAATTGTATTTTGTAGTCTGGACATCCTAGTTAGTATAGGATACCCCCTCAATAATACCTAACTTGGTCATGTATATCGTGGAAATGGCAGCACAAAGTAGGGGCCCAACAAGAAGGGTGATGTGCTAGTTGGTTGTAAGTTGAACCAACATGGTGCATCTCCAGTGATCAAGTTAGGCTGATCATTGCGGGTCTTGCTTTAGTACCTTTTTTAGTCCCTGTTACCCAAGAAGTTGGAAAAACATCCAACAGAAGAACTCATCAGTTGAAAGCTTTTCTAGTTAAGAGCAGTTCAGGTATGTAGAAGTTAGAAGCAGTGGCAGGAAATACAACTCTTCCTGACAGTCCAGATGATTTTCCTGGTATATCAGCATTAACTACATCTTTCTCTGCATAATCTATTCATAAACCTTTGCAAATTTTTTTCCTCTCTTTTTTTCTCATAGGTATCCTAGTTATTAAACAAGAAGAAGATGAAGAAGGAGCAAACTGATGACACTTTCTTCTTGGGTATTTAATTATTTAAGTAACTCCAGATAGCTTGGCACATAGAACTTTTATATAAATACTTGTTTTGAAGAAAATCTTTGGGCAATTTTTAAAAGACCAGCTTATCTCCACAGTCTGTCACCCAAAGAGTTAGTTACCAAAATTCGGGCACACCAATTTTGTCAAGCTATGACACCTTCTGTAGAGACCAGTGGAGCTGAGTTTATCTGCTGTTTGGCTAGCAAGAGATCTTTACCTAAACTAATACATAGCTAATTTTAATCCCTGATTAGTGGTGCTTGTTACTCACTCTTGGGTTATAATAGAACCATTTTAGCTTGTTAGGTGCAGCTGGCCAACATTATCATTGGAAACACTGAAGCCAAAAGAACAATGTTGTGGTTTAGAGACATGTTACAGGCTTTGTTGTGTTTAATTTTGTTGTGGGAATCCCTCAATATTTTAAATATGCGAGTTTGCCTTTTCATCCCCTTAACTGTTATGCCAAACAGGCCCAGTAGTTGTGGACCTATGCATAAAAAAGTTATTGGTCTGATGATCGTTTGTTACTGGCCTTAAGTTTTGAATTGGGCTTCTCGCATTGGAACTCAACTGCATTGCTTAGAAGGCCATGTATAACTTATATATTTATTTATTTTAAAGAGGCAATGGGAATTCTTTGCATGGTTTCAGTGAGACTAAAATATCTGCTTGCCTTTTTTTTTGTCTCTTACTAAGAAATTATTTTTGATTGGAATATGCGGCCTATTAGCCTACAGCTGGTTCCTAGTTTTGGTTTGGGTCACTGATGGACATAATCCTTCTCAGCTCTGGAATTTTCCTGTAACTAAGTAGGCTGATACTAATACAGAAACAAACAGTGCACGAAATGCCTGGGTTTGAGGACAGAACATTTTGGTTTTGGGGATACTAATTTTTTATGAAAGCACAGATGTAAGCAGTGAGAGAAAGTGTATGTAGTTGGTGGGGAAGGCGAGATGAGATGGAAAGTAAGCATTGGGAAAAAAAGTATTGAAGACGTACTAAATGTCCTATATTGCAGGGTAACCAGTTTTAATAAAGCCCCTTTATGTGACAGGTAACTATTTTTAGTGAAAAGCATTAAACAATGATGAAGACATACCTGATTGCACCGATGGATGCCAGTGGTTTTTTTCCTTCTTCTCTTTAGAGAATAGAGCAAGTCATCCGAGTAGATTTTTCTGCAGCTTGCTTTTGGGGTTTTTTTAAGAGCTTTTCTTCTAATTCGTGGTACCATCTTTGTTTAAATTAAAATGTTGACAAGTGTACCTGCTGGTTCCAGACCAGGCGTAGAGGGGATGGAGGCAGAATGCCACTCAGTTATTTTGTTTGTGAAGGTGTGGCAGGAGTTGAAATCTTGGAAGTCATGGTCAGAGATAAAAAGGTAGAATTGGCCCAGACAACAGTGGTATTGATCTCAACTCCAGGTATAATTGTAGTAGAAGGTAATTCTCTCTCTAACCAATTTCTAGGTGAACAGTGTGAAGTAGAAGATTACAAGACAATCACAGTTTAGTTTCAATATATTGCTAGTTATTCTATGATTGTTAGAGGAATTCTTAAGCATTCCAACTCAAATTGGTGATTGCTGATAAGGCTTGAGTTTGATTTAGTTTTGTTAAGGTCAAGAGATGAATGGCAAAAACTGTGGACATTCTCCACCTAGCACACACTATTTCCAGGCAGCTGTTCTCTTGTCCAGAAAGCGGTTTCTTAGTTAACTAGCTCACTAGATTTATCTTCCAGACAACTTTATATTTGTATGCAATTTCTTTTAGAATTATTCTCCTAGTTTTATCATTGGTAAATGCACCATTGACCAAGAAGCACGATGGGAGAAGAGGGTATATCATCAACAGCCATTTCATATTGGCTTCTTTTAAAACTAAGCCATTCAGCTCACTTGCAGCCAACCACTTTCAGCAAAGTGGATGTGCTTTGGCAGTACACAGCCTATGGCACACTCAGCCCCTACTGACCCCATCTGTTGTGGTGGGGCAGTAGGGGATTGGCTTGTGCCCTTGACGACTGTAATTAAAGCGTGTTTAACGTGAGCCAGAGCTTGAGTGGGGTAAAACTTGACTTCTGAATACTACCAACAAACAGAAATGCCAAATTCACCTATGTGTTCGGGGACATTTTCAGAATAGACCATGCAGTGCTCTTGTCATAGCACTTGGCCACACAGCAAAGAGTTTGAACCTCTGTAGCTGGTCTCTCCTAGCACAATGTCTACAAGTATGGGACGTACGGCTAAGTTAGCACCTCAAATGAAAGGCGACAGGAGAGTGAGTGAGCAGTGAGCACACACTCCAATGCCAAGTAATCCTGCTGGTTTTTTTTTTAATATCCAAATATGGTCTAAGTCTGTACATTTCTGAAGGGCGTGTTAGATACAGCAAATACTCTACTTGGCTATTTTGGGACATTCTGAGAACAGAAGAGAAACTTGTGTGTTTTGACTATGTGGTGACAATTGGAACAAAACACAGCTCCATTGACAAGACGTGAGGGATAAGAGCAGTTCCTGGCTCTTGTAAGTAAGTGACCAATGCGGGCTATGCATATGGGAATCAGTCCAAGAACTGTTGCAGTTGTTGGTAGAGCTGTGTGTATTGTGTGGCCCACTGTCATCAGCTCTTTTCACAGATTAACAGCACAAATTCTCTAGCTCTTTTTTGGGGCCTGCATTATAAATACCACCAAAAAAGAAAAAAAAAATCATTACTGAAGGAATGAGGCATCCAGTCTCAGCACAATTATATCAGCAGTAAGGGACACTTAGATTTCCCTCCCCTTTCACCCTTCATGCTGTGATAAATTAGCATATAACTTAAAACCCTTCTGATAAAAACTGTATGTCAATCTCAATGAAACAATACAGTAAGAAAAGAATAAACTGTGGCTCTCATTTGTCAGGAGATGCTTCTGCTCAAAGCTGGGTGGAAGGTTCAGCTTAATGTTGCTTTGCCTGATCAATCATGATTACTCTCAAGAACAAATCAACCCCTTCTTAACTTTTTCTCCTCCAAAAGAAGTAAAGTTTTCCTAAATTTTAAAATTTGCACTTTAAAATTATGCACTGGATGTGGTGGAAGACATACACAGGTGGTAGGATGAAAGCAGCTGATTTGCATATTGATGGTGCTACACCGTGTCACATATAAGCTAACCGAAGCTCAGCCTGCACGCCCATAGGGAGCGGCTGAGTAAAGTGTTGACAGGCTTGTCTTTCTGTATTACTCTGTGCTCTTCCCTATCTCACCACATCCAATAAAGCAGAAAGCACATTATTATGCATGGATGAAAAGAGCACCCATGTAAAACTCGCAAGCCATGTGGAATTCTGCTTTCCCCAGTGAAATTATGGAGGATTAGCATCCACTTTATTCCTTAGAGAAATATCATTATCCTAAAATTAAATTAGTGATAGGAAATAGCTAGGTTTTTTACTTGCTTGTTAGCACATTGACCTCTCTTCAAAGAGCTGATGTTGCAGTGATTATTTTGAGAACTGCTGGGAAAATGTGAGAAGAGACCTGAGAACCAGCAGATTACTCAGGTTACACTAGAAGTAGACTCATCTAGAAAATCTTTAAGCAAGAGAGCACTTTTAACATCCCCTTTGGCTATCTTTTGTATACAGTAATTTTGTAGCATGACCAAACTGTTAAATTTGCTGTGTTTAAATTATTTAGGCCTATGTTTATAAATGTTCTTCTGTGAAACTTGTTTAAAAATAATATAACATTATTTTATACAAACATCTTTGGCTGTTGTGTAATGAAATAGTTCAGCTTGTGGAGAGCATTCAGAAATTAAATTTTGTTCTCATTAAACCTTCCTAGCTGCTCAGGGAGCAATGTATTTATAGTACATAAATGCTGTTCCTTATTGCCTCTATATTTTAGAATAGAAAAAATGCTGATATATTGTGATTTTTGTCATCTGATACATAAATATTTTTCAATCTTTTAAGACATTGGTTGTCAAGACTTTGTTCTTAGGCCCTAAGAGAAAAGTCTACCACTGCTATATGGGGAAAAAAAAATCCAAGTAAGTTAAATAAATGGTTAATCTTTCTTCAGTACAAAATTACTAATTCACTTTGAATTTAAGTTCTGTTAACAGCAATATACCATCAATTCCATTAAACCAGGACACGAGAAGGTTAACTGATTAATAAACGTCTGTAACAGAAACTTTAGCCTTCAGTAGACAGCATCACTGAAATGTCATTTCAAAACTCAGATATAAAGAAAAAGCTTACTACCCCACAGCCATCAGTCTCAATAATGACAAAAACAGCATCCTGCAATAACAGCTGTAATGCTTTTTAAAAAACATACAGGGAATTACTTCAGAATTCCTCACACTACCACTGACTCAAAGCTTACTAATCATTAAAATGCTTTGTAAGATCTCTTTCAGTAGTTGAAATAGCTTCCAGAAGCTTGGGCTTGAATCCACCAATTAAAAACAGATGAAAACCAAAATGCCCAAAACTTGTGACTTTTTTGATCATCCAAAGTCTGCTTGCATGGCTTCACAGTTTTAGTACAAACTAGTCAGCCTTTAGCACTTTTGCCAGTTGGCTTTGACAGGGAGGCAAATACCTTATTTAAACCGTAAACTCATGGTCTGCTATCTGAAGTGAAGGCTTCGGTGTTCCCCATCTCTTTTGCCCATGAAGCAACATACCACTTACTTCTCCAAATGCTATTGCTGATCAAACAGCCGCAGAAGTACGTTAAAGCAGAGGCTTCTACACTGAGCTGAAAAAAGTGTGTTTTAATGTTTTGGGCTGAGTCAATGGTGGACCTTTGCCAAGAATATTGAAATGAAAATTTGTCAGCATAAATTAACAACTAAAAAGAAAACAGATGTGCCGCTTTAGATTCTAACTGAAATCTAGCAGAAGGCCACTCAGACACTGATACACGTTTCTACCATCTGCTTTATGTAGTGAAACATTTGCAGTTTTTAGAGACTTCGCACCCCTAGGTGTGAGCAACAGTAGCCTAGTTAACTAAAACCAGTTAACTACCAAAACGGAAGGAACCTTTGTTTTGAAGATGGATGGAAGCATATCAATATTTAAAATCCACAGCAGGAGATCCAGCTACTGCCAGAGGAAACGAGATTAGCACTGTACAACAAAGTAGGTTTAAAAAACCCCCTTAGATTCACATAACAGACAAGTGCCCTTAAGACAGTATTTACTAGAACTTTTTTTAAACTCTACCATTGAAAAACATGATGCAATACGATTTACAGCTGGAGTAATTGTTTCTACAACCAGCAGATTCAGCTACTAAACAGCAGGAAAATGTTAACCCTTTTTTGCAGCAGCTCTAGATTTACCTCAGTCTCTACTTTCTGTCCCAGCCATAGAATACAGATTTGATACAGGCCCCTCAGCTACTAAGTTACTCCCTGCTGCCTTTGCTCTGCCCACTCTCTTTGTAGTTGTTTCAGGTAGTGTCAGAATCCAGCTGGCCTTATTTACAGCACAGAATCGGACCTAGAACTATTCCCCATGAATTCCTAACACACTGTCAAGGTTGTTACCGGCATTCTGGAAAGGTGCTTGTGTGTGTCCCGCTCCAAGCCAATATCAACACATCCGTAAAACAACTGGAGCTGCATCTGCCATTTATTTTCTTGGGTAGAAGACAGAAAACACATTGCAGGCTGGTGTCTTCGGGGAGAAGTCCGCATTGAGAAAGAGCCTCGCGAATTGCTATGGCAAATACAGAGGTGGGTATGATGAAAGCGCAGACTAGCTAAAAGAACTCACAACCGCTTCCTTTGCGTGAATGCATCACGGTCACTACTACCCCCAACCCCCAGCCACTCCCTCATACCATCAAAAAACTCAGCTATGAAACTGTTTTTTAAACCTCATTTAATAAAAGGTTTTTTAGATATATAGAGGATATTAAGTAAATAAGTTACATAGTACATTACAATCACATCAGCAAGATTTCCTTTAGTGTATTAATATTTTATAAAAAAGCACACAAAAAATAAATTCAGTCCAGTCTATCACAACTGTACAGCAACAAGTAAATATATTTATATATGTACATTTTTAACATGTAACAGTCTTTTAAAAGGTGCCCTAGGCAGCAAACACACAAAAGGAAGTGTCTGCTCACTTGTCAAAATAAAAGTAATATACTTTATTATAAAGCATTTATACAGTAATTACAAAGGCTGACTGCTCCTGTACAGTACACCAAAGCTTTGACTACAAATTTAAAAACAACATAAAAAGAATGAACACACAAAAGTTTATATCAAATCTGAACTACAAGGGGAAAAATACATGTGGAGAAGCTGCAGGAAACTGGTTTTTAAAATATACATGTCTATAAAAATATATGTTGTTTTCTAATCTAGAGAAGTTAAGGTTTTTTTTCAGGCTCAGCTGTCAGGGGAATCCTAGTCTTGGAAAGAAAAGTCCTTAGACAGCTGGGGATTCAAAGTTTGTGTCTTCCTAACATCTGACACAGGAGAGAATGAGGGCAAGTAAAGCAGCTGAACCCAAGTGACGAATTTACATAGAAACTCACCCCCACAAAAATCAAACATGATTTGTAGCCATTGCTTCTCTGTCTCTTTAAAGCTTTATAAACTTTCAGACATACATCAGAAGATAAAACAGGGAGAAAGTTTGCATGGGAAAATGTGGTTTAGAATAAGGTTTCTGGCAGAGGTAATCATTGGACTAAAAGTGCCATTGCATGAAAGCAGACAAGACTTCTATGGCTACAGTCCTCCCTACTCCCATCTCTTTTAAAATAGGATATGTATATATAAGGACTTTCTAGTCCACTGCCTGAAAGAGAATGAAGACGTGTGTAATTGCTGAGAGTGAGAAAGCTCACTCTTTGTGGTTTAGGAAACACTATTTTGAACGTTGATTTTAATCTAAGCTTGTTGCAATGATAAAAATGACCAAAAGCCTCAGTCTGATAAATCAGAGGGTATTTTTAGCTAATTTGGACTTCACATTACATCTCTAGTATGGGATTAATAGATGAGTTACCTTTAAGCTTTAGAATATCTATCTTTGCCCTGCCTTTAAACAGCTCTATTCCTACCTGGTGCTAGCTATCGAAATGCCAAGGTCCTGCACAGCTGATTGAAATTCTGTAGGCCTTCACCTTAGAGAGTTGAGTTCTCTCAGATACCACCACCTGTATCAGTAAATGGAAAAACATCAAATAAATTAAATTGCAGAGTTGTTCTTGCAGGTAGACTGCGAAACACCTGTAGCTATATCAGATATGCATCACAAGTGCATGCATGTATCTAGTAATTACATACAGACACAGTCTTACAAAACTGAGATGCTATCCCCATGCAGATCACAAACCTGAAAGACTGCATCTAGCTGTAAAGGGCAGACAACACAGGCAGAAAGGCAGAAGTACGCGATTAGGGCAAAATGTGATCTATCGCTGCATCTCCGCAACGCCCAATGCTGGCATCAAGACTCAACTAGGTAATGGTTTTGAAATACAGCCACCTGACTACCCGGTATATGACCACCTGAAGCCTGATCTCATGCTGTAAAAGGCAAATCTGTTAGTACACATCTATAGAATTGCAGTCCATAAATCTTGTATTTGTTCCCATAGAAAAGACAGGTAAAGCATAGAGACGCCTTGTTGAAACTCAGCTTAATGACTGAGCATATACTGCCTTTTTTCTAAATTAACAGCAAGCCCTTATACTAAATGGGGATCAGTAAATAAGCCTTTAAGTGATGGAAAATAATGAGCATAGGGTTTTAAAACAGACAAATCATCAGAACATAGAAAAGAATCTTTTTTTTTAAATCATGATTGGAACTATGCAACCTTAAACTAACACTGTGCTGCAGTAAAAAGCCACTCAAGTAATTTTTTAGTCCCCTAAGAGCAGCAACAGAATTAATTCCAGATTAGACAAATTCAGTTCAAATGCTTTGTCCACAGCAATTGGGGGTTGGTTGGTTTCTTTTGTTAAAACAATTCTCTGCCTACTTTTGCTAGTAGGCAGCAGCTAATTCAGGTATAGGTTCAATTCCAAACTGCTACTGTAAGCAAGTGGACAGCAGATTTGTTTTTGCTCGTTTGTTTTTAAGCAAGACACTCAGAGGAGCATTTTTACTTATTACCATGTCAGAAAAGAGGTCTTCTGGTAGCTACTAGCAATATGTAAACACGCTCAGAAACATTTCCATTTGATGCCACTTACTTGGAACATTTATCTGATTTTGGTCAGCCATGCTAACGCACAGCTGTTAGAGGTTATCCTCAGCAAAAAGCCCTTTTCTGATTTTCTTCCAGTGACAGGCCTCACTGTATCCAATCTTCCTGTTCTCTTCTACTGCAGCAGGGTGTTGGAGAGAAACAACGAGCACTGGATTCACTGCGTAATACACACACCATTTTTGTGCAATTAAAGAAAATCTCTGATTTGTTCTTATCAGCACCTCAATGGCCTATCCTTGATAAGAGGAAAAATTACTCTTATATCAATTTCCTAAAATAGGGAGAATCAGCGAAAGATCTGGTCTTTGGAAGACTATAATAATGCTTCCATTCAAGCATCATCATATCTGAAAGAAGATTAAATTGGTACTTAAAGCAATCCCATGATTTGCTCCCTAAATCTTTTTACTTCATTTCTTCTGATCAGTTGTTTGTCACCATGATTTGTTATGCCATATCTAAAACTACTTTAAGCTTGAAAACCCCTGAGGGCCATGAATAAATGTTTGCTCATTATCACCCAGGCATACTTCCAGACACTAAAAATACTAGAGTAAATGCAGGTGATACACAGAGCAGAAGAGTAAAAGGCAGAGAAACGTCCTGATTTTCTGCCCATAAGGAGAACAGTACATTTCAGTGCAAACCTCTCTGCAGATTTGCCTTACCAGAGAACACATGTTAAGTTCTAGTTTAGCATCCAATTTTCTAGCTGGAACTATACCCGCTGGTCCATGCTATCCCTTGCTTTTTCCTAAGCATCTGCTCCTGATAGCGGTCAGAAACAAGACCTGGAGCTAGACAGAGCTCTGGTTTGTCCCAATATGAACAGTCTCTGGTTTTTCCTAAAGGATTACCTACTGATTGATTTTACACTGTTTTAGCAAGGACAATGAAAGCATTTTCCTAAGACAGTTTGATTAACCTTGTTTTAGTTCTCCAGTTTAGTCAGATCTCCTCTCCAATCTAAAAAAAAAAAAAATCTTCATTTTTGCCACATTTCTCAATGTGTGCCAGTACCACCTCTACCTCCGTTTCTTTGTTATGTGTTCCAAGGCCTTCCCAGTCTCTGTTAAGTAACTGTACACCATTCTGCTGCTGCGACACTGGTACTCCAGATAAATGCATTCATTACAGCAGCCTAACAGTATCTACATTACTTTAAATCCTTTTTAGATATACTCACAAGCCCTGCTTGTTTCTGAACTGTTGCCCTGCAGTTCTCAAGATCTGGAAACTATTGGCAACTTCCCAGAAACACACTTCAGAACTTTAAGTTTAATTGCATCATCGCTTTTTACTGGAATTAATCCCAGTGCTACAAGTGGGCCATGAGGTCCAGCTGCTTCACCTGCTGTCTGTCCTGGCACAGTGTGATAAAGCTTCTGTTCTCTCTAAGGGCCCTAGGATAATGGTAGGCAAGCATGTTCTCCAATTTACAAAAGGAAAAAGGTAACATTCAACATTGAAACTCTTAATAGGAAGACTGGTTTGCTTAAGCGTCTTTTTAAAGATTAGTAGCTTTTAGTTCTTTGCAGTTTTTGAGTGATTCTAACAGTTCGTGACATGCCATCTGCTTCCACAGCCTAGTTAGTCAACAAGGCCTGTGCATGTAGGGACATGGAACAGTCATCCAAATGCTGAAAGGAAACCTAATTTTGTTAGGAATGAAAAATAGAACCTTGGCAGAAAATTGAACACTTAAAGGCAAAAGTGTCAACACTGAAAAAAGTGCAGTCCTTAATGATACTCCTACTTATTTTGTAAGAGTAGTAACTGTTTCTGCTATTAAGATAAAGGATTCTATCCAAAGGCATATATATGTCAAAGCAAACATGGTGCAATACAGAGCCTCCCAGACTTAGAGAGTGAAGCAATCATGGTTGCCTAAAACCACGGTGCAGGAAAAGATTGCCAGATGACATGCTGGAGTTAGAGCCACTTTCCATAGTTAACCTGGAATTTACCTAGCAGCTTGAAAGGTCAAGATTTTAAAAAAATCAGCCAGTCAGGAACGCTGTAGTTCACGTACAGCTACCCCCCTTGGATCCCTGCTTGGGAATGCAGGAGCGATCGGCTCCTGCAGTATTGCACCACCAGAGCAGCGCACATGCGATCCGACACAGTGCTGGCACCCAGGAAGCTGGGGGACCAGCACTGCTTCTAAGCACTGGCTGGAGGGAGGGAGCTGGGCAGCCGGGTACAGGGCTGGAACTGACCAGCCATGAAGCACAAGGAAGTGATCCGATTCTTTAAATTTTTATGAAATAATGATAAGTGCGGGCTATAAAGATGTACAGAACAATCCTGTGCAAATATAACATCTATGTCACCCGGATCACTTTACTTCTTAACTCTCTTCCACCAGCAGGCTTTTGGTGCCTAGACTTTTTGGGCTATTAGCATGTGTCAGTCCTGAAGGAAGAGTCAGCCTTTCAGCAAAGAGCAAGGCTCACAGCAGGACAACCCAGCAGGCAGGGCTGTCCAGCCACCGGTGTGGAAATAAGTGACAAGCTCCTCCTGCACATTCATACCATCTGACAGGAAGTATTTGGGAAACTAGGGCCCCACCATACAAGCTCCTCATGACAGCAATTTCAAGGACTAAATGAGGGCTGCCACAAGAAAGAAATGGATGTGTTGAGAGGTAAAAGCCATTCACAGAGGATTTAAGGAGACTGCTGGAGATTGAGAGTCCATTCCTCCCATCTCTGAGTTGCACACAAGCCAGCACACAAGGTGGTCTTGGTTCATTTTCACTGAACAAACTTGCTCCCATTTATGCAAAGTCAAAACCAGCAGTTTTCGTTTCAAATTGCACTTGTGAAGCTCACACTACTTTCCATTAAGTTAATCAAAGGCAGACTATTTTGTTTTCCAAGACGAGACAGGCCACAAGGCCTGTGGCTACTCTAATCCCACAGGATATTTTTATATCCATTGCTGCATTCTTAATGGCATAAAAGAAACCACCTCAGGCTTCCTTTTGAAAAATAAAACTTCCTCTCAAAAGGAAGAAGAGTGTCTTGCTCATCCCACTTTTCATTTTTGTGAAGCAGCGGCCAAAAGTGCACACCATCTTTCCACAAAACTTGTTGGCTGCCTGAATAAATGCTCAGAAAGAAAGGCAGGAAAGTGTAACAGGAAGGAGAACTTGCTGAGAAAGGAAACATCTAGAAATCAGCAGTGTCACAGTAACTGGATACACTTAGCTCCAAGCAGAGCATCATTTTCTCGCTCTGGTCTGGAAACCTTTATATCCAAGAGTCCTGTTATCATGATTCCTGACAAGCACAAAAAGAAAGGTCTGACTGACCTAAGAGAGAACTTACTTCCACTGCAGGTGACATTGTTCTATTATGTACCTCAGGTATCATTATAAATAGAATAGAAATCTTATTTGTTTAAAAAAAAAAAAAACAACAATCCAAGTTGAAACAACTCTTTTCATCCACCATTCCAGCTTGGTCAGTACTGGCAAGGTGAAGTGGAACATGTGGCATGAGGAAACGGCAGCACTGAAACAGACCTGACAGTTCAGGTAAGAAAAGTGCAAGCAAAAAAGTAAGACCACCAAAAGGGAGGTTGGGTCCAGCCTTGCTACTCCTTCCACTTTTGGTCTGCTGCTATATTTCTCCATCTTCATCTGAGCTCGCACTGCTGCTTCCACTGCTACTGCTCCCACTCTCGCTGCTCTCTTCCTGCTGGGCCTGGCTGTGGGCTGCTGCTGCCGCCACTGCTGCTGCTGCTTCTCTCTCTTGCTGCTTCAGTGCGGCCGCCTTCTTTTCCTGTTCCGCGTGGCTTTTCATGTGAGCACTGCGGCTCTTCACCTTGTAGAACACCCTGACGAAGCACACATATATATTAGCATTGGTCTCTCCTACAGCCTCCTTCATTAATTCTCAAAAAAAGCTTCTGCTGCTGCAGCCTCAATTTTGTGAGCTTTGGCACAGGAACTCACATTGGCATTGCAATAGAGCACCTATAGCAAACGCCACTTCTGACTCTGCATGTGTCAGCACTTCGAGTGAAGCGCTAGCAGGAGAGCCGGAGCACCCTCAAACTATTTGCTCCATTTCTTAATACAGCCATTTCATCTTCTCTCTCATTCAGCTCTTAAATTTTCTACATTCAGAGGGTCAGCGCTGCTATCCCGAATACGCACATGCTGCTTAATACAACAGGGCCCTGTTTTTTAGGCGTTCCCCCTATGCTGCAAAAATACAATAAACACGGAGGTGAACAACAGCCAAATACCACTCCTGAGCCCTGTCCACACAGCTAGAAACACTTGAGCTATTTCCTCCTAACTTTGCACTTCTATTATCTAATTCCTTCACCTTTCACCATTAACTGCTTGGATTTGGCACCAAATGCCACAAGACAAGTTTAGACAGCATTAAGAATCCTTGCCCGCTTCTCCTTCGTCAGTGGCCAGGACCAAATCCCAACTGCCTCACTTCTCACAGCACTGCCCCTTCCGATGCCACATGCTCCCCAAGGGCACAGAGACAGGACACCTTGGCAGGACCAGCTAAGTCCCAGCCACAGCAGGAATCCGTCATCACCCCTGCTGATGTAACTAGACAGAGATTGCATTTTCTTGCCATCCCCTAGCTTGGTGCCTTTTTTAAATAAAGGGATAACCATTGGTATTATGATACTCTCTATTGCTTTAAGATTAAGCCATTTACGTAGGGAACTGAATTTTCTTGACATTTATCAATCTGTTGGCAACAAACCTACCAAAACTACTAGAAGCATGTGCAGAAAGACAAATATGTTTTACAGACAAAAGATGGGTGCAAGTTTAACCAGATGAACTGTGTACCCACTGGCCTCATATCTGCTGCTATAACAATGGTAGTGTCTTGTTCATAAGTAAGTCTACACCATGTTCTTAATACATGATCTAGCAAATATATAGAAATTACTTGTTACAAAAACATAGGCATTACAGAGGGGCAATACAGCAGCTGTTTGAAAGTGCAGCTTAACATCAAATACTGCACACAGATGAGATGCAGGTGGTGTCTCATTCCATGTGAGGAAAACCAGTCAGCAGCAGGTAATTATCCACATAGTAGTATCTTAATATCAACATATGTAAAAAACCCTAATCTACAAATATTACTGGGGTAATAAGTCATTAAAATTATTATCCCTAAATAGACAGAAGGAAAGCTCATTTGAGAATAAGCTTCCACAGGAGATGCCCTACTGCAATTCTGTGACTACTGCTGGAAGCAGAGTTGCTCTTACCTGCCACATTTTTTACATGGAAATATGTTTTCTGTGTTCTGAGTTTTACTGGTAGCATCTGATTTTATCTTTTGTTTCCGCCTCCTCCTCTGCACCGGAGCAGTAATAGGCTTTCGAGGCTTCACTGTTGTCTCCCTTGGCTTCCTTCCAATTCTGCCTGTGACAGTTGCCTCTTGATTCCTCATACTGGCATCACTGGCCTTTGGAGAGAGGGGAACAGTTACGGCAAACAAAACTTAAACCTACCATCAGAAGGAAAACAATGGCTGAGCTCCTGTGCTTCATTTATTCCAGATCAAGGTTTTATTTAACGAGAAAGTCTTCAGGGTATTTTCAGGACGCTTCTCATCATGGTCCTATGTGTGCACCAACCACAAAGACTTATATTGGTTTTTTTTTCCCCCTACTCACCCCAGTTCTCCCACCACAGCACAAAGGCCGGTCGCTAGTAATACCCCAAGCTACCTCAGACCAGTCTCCTGCTCTGGGAGAAGTTAGAGGTGGAAACTTTCTACATCTGGAAATGTCCACCTGGTATTTTCTAAACTAGTTGCAGAGTGAAGGTGGCATAGGAAGCACAACATGCACAATGAAGCACTTACATCTTGTAGTGTCTGTTCATCTTTGAGAGGAACTGTGCTCTTCTTTCTGTTATCCAACCCTTCCTCTGCCTCCTCTTCTTCCTCCTCTTCCTCCTCCTCCACATGCCCCTGATCTTCACTGTAAATGTCCCTTCTGGGAGGAAGAACACGTGCAAACCTATGGGAACTCTTCACCAGAAGATAAAGGAACTGTTAATTTGGTGTCTGTAAGTAAATGTCATTATGTGACACAGGACACAAGTTTGTGAGTCTGGACTCCTCCACACTAGCCAGATTGTTTCTACTTTTGATTTTACCAGCAAGTGAGACAGACAAAAATCAGACTTCACACCACAGCCCAAAGGAGGTGAGAGAAATTTAGGAAGTTACCTTGATGTCAACTTCAGCTTCATCTTTCATAGACTTCTCATTAGCAACATCAATGTCCCCAAAGATTAAGGTGCCATTCCGACCAATTTTCACCTGTTTCTTGTAAGTGTAGTAGAATTCCACACACTGAGCCACTGTTTTGGTTTTTATCTGGTGTTTAAAAAACATAAAAGTCCAATAGATTACATGATTTTAAGAGCGCGTATAAATAATTACTAAAGGTGCAATAAATACACTGTATTTTTCTTTCCCCAGTAGTCTCCATTCCATAACTGCTATTAAAGCCTTCTTTTCTGTGTCATACTTGCCTGTATGCCCTGTCTTACTCACTGAGAACTACAGGACCAACTTTCCAAAGAAAAGCTGGTCAATGTAAAGGTGACAGAACCTGTCACTTTGTAAGCTTAACGCACCTCTTGGCCTCCAAAACATTCCAACTGAGCTGTCAGGCTTGAAAGCAGCCTTTCAGTTTTATGGAGGAGCTCTATTTTCTAGCAGCACTTCAGAGAAGACCAGACCAGAATACCGATCCAAAAATGGAAAAGAAGGTTTGCAGCCCTTTCCCATTTTGGCCACATGCATTTCATACACATATGGTGGTAGACAATTATCAGTACAGACCTGTGACCATCTACATATTCTCTATCAGTGATTTTTCTGGAAGTTTTGGAGTATATTCTTAGCTTCTGACCTTTTGTAACTTAAATGCCTTTTGGGAATTTATTCAGGACATATGTATGCAGCTCCCAGTCCTGCACTCTCCTTCAGTGAGTTCAACCCCACTGAAATGTCATAACTCATGAAAATAGTTGGGAACGATCATTTTTACTATCATTGTCACAGAAAATTGGAAAGAGAGATCCTAAAGGATGCATCATTCACATATCCTTCTTTGGTCCTTTTCATCAGCAGCAAGGATGTGTTTCTATTTAGTTTTATAAGCAAGCCATTTAAGCCGTACTGGAACATTACCAGCACTCTATAAATACGCCCTGTAGAAGTGATATCTGCAGCGTGGACTAATGGAAGTAATACAGTAAGTACAAGAGTTAAGTAAACAACAACAGCAAAAGAAACACTATTGTTCTAGCTATCTAGTGATATTTTATGCTATGCTGGATGATAAAATTTCTCTGAAATCTTTTGAGTGCAGGACTTATTGCTTAATACTGAGGTTTCAGAAGAATCAAGATTGAACTCCCTGTATTAAATGCTCAACAAATGTGTAAGAATGTATCATTGCTGTCATTAAAAAAAGTAACTTACAAGCTTTTGGACCAAGAAAAAGTCTTTCTTGTAGATTGCAATGCCTTTGTTGAAAAGTTTTTTTTCAGCAACCTTCCACTTGTCTGATCCTGTAGACAAAAAAAAAGTTGTAACCAAAGCCCTTGCAATTTCAGATGTTTACTCTTCTACATACTTTTTCTTCATGTTCGCCTTAAATAAGACCAAGACACACATGTGAGGGTGCAGTCTCATATCACACCTAACCCAGCATAACTGCAGACTGCTGTTAAACCCTGCCCTACTGCTCCACTTCAGCCCTCCTCTCATCACTTCCTTTGTGTTAGATCTAGTACTCACCAACACAGGTTAACTCAGTTCAGCTTGCAAACACCAGTCAATTACACACAGAATCACATAGAATCACTACGGTTGGAAAAGACCCGTAAGATCATCAAGTCCAACCATTAACACCACCATGCCCATTAAACCATGTCCCACAATGTCTCGTCCACACATTCCTTGAACACCTTCAGTGAGGGTGACTCCACCGCTTCCCTGGGCAGCCTGTTCCAGTGTCTCACCACTCTCTCAGTAAAGAAATTTTTCCTAATATTCAGCCTGAACCTCCCTTGGTGCAACTTGAGGCCATTTCCTCTTGTCCTGTCGCTAGTCACCTGGGAGAAGAGACCAACACCCACCTCTCTGCAACCTCCTTTCAGGTAATTAAAATGTTTTCCAACAAAACAGCAAGGTGAATAGGCACACTTTGTGGTGGCCCCGTCATTAGATTTTATACAAGGGAAATGGTGATGCAGGAGAACAGGATCTTCTCTTTCAGCAGCAATCCACTGTACTTGAAGATTTATTACATCTCAAATATTCCTACTATCCTAGCACCCTTGCCTCTAATAATAAGCACATTTTAGAATCTCCTCCTGCCTTCTAGATATTACCCAAGTAGTTTTTCCCAAGCATTACAGTAGGAGTGGGTAATAATGACGAAATGTAATTTCTATGCTTTGTGGCGCCAGCTATTAGATGTCTCTCTACCACCTTACATCAGCTCTTTCAGGTGGCTAGGGTCACTCTAAATCACTGAAGTTTGGTGTCATATGGCTGACTATTTTCTAATTAGGTACAAGACTACAAAGGCAGTTTACAGCATTTAAATTTTGCAGAAACACTGACAGGCATCAACGGTTGGCTGAGCTTTCTTCAGCCAGCTTGAAAACTCTTCCCATAAAACCCCCTCGTAACTCCACCCTGGAAATTGATGCCAGAGAGGCTGTGGTTCTGACGTTACCACAGCCCTTCTTGTATGTACTAGCTATCTTTCTTCATTCTCTGTGCTTAGCGTAAGGGATCACATTCTCTTTTCCCCAAAAAGGAAATCAGAACACACACATATGCAAATACACACATGCACACGTTCCAAGAGATGCAGTGTTTCTTACGTTGTAAGTGTCGTAATTTGCACAGGCAAAATTCCTGGCAAGCCATAATTTGATTTACCAGAGAGATAAGTGTTTTTTTAATCTTATTGTAATGTTACAGAGTTCCTCAAAAGAGCAGAAATGGATAGAAGAATTCCTTTGTGATAAACAGGCAGCACAGAGTTATTCTGGTTAACAAACCTGTGTAGTGATAATCTGCCAAAGGGTGGGTAGGTGATCGTACTGGCCTCTTCAGTAGCAGTTGGGTCAAAGCTCCCTAAGATAAACACAAATAAAATAATTAATTTAATGTTTGGGGTATTTAAAACAAAGATCAGACAATTGTTAATCCTCTCCTTTCTGGCAAGCTAACTGAGAAGAACCGTAGCACAGTTTAACATTTGGGACAACTTTAAAATCACATTCTTGACTACCCACTGAGTCTTGGGTACCACAGGCAAGTGGGTAAGCTCTCGGCACCTCTTCACGTCTCTGCAAATTGACCTTTCCAACACAACCACCACGGTATTGGGAGAGAGTTAATTCCATAGACAGAGACCATGCAGCAGTTCCCTCTCATTTACTGAAGGCCTAAGCTACATACTCACATCCAAAAATGCTGCCCTAAATGACATCTGTCTTAAACATCCAAGTCAATGTGATCTTCTCTCACTTAACTAAGCAATATTTCAAAATAAAACAGAGCAGTCATGTGACAGAGATTCCACACAAAAAAGACCCCTCTCAAGCTTCTTTTTATCTTGCGTTTAAACTGGAAGTGCTTTCAAAGTTAGCAGGAAGGAGAGAATGGAGTCGTGTTTCCATCAGCAATTTAAACCACCTTAACAGTGAGCTCCTGCTGCCAGGGACAGCCCTGCTCCTCCCTAATGGCAGCAACAGCATTCACAATGGTGGGCTGGTTCTGAGGTCTCATCTAGCAGAAACCTAACACCTGCACACAAAAAGTTTTATTTGTTCTCTTCTCCAATGCAAGTCAACACAGTCTCACAAGTGTCAATGCTGACACACTGCAGGGGACAGGAAACAAGCAGCCAGGCAAAAGTGTGGGATACTCCTGACCACAGGGGTGATTTATGCCAGGTTAAATCAATCATAGAACTATAAAAGGATGATGACCCTGTCCCATATGCTACACTTTCCTCTTTGATATTACCTCCCAGGGTTGTCAAAGGGCATTTATGAAAGCGTATCATGTCTTACAATACTGACACAAAACTAGCAGCACAGCTGTTTTATAGACATGCACAGAGAAGTTAAATGGATCTGCCAAAAGAGATGCAAGACACTGCACTTTTTTAAAAGTCTCAGCTTCAGCCCCAGCCTCTTATTTTTCCTTCCAACAAGGTCATCTGGGAAGACATTTAAGATTCGTTTAGCAGTCTCAGCTCACTCACCCTGGTAGACTGTCAGTCTGTTTGTTAGAAAGCCAAACTTGTCAAAGTTGGAAATATGCAAGATAGTAAGTGAACATGGCACTGTACATCAGGCAGAACCCACTTTAGGGACAGCAACATCTCTGAGGGACATTAAACAGTGGGAGCCAGTTGCACAGGAAGGAGTTTGCAAGGCTCTCCTCTCAGGAAGGACAGGTTACCTGGCCTTCATTAACATCTTTGACCACATCAAGTTGAAAAGCTGGGAAGACTCACCAGAATGCTTCCCTTTGCTTCATGTAAGAAATGCAGCGCCAGCTCCTGGTTGGTTCCAGCCCCAGGAAAAATGCTTGAACAGGCAGCAGCTAGCAGGTTTTCCACTATTTCCACAGAGGCACCAAACAAATTCAGATAAGAAGATTAAAACTGAGTTTCCGACAGGATTCGCATCATTACTTAGCTCTTTTGAAGCAGAGCTAGACATAACATAAAGTAAAACTCTCAGAGAAGTTGAATGTCCTTGCAAATTTTTCTGGGTCAAATTTGGACACAAGAACTCATTAGACTGCAAGGTCACACAACGTTACTCTAAATGCAGGCCTATGTACACATGGAGTTTCTTGCAAATCTCCTCTTCTCCCTCCTATAATGTCTTTCCATCTCCCTTCACCTCAGAGATTTCCTGAATTTCCCCCCTTGACTATATTGTGAATTTCCATTTCACAATACCCTTTTTTCCTCTTTCATCACAAAGATTTCCTCCAAGCCTGCCCACTTCCTCTTCCCTTCAGGATTTATACATGCCACAGCCCATGTGCACCAACAGCAGACAGCTACTCAAGTCAGCTACTAGCTGCCACATCCTGACTTCTGTCTACAGCTTGATTTTTCCAAAATACTATTATGTCTAGAACATCCCTTGAAAATACAGAAGTTGAATGCATGTGGCCTTCAAATGTTAACAAAGAGAAGGAAGCTTCACTGAGCAAAAAGCTGCTCTTTGCCTGACCGGTAACAAATGGTCCCATTTTATCTCAATTTAAAAAAAAAAAAAAAAAAAAAAAAAATCAACCTCCCCCCTGCCACACACAACCTGACAAGTTTTACTCCTAAGACTGTTCTCAAGGCCACTCAAACATGTCACTTGACTGGCAGCTCTGAGAGATTTTAAGTTATGCCTACAGTAGATACGTGGTTATCCCTACTACAACTGTGACAATTCAGTCGCATTTACCAGCCTTCCACATTCTTACCATTCTCTTGGGTGACTTTGTTGGTTTCCAGATCGCCCCACGGCTGCCACACCAACTCTGCTTTATGTTCATCAACTGCTGCCAGAGATCTGTCCTGGAGTGATGGGATTTCTGCTTGAAAGCGAGTTCCTACATTTATTCGCCTGCAGAAAAGGTAAAAAGTAATGGTCAGGCCCCTGTTACATTGTCCAGAAATTCTCCATCTCTGCTAGAAGCACTAGTTACACAGACACTGAAATGCAGCAGGCTCTTGCATATAACATGAACAGCTTTCAGGTGTTGTAGGTTACATTAATAAGTATGACTCAAAAGGTGAGAGGTTTTATGTCCATTACCAGTTTCCATTGTCTTATCAATAATGGTTGGAATTGTATTTAAATTAGAATCTCCTAATAACTACTCCACTTTTTGAGAGGCTGAATGTGTCCTGTGGCAAGCTTGCTCCTCAGGCATAAGATAAGTGAGCCTTTTTTAGTATTAATGTTTTGCCAGCCATAACTACGGAATCATCACATCATTTAGTCTCCAGAAGTCCTTTTCAGCCAATCTGGTCCAACTCCCCATTCAAAGCATGGTCAGTCTCAAAGTTTGGTCCTTTATGACCTTGATGCAAGCTAGTATCTTCTAGAAACTATTTCTAACAACTGAAATGAAAAATATAAAGCAATGAAAGCTGTATTGCTCATTCTGTATAAAAAAAAAAAATCCCATTCTTTTAGCAACAACCCCATACTTTCAGATTCTGAATTAATGGACAGATTTTTCACAACATGATTCTTCACAACACAGAGCACTATACTTGCTTCCACAGAGGTTCTACTCTGTACTAGCGGTCAGGATTTTGTGCATGGAGATAGGCAAGAACCACCACTGAAAGACTGCTCTACCAGACTTGGAGGCCTGGAGGTCTACACCAATAGCACTGCAAGCAGTAAAAGCATGGATGTCCTTTGTCATTGCTCTGTATCTCTTACTCAGTGACAAAATATGCAGAGAGACAGCAGTAGCTACACAAACTCAATGTAAAATATATTGCGTAAGTCCAAAGACAACTTTCTAAGTAATATAGCAACTATGTATGCAATTCAGAGGTCCAGAAGAGAGCATAAAAGAAATGTCCAAACTCATCTAGCAAAGACCCTTCAGAAAACCAAGATATTTGAGAACAGCTGCTGCTCAGACCACTTAGAATATAATGAAAATCTCCTATTCTGAAGTAAGATAGCTATGCCTAATGGAAGAACGTTCCTCTTTCAGATGTCAGTCAACTAGCACCATACTGGTAGCTCCTGAAGTAGTACAGGGTGGAGAAATAAGCTCTTTTTTTTTTTTTTCCCCAAAGAGTAAGATCAGGCAGTGCCCACAAGATGATTAAGCTCTGGAGTTGCTTCATTAGAAAAAAGGTAAAACACTCTGCCCATGGCAAGGTTTGCTATATTTCTCAAGTCTTGGCTTGGCTCCCCCCCAGCATGAGGGGTAACACAATTACCAGATGAAAAAAGCATGATCTAGTACAATAAGGAATAGTAGCAACAACATCTGAGAAATGCCAGCCTCCAGACTTTTCTGGTCCTTTGCTGTTCTGAAATGACACACGCATGCCTATTAGGAAAGCATGAGTCTGGAAAAGGTGTGGGAAGGCCTTGAAATAACACATATAACCCATGGAAAAACCCAGAGAGATACTCTAGAAGACTGTGGTATCAAAAGGAAGAAAAAGGGTATCATTTTCTGTTATGGAAGGGGAAGAAGGAAAACATTCCCTTTTTTCTGCCCAATACAATCACTTTGTTATTGTCAGTAAGCATCTGCATCATGAGATGTCATGAGTTGGAAAAGCTTGCATTCAAAACAAATGGCTGACTTCAAACACACATAAAAAGAGATTTTACAAACTATTTCTTTTCCATCTATAGCAGATCCAGATCTACTTCCTCACACTTGAGGGGAATGGTTTACAATTCACATGTGTATAAATGAAGAGATGCAGAAGATAACTACCCTACACACCTGTTTTGACTTCATCCACCCATTCAGCAGGTGCTCAACATTGATAGGGTGGGATTCCTACTTGGACAAGCAGAATCTGCTAGATGCACATACTGATGCTAACTTCCTTCCAAGTAGGTGATGACAAGATGCCATGCAGCATGACATGTGTAGCAGGAAAATTTTAGACAGGCTGCCATATACTACCTGACATTTTCCCAAAAAACAGTATCTCCAATACCTGTCAAAGGTAAAGTGATAGGGACATTACATATCTCACATCATGGCTGTGGGCAGGGGAGAGCTAAGGCAGTTGAAAATGTCCCATCTCTGATGCCCATGGTTGTAACTGTTTCAGGATCTGCTTCTCAAAAGTAATTCAATTTCAAATGCACACTGAAAGTGGAACCTGCATGAAGGATGAAGAACTCCAAGAAAACCTCGAAGTTTGGTTTTGAGTGTTTTACAGATACAAAAGTCTATTAAAAATATAACACTATATAGTTTTCCATTTTTCCTTCACCTGTCTTGATTGTCTTGGACAGAAACAGCACAATCCAGACCAAAAATAAAAAGCAAGAGATTACACGCAAGATTGAGGAGAAGACCTTGCTAAAAAACAAAGCGAAACAAACACCCTGGTAAGTCCTTCTTTCAGCACACTGCAATGGACTGAAGAATGATGTTAATGTGGAGTATTCTGCTCACTGTGATTAGTCTCATTGTTACAGCATGCAGTTTCACAGTGGAAGAAAGAGTAATGGGTTCTGATCCACCCTAGAAGGGATGACTGACAGAAACTGACACTTTGCTGTCAACTGGCAACAGATAAAAAGGCTGTTACTGCATTGGGAAATTTTGAAGATTTTATGTCCCAAGACACAGACTTCTCTGGCCTCACCTGTGAGAGGGAGAGAGGAAACTGGAAAAGCTGAAGGGAAAGAACGTGGGCTTGAAGGGCTATCAGAAGTTACTTTTTATCTTCAAACCAAACTTAGAATATGGCATCCCTAGGCTAGAAAAGCCTAAGAATTAGACCTTGTACCTGCAATGTCTAAAAACCAGATTTCCACAGCAAGAGTTGACCTGAGTAACTTGATCTAGTTTGGCCTGCTCTGAGCAAGGGCTTGGACCAGATGACATCCAGAGGTCCATTCAAGCTACACTACATATCCTTTACTGATGAAGCCTAGATTTCAGTACAGCAAAAGCTCTTGCCTGTAAGCACTGATGGTGCTCCTGGGACACTCCCGTGTACAGCTGAGTGTGGTAACGTCCGGAACTGAGGCTGTGAATTGGGATGGCAGTTCACAGCTGATGCACCACAGCTATACTTGAGGCTGGCTAGCTGAGGGGTGACTTGGAAGCAACTGAACTGCAAAACCAGTAAGACACACAGATCTGTGACACCAGCTGCCTATTGTACTACTTCTTCACAAGTAGAAGAATTAAGCTTCATTATCACATTTCCTATTCCAAATCTCTGCAATGAAATGACCTTTTGAGAAGCATTAGCAGAAGGTCTGGCAAAACACAAGCAATTAAGAACGCAATATCGGGTAATCACAAGTTATAGTCAGCTTTTGACAGAGCCAAGACTACAAGTCGAATTAAACACTTTTTCTTTAAAAAAGTGCTTCCTGCCATATTTCCTTTATAGAAGATATGTCTACATAACTGACCACAACAGTGCTGCACAAACTAGCTTCAGAGCAGCAAAGTAATTACTTTGACAACACAGAATGACACCAGTTTGTTAATTTATCCTGGTTAAAAGTTAAACCTATCTACCTCTGTACACATCTGTTCAGGAAGACTTAAGTGATAGCAAGACAACTCTTTGCACATAACTCCCTTTGGCAACAGGAAATGAACTTGCATCACTAAGTTACTATGGTTTGAAATTTCCAGCAACAAATTTGAAAATTTTCACACACAACTAGAATTGCAGCTAACTTTGTGTCATTAACTTCAGCAATTTAAACCAACAGACGTAACAGCTGAAGATAATTGCACCATAGAGAGGTCAAAGATCAAGACCTGGGGGAAACAAAAAGTATCTGTTCAAGAAGAGGTTACCCTAGATTGGTATGCAATGAACCAACAACAAAAAGATTAATTAAGCCATTTTCAAAACAGATTTAAAAGAACACCAGATGTGCTTATTTCCATGAATGGGCTCAGCACGGAAGGGATTTGCAAAGGTGACAAGAATAATCTAGGTTCATTCACAATTGCAACATTTGCTTAGGACAGCCTGCTGCCAAAAGTGCAGAGAACTCAGCTTCAAACAGGAAGGCAGAACGGAAAAAGGGCGAGAAAAGAAACTGACAGCAAATGCTCCAGTTAAATTGTAGAATATAAGTAATTTTGGAAGAAAAGTAAAAGCAGCCTGGTATTTATTTGGGAAGAGTTTGAGTTAAACATCTCAAATGTTACAGGATACACTGCAGCATTAGAGCAGAGATTCCTGACTGCACAGAGTCAGCAATGCAGAGCCATGTGGGTGTTTTTATGCCATATGGGTGTTTCCGTGCCACGCACCTCCATGTTTAGATTTCGCAAGAGTTCATTAACCTAGGTATAATAGTGAATTGGAACTACCTTGCTGTAGTTCTACAGCACTGAACTCAAGCTGATAACACTCCCAGAGGGTTTGCAAGGGCTGTGAGAGACATTTGCTACTCTTTTTTTTTTTTTGCTACTCTGCTCAGGTTTAGCAGGACTGGCACCAAGCCTAAGCTCGTAACTCCAGCTTCAGTATCTCCAAACTGTGTTCCCTAGTGCTGTTGGGTCCACAGACATCTGAGCTTTCCCAGCACACAGCCAGCTGAAAAGACTAATGAGGCTTATTAGCTCAGGCCACACACACTGTATGCAACTTGTTGCAGTGCTTTCAGACTGAGGTAGCCCAGGAGGGAGCAAAGTCATGTTCACAGTTGCACTGCAGCTAATACACACCGCATGGATAACCTGCAATCTGACCAGTCCATGCGAGAGCTAACTACATTTTTTCCATACTACGTTTTGGCCTTCCTCTAAAGGAGCATTATTTCCCCACTCTAAAACAAACATACAGCATACAAAGAAGTGTTTGTATACAACAAAACAGGACTGATCCACCTTTAGCTAACCAGTAGGATTTCAGCCTAAAGGCAAATGAGCAGTAACAGAAAGCAGTTAACATCAGAATTACAAGGTGCGTTTGCCCAAACAAACGTTATTTATCTTATGGAGTAATTTTTAATAAAGACAATTTGTATTTTGAGTAACTAATAGAAATAGCTTTAATGTTTCTACGAGATATATCAACTGTACAGGGAGCAGCTTGAAGGTTTAGGAGGAAGAAAAGAAGCACATTTACTACCAGGCTAAGAATCTACTGGGTACTTACGGTTCAATGCTGACTGGGGTGGCTTCCCCCACTACTGTAAGAACAGGAGGGGTAACTTCTGAACTATCTGCAAGGAAAAGAAAGAACTGCTCAGACAGCTCATCTTCGCATTTGAGATACATTCTTCACACAGCTTGTAAAACTATCAGAGCTATCCATCTCTCAAAAAAGATACCCATATGCTAAAGGAGTTTAAGACGACCAAGAACTTACCTTCCAGTCACCATATTAGTAATAACTAATTAGTAATAACTATTTACTGTCCCCTCCGTTCAAGATAATGACAATCTATTATAGAGGAGGAACTGACTTTTCCATTCCTAAGAACGTCAGTAGGGGGTGTTGCAGATTACTTGTGGATGCATCTTAACATGCATGCGCAGTTGGAAACAACATTGCATTTCCTCCATCCCAGCTCCCCAGACTATCACAAAGAAGTCCCAGTTCCACATAACCACACCTCCTAAAGTCATGATCTTCCTCCTATTACTCCACAGTTCCTAATCATAAATTAGCCAAGAAAGGAAAGATAAAGTGGAACTTACTTGATCTAAGCAGAGTTCTGTGACCACTTTTAGGAGTCATTGGAGGTGGAACCGAATGACCACTTGAAGAGAGGATAGCATTAAAATATAGCCCAGATCCTTCTCTCACTGGACTAAGAATTGGCGGAGGAGTGTAAGGAGGTAGCTCAAAGTTCCTATCCGAAGGATGATCTGCCAGACGGACAGGTGACCGTAAGTGGCTCTGATACGGAGTAATGTTAGAATAAACAGGTGGTGCAATAAAGGTGCCAGCTTTTGGTGGTATGAAGAGCGGCTCAGGTCTTGGCCGCTGCTTTGGTTTCCGGGCAAAGCCCTCTGCTTCATCCTTTCGAACAGCATCTTCATGCTATTAGAAAAAAACTACATACTTAATTTCATTTTAAAAGCTCAGGTCATTTGAAAAACTTCAGTGAGATAACAACATTCTTTCACGGTAGCTCAAAATCTGGATAGGGCAGTTGGAGGGTGTCTCAACAATTAGCAGAAAGGGAAAGAGGGAGGAAGAAAATGGGGAATGGAAAGGACACAGGAACTATTAGGTAGCAACACTAGCTCTGAGTGCTTATGAAGTTGTATTTTACAAGAACTACACATATGTCTGGTCCAACCTTTGGTTGGAAAGATAACAACCTCATGGTAGCTTTAAAAGAGGACATGAAAGTATAGCAGAACCCTGGTACAGATACACAATGACACCAAATAACAGTAAGAGAACTGAAGACAGTATAACCATATTGTCTTAGATGGTCAAGCATTTAAATGCAGGGAAACCTCCCTAGGTGCCTGCCATTTCTCTGGTATCTGAACATTCTACTGTACTTCTGAACAGAAGAGACAAAAAACCACAAAACCAAAAACCCACTCAACAGCACAGCACTGAAGGGGAACACAAGTACTGACCTTCAGAACCTCAGTAAGAGTTTTGAATTCCATGAGAATGTATCTTCACTTTGGATTTTATTCATATACAGAGATACGTACACTACTCACAATTTATTATTATCTGTGTATATATGGAGAAAGCACTCTTTACTCAGACAGGCTATTTATTCTAGTATTATTGACCATCTGGCTTTATTCACTGTTTAGTAGTGGGGCATTGCTTAGTTCTATTAGCATTAGCTGTAGGTCATGAAAAGCCAGTGATGTCCAACTAAATGGCAGTATTACGATGAAAAAAATCCACAGTCTCCAGAATACATCTATTCCAAATCCAAGCCTTGAGATCAAACTACTTTAATAGAAAAGCTTATGGATAAAAACTGTTATTAAATCTAACAGATTTGGCTCATCTTTGCTTTCTTAGTCTATCCGTACCTGATTTGAGGTTTCCATGTTCATATTACGATTAGATCGTCTCCGAGTGACTATCACAGAAGGCTTGCGTTCACAAGGAGCTCGATCATTCGTTTGGCTTCTCTGGAGCTTTCCGTCCTCAGACTTTTCCTTTCCAATGCTCTGCAAGTCAATTTTTCTCACTGGCACAGACACAGGAATGATAAGAGGCACAAGGCTGTTATCCTCCCGGGCTCTTTTTGGAGCTGGTGAAGAACTGGCAAATTCCACAACACTTTTTACAGCTGTAGGTCCTGGAGCTGCTATCAGCACACTCTTCTCCTCCTCTGAAGTATCCAGTTCCTGAGAAGAAAAATAGATTCTTTAAAAGTTCTGTAGTACTTATATAGTAAAACAGATGATATCTCACTTTCAGTGTATATCAAGTTTCTCAATGCAATTTGCAAGCTGAAATGGATTTGGAAAAGTGTTACTGGAGGAGGAAGAATACTTCACAAAAGAGTTACCAAAATTTCTTGGAATTACTTGAAGATTGTCTGAAGTCTCAACTGCTAGAATATTTGTATACATCATTCCTAAGTATCATTTCACTACCTATGGTTTGATATTTTATTTTCCAGATGAATTTGTGCCCTACCATATAACTTCCAACAAAGGTTCTTCAGTTTTAGTAATGATCTTAACCTGCAGGTTATTGATTTCAAATATTGGACTTCCATTCCAGGAAAGACTGAACCATTATAATCTTAATTAAATCCCTCATACAAAAAACAGAGCCAGCTTTTTGCTGCATTTTTTCTGACTTCCACGACAGAGGCAACTTTCCTTATTATAACTGGAGCCTTTGAGGTTTCCTGTGTAACCAGGCTTGAGCCTGAAAGACTTTTACTCAGCAGAATCAACAAAGCATAACTGCAAGCCGGCACTTTTTGCATTGGTATTACAGCTTCCATATCTCTGCTTTCTTTTACTCAGGGAAACCCTAGAAAATTGAGCTCCAAGCAGATGGGAATGGAGGATGAGTTACTGAATAAACACACGGATACTGTAACACCAAATACCTTCAGGTACTGTGTTAGAGAAGTGATTTCTAGTCCTTCAAATGCCTATCCACATGTTCATTCCACTCTCAATTCAAAAGCAGTTGCCAGCTCACTTAGAAGCCAAATGTTAAAGTACAACTTTCAAAAACACCTCTCTTCATGAATGTAAAAGGCCTTCTTGCGCCCTGAAGTGCAATCTAGAAGCTGTAGAAGGTGCTCCTTTTGGTGTTTCAGAACTTCCCTCCAACTTAGAGCTCTGTTTGGAAAGCCTTTGGATAGGATTAGGTATGCAAACTCATCCTCCCTCAGTGCCATAATCTACTGAGGAATCTACCTGAACAACTGTGTTTTGTAGGTGGAAACTAAGGCACACTCTCTCTCAGGTATGACAAGAGGTCTCCAACCTAGACTTCCAAAATTTTGCAGAGATTTACTGAAGTCCTCGAAAAAGAAATCTATTGTATGCCATTAAGAGTACCTAATCCTGATTAAAAAGCTAGCATAAGCAGGTTCTATCATAAGGATTCAGACACCCCTCCAGTCATCTCACTGTGGTCATAGATCAAGAAAGCCAGCTTCACTGATGAGCGAGAGAACATGCTCCAGCTGGCCCATGAAGAATCAACCCATGATAGTTAGAAGGACACTAGACTGAAGTCCCATTTTGATACTACATTTATATTGAGGGAAACACAACTGTATTATCACAAGATGCATCGGTCAAAGCCTGGAGTTAGTGCTCTGGCCTCTCTCCAAATGAGAGTCCTAGTAATTTTTGTTGCTTTTAAGAGCAAACAGGTCCACTCTGAAACACTAAGACTTCAAAAAAACCTAGGTGCCAAGCTTGAGCAAATAAAATCAATCATATCAGGCAGATTTAGGACTGCCTCCTTCCAAGACCTTTTATTAAAGTAAGGCTAAGTGTGCAGAGAAAAGTTTATCCCATAAGTGACACTGCAGTTTAGAAGTCTGACTGCTCTTCACAGAGACTGGAGATATCTGCCCCCACCACACAATGATGAAACACACAACTGAAAAGTCACAACTGGCATCAGCTGCCCCAGATTGTGCTGCAGGAGGAATTATGAGCTCTGAGGACCTCCCTTCACTCCAGGCTGGCAATATGCACCTGTACTTTCCCATGAGACCACCCATTTTGGATTTGGAGGGCATTCATCATGCTGACAGATATGTCACCAGGGACCACTACCTCTAGATAGTAAGGGGCTCTTGTAAACTTTTGTAGCCTCCTTCCACTACTTCAGAAAAGAGAGACTAACAAGGAAGCCTTTTTAAAAATATAAACAGGTCATCTACTGAAAACAGATGCCTACTTCCACTAGTCCTGACTATACCTGAAGCAGCAGCTCACATGCTGCTATAGGTGAGCCTCCATTCATCAGGGAAATTTATGCTGTTATCACCTTATTACTGAAGCCTAGTAAACATCCGGGATAGCTCTGAAGTCTTCTTCTGGCAGTGAGATCCACAGTAGATAGTTTTGCACCACTGTTTGGAGCAGTGCATTCATACTACATTCTTTACACCTCTGCCAAGAAAAGTCTTGGTTTTAATCAGGTTACTTTTTTTTCTCCTGATGTAGCTGTTACTAGTGCAAGCACTCTAGCATACTTTCTGGGTAGCTGAGAGAATAACAGCAATCAAACAGGTAATGGCAATATGAATATGTGAACGAGCACCAATTCTGACCAATCTATAAACCTCAGATACTTCCTGTGTGCTACACGGATCTCTGTAGGTCAAGAGACATGAACTAGTTTCCTGACTACAAGGAGGAAATTATGGCAGCTAGTCACACAAAAGATGTCACATTTCTTTGGCTGTATGATCAGTTAACCATGCCCCTTTTGTTTTCAAGATTGGGAGGTAACCAGCAAAGGACTTTCTTCCTTGATGATGGGAGAGATGGCCCCTTTGAGAGAAAAGAGGAAGGAGGAGACCTGAACAGCAGTAGAGATAGAGAGAAGGCACCACTGGGAACGTAATATAAATAGTTGAGACATCCTTAAAGATGCTCTGGTCCACACCAAAGCTTCTCTGGTCATGAAAGATCACACATGCTTAAGGTTTACTAAGAGGGGACATGACTGATTTTGGAATTAAGCTATTTATTTCAGATCCCTAAATAATTTCTCAACTGTTTGATTATGCTTAGAGGTAGGCAGAAAGCAGTCATTGAACAAGGGACAAAACCTTCACTTGTAGAACTGCTAGGGGATTTTCAGCTAGCTCAGCGTCTCTGTTGTAGAATTTTGGGCAGGAGGGCTGCTGGATAACTCCAGCAAGTGCAACTTGTTGCACTTCCATTTAGACTCTTGCATAAATACTGAGGGATGAACTAGTGATCTAGAGTTGTCCAGGACACCCACAGAAACCCATCAGTCATTTTGGCATTGATCCTGTCTATCCCCCTCAAGTACTTTCTAAGAAATTTAGAATCCACAGACAAAACCCAATTGCGATAGCTGGAAGAACTATTCCAAGGCCACTGCTGTGATCAGACAAGAAACCAGACCAGCCTTTTAGAAACACCTGCCCATACAGTGCTTTCTGCCATCATTCTGCATCATCTTGCTAACAGTGGAAAGCTTCTCTCTGCAGTCAAACTGAAGCTTGTCCATGAAGGAGGTGAGTCCAGAACTGCAATTCCACAAATAAAACTTGTGGTTTTTTTTTTCTTTTGTATGTGGCAGCTGGTGCCCTGCCCTGTGCCAGGGGAAAGAGGCCAGGTAACTAAAACCTCTGTCTCCCTTCTATAAAGGAATATTTAAATCCAGACACCCTTAAGGCAGCCATTTCAGATCTGAGAAAAGTTTTTTGCACTATTAAAGAAAACAAATGACACCACCTTTTTGCATATAACAGTTACATGCGAAATTAAAACATAAAATTAAGAGCGTAAGAATTTGCTGCAGCCTGTAAGCAGCAATAAGCTTGCACCACCTGAAAAAGGCAGGTACAGTATGATGGGCAGCTTCGGTGCAAAGCACCAGTTGTGACACTACACGTAGACAGATACTGCTGTCCAAAATAATGTTTTCGTGTAAGGTACACACACCTACACTGGAATGTTCAAACAACTGGTTCAAATTATGAATGTGTCTTCTTTCATCAATAATTTAATCTTATGGCCTTCTTACACACTCTTCACATAACCTACGCTAGAGAAGGCATCTAGGTTGTTTATAACAGAAAGACACTGATAAGAGAAGGAGACCACTCTCCTCCTGTAAACGTGTTTTCTTTTTCTCCCTCACAGGATTTCCAATCCCCTTAAAGATGTAAAATCCATCAGACCTCAGGTGAGAATTTTAACATTTTTCAAAACCTCATCCTGAAAGCCTGAAGAGATCTAAACATAAAGAGTTCTTCTGCTGGTGCCATCATGGAAGCAAACAAGCTGCTTGCATAACTGCGAAGAACAAAAGAGCATCTGTCAAAACACTTCTCTGTTTGGTCTTTACATTATGAATCAAGCTGCAAGCAGACATGCCTTCAAATGGCCAATTTCTTGCTTCACCTCCTAGGGCCTTTTCCTAGACTCTCTGTTAGCTTTTTCTTGCCACTGTGTTGGTGATCAGACTGCAATGTGAATTGTAGGCCTTCCTGCAATATAAACATACAGTGGCTGGGAGAGTATGAGCAAATAGCTCACGCTGCTAACTACTACTAGCTTTCTATCAAATCTGCTTGTTCAACTGGAGTTAGAGCAAAAAGGATTGAAGACAGCATCACCAGTCACTGGTTGCTGTCTGCTGTGCAAGAGATGGCGTAGGCTACGGATATTTGCCTCATTGTTTATTCGTTCAGTTCTTTCACTCAAACAGCACATCCCTCTACGGAAGAAATTGCGAAAATGGCCACAGACAGACTAGGAAGAAAATGATGACGAGAGCAAGAGAGGGAATAAATTCCCTTCCCTTTGTTGTCTAACTGGGCAGCAACGCAAGCAGCAAAACTGTAGGTAAAAGTAGTTCATGCTCTAACACCCACATTTCCTCAGCCTCTGGCAACAAAGCTTCCATAGAAAACTGTGTCTTCACTTCTCATGACAGGCACTCAATGAAAGATTAGTCAAACCACAACTGAAAGAAAACCTCCAAAAAAACCCTCACAAAACCCCCACCCAACTCCAAAATCCCACCGCCTGCCTCCTCCAGGCTAGTTAATTTTGAACCCAGTCATCTTGCTATATGGAATACATACTGTACAGTTTAGATCTATGGGACACCAAAAGGATAAGAATAGTGAACTACCTAATCAGCCAACACAAAATGTCTTCCCCATCAAGCCCTACAGAAGGTCTACAGGCAGACTTTGTCCTCAGGTTACCAACCTCTAAATATCTGCTGCAGGCCATTCTCAGAAACAGAATGCCGCATCAGACAGACCTTTGTTACGCCTGGTGTAAGTTCTTCACATAAGTGAGGCTTCCTCAGGTTTTTAATATTTGGGAAATACTGAACATGTCAATTGCATTATGTAATTTTTAGACAGCACAGTTTAGAATCACTTCAACTGCAGGTAAGCAGCAGTCTTGTAACATAAAAGGAACAGAATGTTAAATTGGTAAAAAGACACCAAGTAAACTGTTTATACTTGTCTCACTATATTCCTAATCAGCTTGAGGCCTAAGCTGAAAATGTCCATATTTTGAAGCCCTGGGCTAAAATCACATTCAACATTAGTGAAATAAAACTGCCCTTAGGTGGTTTCACTACACTAAGAGATCTCTCTTCTCCCACATCTATGAATTACAGTAGCTGAACTTACATGCCACCACTCCAGAGCTGCCCTTGCTGTACTACAACACTTCTTGCATCAAGATACCATCCTATCCTGCATATGTACATAAATTCCTTTCATTTCACCCCTATTTTGTAGTCTAAAACATGCTACATTGGTTAGGATGTATATCTTACCTTTACATTCTGAAGAGAAGCCAGCTCAACAGCTTTTTGGGCCAAAGTTAGCAAATTGGCTTCTTGAGAAACACGCCGTCTCCGTCGTGTACTCTGGATTACACCACCTCTGACACCCTGAAAATCATTAGTTCTCTGAGTGTTTTCTTCAGCTGTTGCCGCCTGTTCCTCCCCTTCTCTACCATTCTGGGCTGTGGCTTGCCTGTCTGTTTCCATCTGGCACAGCTCACTATTGACCAAGATATCCTTCTGCCCCAGATCCATTCTTTTGGGGTGTGAATAGCTACTTTTGTTGTGGGCCAGTGATTCAGGCAGCTGCTGTAATGGGACCTCTTGCTGATGTGTTTGCCAGTGATGCAGAAATAAATTGCTAGGTTGTTCTTCTGCCTGCTTGGAAGCCAACACTTCTCCTGCAGATGTCAGCAGGACACCTTCTTTAGAGAGTCTCCGTGACCTTCTTGGAAAGGGAATCTGGGTCTGAGGTAGCACAGTCTGTTGGTTCTGCTCTGTTAGAGCCTTGAATAGTTCCTGGTTCCTCTCTGTTTGCTGAAACTGGTGTGCCATCATGTGATGCTGAGGTGCTGCAGCTGCCACATGAGGCTGTGCTATGGAAGTAGTTTGCTGCAGACTGAAGGCTTGTGTGGCAGCCTGTTGCTGTTGCTGCTGTTGAGGATAGAAATTTTCAAACAACTGTAGCTGGGGAAGAGCTTGCTGTTTTTGTTGAGCAGTAAATGCTGGACTGGAAGAAGCTGGGGCTTCTTGAAAGACATGCAACAATTCAGGAAGACCCTGCTTTTGGCCTTGGTGACCAAATGCAAGTTGAAAAGGCTGTAACGGCAGACTTTGATTCTGCTGCTGCTGTTTCTGCATCTGATGAAAAGAATTAATTTGAGCTTGCTGTCTAACCAGGGCTTGCTGTTCCAGCTGAGCCTTCTGGGACATCATCTGCTGGACAGCATCTCCATACAAGTCCAGCTGTGACACAAACACTCCTTTCTCTTGATTCCTTTTAAGGGCCTCTGGGTGGCCATAGAAGCCCGGGGCACCAGCACTAGAGTGGGGTCCTTTTGGGTTGCCTCCAAACACCATACTGTGGTTCCACATGGAAGGTGGAGACTGCCAGTGGCTCTCACCCCTCTCTGGCAACCGGTTTCCCATTAGTGAATTCTGCCATTTGACAGCTGCTACCGTCTGGGACATCATCATTGATTCTCCCCTATCTTGATTGTAAACAGAGTTCATCAAAGCAACATTGTTTGGGGCACTTGTTAATCCTCCTGCGTGAGAAATCTCCACAGTTTGGGAAACTGGTATATTCCCTCCGTGACCATAGTACTGTCCTTCCTTAAGCTGCTGCTGTGGTTCTTTTGATGACACAGCTATTTCCTGCTCATTAAAATAGGCAATTCGTTTCCCAGCCCTTTTGCTTGAAGACTTTTGCTGAGCCTGAAGATTCATGGTTCAGTCTATTCTCCCAGCTGCACAGACCGTATTTACAATCCACCCATCCCTGAGGCTGGGGGAGGAAAGGCACGGAAGTCTCTCTTTTCCATTCAGTTTTAGTAATAAAGGTCAGGAAAGAAGTCCAGATGAAAGTGCATCCACTTCCTTTTTCTTCGTGTGCTTCTCCCACTTCTTTTCACTCTTATCCTTTGTGGTTCAGAGGTCAGTAGGGTCCACTTAGTTACAGGTCCTGAAATAGAGAAGCAATTGCAATGAATCATCAACAGACATAACCGGCATATAAACCCTCACGCAATAAGCAACAACGTGTACTTCTGTCCTATTTCCCACTGAAATTAAGATCAGGATAATACGTGTAAGAAATAATAGATCTGACCTGCTAGAAGAATTTAAACCAAAACAACTTAGTTTTACAAGACAGGTATCACGCTGTATTTGCATGATGCAACTCCCAGTTGCACACAGACTTCTGACTAATCACTCAAGCTCATCCTGAAGGTTTTTCTCTTAAACTCCCTCTCATCTGGCCAATTACTTCTATGTCTTCCTGTAGTCAGAATAATCTGTTTTTAATCTGAGCTCAAAAACACAAAACAAAAAAACCCTCATGACTTGCCAAAAAAATAACATCAGGCCGCTTTTCCCAAAGACATTTAAAAGACACACATGTACATGAAGGTTGCAGCCAAACACATAGCAAGATTCAGTGTTTTGAAGGAAAGGATCAGGCGGCAGCCCATCATTCACCCCTCCTCCCCCAATCATTACAGTTGCTTTCCGATTAAGAACTGCCCACCAAGCATCCAAGCACTGAAGACGGGGCCTGCTCAACCTGTTGCCCTCTCAGATGCTTTCTTCAACAGCTGAAAACAACTGCTCCTGCTCAAGTCACACTCATGGAAAAGTAGTCCAGGCAGATTGTTACAGCTGCTCCCGGACACCAGCAAATATCTGTTAGTGTAAAACTACAAACATAATAGGAGAAAGCCTTTCCAGAACATGCAGTCTAGGACAATTCTACACTCCTCTTCCACAGAAAAATGCTATCCACAAACTTAGGCTTTAAAAGCCTCATTTGCAGGATAAAGGTCTAATGTGTTAACACATACACTAGTATTTCTAGTAGGATACCTAAAACTAAGCTTCTTAAAAGGTTTTAAGTTTAACTAAATTCTTAAACTACTAACACTTAAGTAATTAAGTGCAAGTCTCTGTTACTATCTCTTTTCAGTAAGAGCTCTGTTCCACTTCAAATCACACTGCCAATACATTTCAGAAAAAATTTAATTGTTAAAAACCTATTTGTACTGCATCCTTTCTGCTATAAAATCAAGTTTCTCTGAGTGGAGGAGGTGAGACTAACACACGCATTCCCTCCAATAAAACCTGCAATCCATTTATCTCTCTATATAAAATGAAAAATAATAAAACAAAAGCATACAGCATACTGAAGTCCTGTAACCTGAGTTTAGAGTAAGCGGATATGGCCACAGTGCAGATTTTAATACCGGGGTGGGGTTGGGAGCGTGATGAGGAGGAAAAGACAAAGAGTTTAAATTAACTTACGCAACTTCCACCTCAGAGGCCAAGCTTGGCTTCAGTGCTACTGGAACCATAGGCCTGTGTTTCAGAGTGAAGTGACTCACTTCCTCAGGCTGTTACATAGCTGTTCCCTGCACGCTCCCTCCCTTTGCCCTGGCTACAAACCATGGACCTCTGCCACCCCGTATCACGGAGCCAGGGCGTTCCTCCCTCCTCTAAGCACAACGTCTCGTCTCATTTTCCAGTCCTCTTTCAACAGCACAAAAATAACTCTAGGAGAAATTAAGGACACGTGAGATGGAAAATTCGCTCTAAACTGCAACTAGTACACAAATGAGGATTTCATGAAGTTTTTCCTATTTCAAAACTTCATTAGGAGAGGAAAAAACATCCTACAGCAGGAAACTGGATCCCTGGTAGCAAAAAGGTAGAGGTGGAAAGGTCGCCAAGTTATATATATAATGCTGTCAGGAGCATTAATGTTATTCTCTCTGTTGCTTTGTGCAGCACTGCTACAAATGTAACAGAGCTAACAGCTAAACCACAGTACCTGAGGTAATCCTAACAGTGGTTTCTGACACTATCTTACTTTCTGAAATCACATGCAATTTTTTCTCTCCAAACTAGACAACCTTGTAACAGTTTTCCTTCCACTGATGCTTCTGTGTGCTTTTGTATTGATCAGTCACATAATTCTGATATAAAGAATGCAAGTTTTTCTGTATATCAGAAGACATTAAAACTAGATCAAATTTAAACCTGCCAGACAACTTTTAGAAGCTCTGCTGTAGATATTCTACACTGAGGAAGAATGCAAAGATAACTGCCCAAAAGCTGGCATACAACTTCAAGGGTCCTTGTTTTTAACCTTCCTAAAAAAGAAAAAAAAAAAAAGAAAAGAAAAAAGCAAACAGCTGATGCTGTTCTTAGTTGCAAATCTCAGCCACCGCTACTAACATACACACAAGCATCCAGAAGACCTTTAGAAAGGGGGCTCTCAGGTTAGTGAGAAAGCATTGCATTAGCACAGCTCTCCAAACCTCCACTTGTGTGGCCTTTGGCTCTTTTTTTCCGTTACTACATATGAAGCCACCAGCATTCCAAAGCCTAACTCAGACCAGTTTAGAATTGCACCTATCTAGGAAAAAGATGTAACAAAAGTATTAAGAGGCAAAGTTTACAAAAAAAAGTAAATTCAGAGATAACCTAAAGGAGGGAAAGGAATATGTACTTCTGTGTTCCATAAAGGGAGTACTAAGAAATATTATATGCCTTTTAGGGAAGTTATCTTGTCACTTGAGAAGACTATAGTGATTGAAGAACAACTGAAGTTACAACAGCACAAAAACCAGGGTAGTGAAAATGACATTACCAGGGAGGAAAGAGATTTAAGGTACTTTGAATAAAACATGCTTATTGAACATCCCAGCTCTCCCAACTGCATGCAAAAATAAACAAATCCTAACTAAAAGATCACCAAGAAAAAAAAGAAGATTTGGTGCATCCAGTATTAGATGGTAAAAGAAAACATCACAAAATTAGCTTTTTAGAATTTCTTTCTATATAGAAAACTGCAGAAAAGTATCTTGTAGGTCATCCTAATAATAACAGTCCGTAGTTTAAGCTGAAGTGATAGATGTTCAAGCTGCAGCCTGACTATGCTCCAGGAAAGCTCACACTTGGCAGCTTCATTAGCTGAGCACTGCTGGCTCTATGACTAAGCAGGCTTCCCTCCATGAGATTGAGGGATGAGCTCACGTTATCATCATCCTAGCCAATTACCAGCTTTGGGGTTTTTTTGTTTTGTTTTACTTTAATTTCAGCACAAGAGTCAGCCTGCAGTAGTGCAGTAAAATGGCAACACAGTTCCGGGCTTAGTGCGCTTTGTAGCAGTACATCCCTGACCATTTCTTACCTTTGAATAAAGCACAGAGCCAGTTCTGATACCATAATTCCCAGAAGATACTGTGTCTTGTCTCCAAATATACTGAAGTGTTATGATACCTTGCATTGCTTTTACACTGCACAGAGAAAAAGCAGAACCTAGCATCAGTATATTTTGTTTTAATAACTCTAAGATTTGTCATACAACATCATCACTTAATTTCACTTCCAGGAACTTCTGGCATGCAAAAACATCTCTCAACCTTTCTTCAGATGAATATTAATTGTATGTCACCACCTTTAATACTGTAAATACTTTCAGATTTTTAAGGAATTTTTCATGTTGCAAGACTTTCTCTTCTAGACCTAAAAAGAACATCAAATTAGATACACATATATCCAATAGGCACTTATGCAGTATTTTCTGGAATGAAAAAACATCACCAAAGTAACCTATGGCACCTTACTGACAGAAGTTAGGGTTAGCATTTTTAGCTAAAACTTCTCCAGCATATCTGCCCTAGAGCATTAATGAAAATCACAAACATATAAAACACCACATGGGCTAGATTTAGGCAAAGTCTCCTGAAGGACTTACTTAAGTATACAACAGGACTAAGGAGTCGTCTCTGCTGCATCCAGGATGCTGTTCTCAAATTAATAAAATCCTTTCAAAGCAGAGATAATCTGAGGAGTGCAGGGCACTCAGAGCCACTCACTAGGCTAGTACCAGTCCTGAGCACCCACTAGCAGATTTTACTCAACCCCATGTAGGCTCTGCAGAATCGTTTAGACATCCCTATCCGTTGCAACCATCTTGTCCCAGTTTATCATTAGCTTGGAGAGTTTGCTATAAAACCTTTTTATTTATTTTTTTTTAAGTTAAAAGGTTATTTGATTTAGAGGACAAATTAAAAACACTCCATTATAACCATTTAATATAAAATATCTTTATCTCCCTTTAAAACTTTTTGCCTGTATATGTAATAACCACCCACCATTATTCCATTTCTTCAAATACTCTCTTCACTAAGTATGTGCATATTTCTACAATTTCACATATCAAGTTCACAACCTCACACACTGCAATAAACTTAAACTCTACTCTTCAGCCCAGCTGTTGAGGGCTGTGCTGTCCTGTGCTTTGCTTAGTTAATTTGCTACGCCACCTATATTTGGCATGATAAGCAAGTTTAAATTTTGCACATTCCTAATCTCCTTTGAGATCATTTGCACACAATTCTCTCTGACAGAATGCTGCAGAAATGACTCAGGAAAGGCTCTGACTTCTCAAACCTTGGCAAAATTAAAGGTACAGAAAATGCTAATAAGTAGTTGCAGACCATCTTCTATTTCACCACTTTCATCTTAGCTTTTAAATAATTCTATCTTAATTTTTTCATGTGAAAAATAAAAAGTGTTCCTGGGTTCTAGCTAATGCACATTCTCAGCCTTAACTGCAACAATGCTGCCACAGTTCCTTACAGGAAATCTGGCAAATTAGTGTGATGAGAATCATTTCTCACTAAATCCTCCCGCTGCCAGCAGCTCAAAGTACTGATCTCCCCTGTAAGAAGCTAAATCGCTTTTAATGATGAAGAACAGATTCCAAGAACAATTTTTACATTTAAGCCAAACACGGCAAGCTAGTCAGTGTCCTTCTGAGACAGAGCAATTGAGCCTTCCTTCTCTAATTTGCTCATTATTATGGTCAAATCCCACATTTATGAAACAGGTAAAGAATCATGACACACATTTTACTAATGAGGAACAAAAACAGAGGAACTAACTCGCTTTTAAGATCACACAATAAACCAGGTCAAAAATCAAGAACTGAATACAGAATACTAGCTACCAGTTCCCCTCCAATCCTGCAAGAAAACATGGGTTTAAATCTACATGCAAAAGATAAAATCAGGTGCACTATTTACATATGTGCAGAAAGGGCAAAGAAAATTTAATTCTTCCAGTGCAATAGCAGGACAGAGGTAGTTCAATAGGGTAGGTTTTGTTTCTGGTTTTGGTGGTTTGTTTTTTTAAAATGACTGGAGACTTACAGGACATCACAAACAAGAAACTTGTTCCAGCTAAGAGAAATTTGCCCCTATGAAACCACCACCACCTATTGCAACAGTCTTGAGTAAGAACCAAGAAAGCGATGAAAACAGGGGATAGTTTTTCTGTTTGGTAGAAGATTTGCAAAGCTTATTGCACAGCTTATCCATATCCTATGCTTACTCTGCTGTATATGAAAACAGCTTCAATCTCTCCCTCAAAAGTCTCTTCCCGCACACTCACTTTGTCACATTTTCTTCCAGACAGTTAGCTACATCAAAATTCCTGCAGATTGTTTGCCACCTCCCACTCACCACCTTCAAACACCTTGAACAGGAAGGATAACATAACAGCACAGCTTTCCTACATATCACCCCAGGAGGGAACATGAAAAAAAACAAAGTAGACCATGTTTGTAAATTCTATACAGCAAAGCACAGCAACCTATCTTCTGAAGAAAGGCAGGGGAAAGCTCGAAGCAACTGAGAAACACAACATTGTCCAAGAAAGCCAAAAATGTAAATGGAGGACGATGGTTTTATGTCCCTGTCATGTTATCCCAAATGGTAGGGCATTTTCCACAGATAGCTAGAAAGCCTGTCTCTACAGCAAAAGGCGTATTTTCCAGGAGTCTAGCACCAGAGAAGAGCAGCAACTGAAGTCCAAAGTGAACAAGCAAAAACCACCAACTGAACAGTCTCCAGTTTAAAAGAAGCCCACTACAAAAGAATGTAAGTAGGCAACAATCATCCCCCCCCAACACCTCCAAGTAAGTAACCAACCTATGGAACTGTATCAGACGGAAGTCCTAGAATCAATAAAGCCTATGAAATGGGAAAGGCTTACTTGTTTGCATAACATTGCATAGCAAAAAAGGAACTCTTTACAGCGTGCCCATAATAGGGGCAAAGAGATCAAAGGAAAGCTGCTTCACAGACAGACAACAACAAAAGGGAAAATACAGCATCCAGAAAGCTTGATAACTTCCACGATGCCTGCCTGGGGCTAGCAAACGCATACCTAAATAAACAGTACACATCTAAGACGTTTATGGCCTACCCAGATTTTCATGATTGGCCCATTTCTATTGTGGAGAAAGACTGAAGCTATGACAGACTTCAAGGGTGCCTCTGCCCTGAGGACAGCATAGTTAAAATTACTCTGATACCACTTTCACTTTCCCATTTTCAGAGGCTGGGAATTGATAAAGCAGTATTAAACCACTGTACTAACCAGAGATGCAAAAGCAAAATCCATTAGCTCCATGATGTGAAGCAGGGAAGACAACAGTCATGCTGAAGAACTATGTGCCAGCAAAATCAGGTAGGTTGTATTGCACCACCAGGTGTGACAAACTACTGCTCCAACCTAGGCAATTCCTGACATTCAGCATCATAGGTTAATTACCTACAGCAAGCAAAATAACACAAAATGTAGCATTACCATATTATTTGGGAAAAATATACATACCCAAGAAGAAAATATTAACTACACCTCATGAACAAATCAAACCAAGGAGAAATACAAGTAATTTACTACTTACGTAAAATATTTTGGTCTGTTACAGGAAAGGATATAATAAAGGAGAGGCAGTGAAATGTGTTCTCATAGATATTATATAATTGGGCAGCTTGCTTTTCTGTTCGAATGGTCTTACAATTCACCTAAGCATCCATTCCGATTATATTTTGACCTACTGTTTGCATCTGTGGATGTAGTTTTATTTATCCACTATCACCGTAATTTTTCACATTCCATCTAAACACACAGATGCATTCTAACATGCAGGACATTATAAAGAAAGATTTTTTGTTTTTTAATTATGGGGTCTGAAGCACCACAGATGCGCCCCAGAAGAAAGTTTTCAGATAACAGTCCTATGAGAGGAGAGTGGTGTACTTTCAAGGAACACTCAAAAATAATCTATAGTTTGGGTTGTCTTCCTCAATTCAAGCTGCAAACTCAGTACAAGTATTGGAGGTTCTCTTTTCAAAATGCACCTGGGATTTTCCACATAATTTTATTTTTAAAGGATGAGAAAGACACAAAAAGTTGTTATAAAGAAAATGCCCATTAAGTGCTGATTAGTCTTGTCCTTACAACAAACAAGCCAGGCAAAACCCAGCTTACACAAACAGCTCCACCAGAACAAAATCAGCATGGGTGAGGAAGGAAAACTATTAAAAAGACAGACTGGAATTTAAAACTTGGCAGATTATTAAACAAACAACAAAAGAAAAAAAACCACCCTGATTTATTTTTAAAGGAACTGACAATGTTGCTTCTATCAGCTACTGAAAAGGTACTACAGCAAATACAAGTTAGATCCTCAATTTAATTTATCCTCAAGCAAAACTTTGAGTGGTATTTCCAAATCAATTGAAATTTTGCCCAAACGTCATCTCATGAAAACAAAGGATTCATGATTTGCACCAGACTCATCTTCCATTTTGCACAGCAACAACATGCAGTTCTGAGAGAGAACTATGAGAAAAGAGACAGCCACGTAAACTGGACTTACGTAAACAAACATGCAGGAAAGCCCATCTTTACAAATGGCTTTGCAACACAGTGCAGGCTTACCCTTTAACAAAATAGATATATGGTACATTTCTTAAATTAGTTAATGTCTATAAACTGTACTGAGGTTAGGAGTATTAGTTATTATAATCTGTCATCATGATAAATACCATCATCTGAAAAGGCCTGGGCAGCCTTAGAGCGCAGAAAGAGCACCGCAATAAGGAGAATGAGACACTGCTTTCAGGCTTTGTAAAGTTACAGGAACATACTATTCTTTCCCACTGGAAATGGGTTAACAGTTCTTCTAATTGTAAGCACTTAGATAGCTATTTTAAGCTTTTTTGTTTGGAGCTGTCAGGGAAGGCAGTTGCTAGCAACAGAAAGACCAATACTCCAACATGCAAGAATCACAGCAGGCTCTAAAGTCAGAATGGCAAAGAGCAGGCCAAAAGCTTCTCCCTGCCCTCGCATTCACATAGCTGACATAACCACAACATGTCCTTCGCTCCAAATGCCTCTCCCGCCACAAACACACCAGCTGCAGAATTGCATGGATACACCCCAGAGACAGACCAAATCTCTCTGCACTTTAGCCCTGAGAAGAAAACATCTGAATGCACTGAGCTGCAACAGGAAAGACTGCTGCAGGTTCAGTTGTTTCTATCTTGACCTCTCCAGCACTCCATCACCAAGACAGACATATGTAGGTGAGCAGTGTATGGAATACCACAGTCTGAGCGCTTCACAGATTCCTTCAAGGCTTTGCAAGAGGTAACGGCCTACAAATAAGGGAAGAGAAAGGGGAAAGTTCATAGAGATGGTACTTTCTATTCCCAGAGGTTTCTCCACGAAACACATAAATGCACTCAATACCTAGACCATAATTCTCAGCAGAGACACTCCTGACATCATCAAGCAGTCATCATCACTTGCCCAAGCCTGGCTGGAGAATAGCTGGGATTAAAAGCACAGGCAGAACCTCAGAGGAGCTGTGATCAACTTCCACCTCTGCTACAGACATGCATCTTAAGCAAACCACTTCAGATCCGTTCATAAAACAAGAATAATACCTGAAACCCAATACACTGATATTCATTAAGTATTTTGAGGTCATAAAAGTCATATTATCTTTAACAGTACCCACTAACAGACTAGATGGGGATTCCTCCACAAACAGCTTAAGAGTCTAATTTGAGACATGATGCAACAGGGTAGTGATAACCAAAGAAGGGGAAGGGGGCCAAAAAATGAAGGAAAAAGGTCACACAAATAATAACATAGTTGTTCTTTTGTCATATGCCTCTCCCTGCCTCACTCGACCCAGAAATATCTTTTTGTTTTTTCAGCAGTTATACAAGCTGAAGCAGTGCTGATCTTCGTTTGCCCACATCCACACATATACAGCCAGACAGATGCCAGTACTGACTGAACTAATCTATTATAAAACTACTAAAGTAGTCAGTCTTTAACAGCATTGACAGGACTTTAGTTCAAATTTCTAAAATTATGTCTTAAGTCTTGTGGTCACTGATGAATATAAAAGGGTCTTTTTATCATGCTGGTCCGTTACAAGCTACAGTAAGGTCTTGGCCATGACCGGGGCTGCCAGGCATTGCAGCAATGCAGCTAAGCAAGTGCACGCTAGCTAATACTGGGGGTAAGAACACTGAAAGACATGGGCAAGCATGATCCTCACACGGTGGAAACCAGCAAGGTTTAAAGAATCCAGGAGCCCAGAGAGCACTCCAATTTTTTAATCTTTAATTACAGAATCAGAGCGCTCTCCAAGCCCCTGGATTCAGAGCTCCCCGCCAGTTACCTGCCAGACACCTGCCCAGTCTCCTCCTTTTAGCCACAGGGATTTCAGTGGAGGAAAGAAAGAGGAGATGGTTGGCACCAATACTGGATCAAATACAAAGCAAGCCTCTTCCATTTCTGTAGTGGCTTATTTGTATCCTTACTGACATTATAAAGCACTTTCACAAGGCATAAGGTGACACCAGCCTCACACTTACGGAGAGCAAAGTCAGAAGCTTCCTAAAGATTCAGCTCAACAAGCCTACCTGAAATCAAACAAACCACCCATCCTGCACTTTATAACTAGAAAGGAAAAATGTCATTCAATAACAGCATGAAGAAACGTGCCCTCTATTAAGAACCCTTACACAGCTATTTTAAACTGACTAAAAGACTCAGTTCTTAGTAAAACACAAAATGAAGATCATAATGATCAAGTTCAATATTACAGGAAAAACTAAAGTTTACACATTAATCCACCTGCACATGGAATTTTGTGAGTGTTAAGCAGTTCAGAAGTATAACATGCTTTTACATTTCCTCCTGCACTTACTTAGTTTGCGCTGCGAGTCCTGGAACAATATAAATACATTCTCATTGAAGTTATAACATTTTGGGTCAATAATCCCACATTACACTTTGAATAGCGTTATTTGCTAAAGATACAAACTACATAACTGCTATTAAGAGGAACAGTAACTCCTTCCCAGTAATGAGAAAACAGGCCATAAATAATTGGGAAGTCACACAGAAACTTAATAGAAAAGCCGGTAAGAGGATCAATGCTAAACACTTAACCATCTCTAAAAGAAATCACTATGCATAAAAAAAAATCCCTTACATAATATAGTTTTCACTCTCAAAATGAAAGGCTAATGAACTAATCATCCCTTCAGGTGTATGCATTCCATTAACCTGATCCTCTCACACCGCAGAAAAAGAAATTGAGATTGATGCTCCTTTACAATCCAAAATGCATCTAGTGGATTCTAAAGGATTTTTCCATACCAGCTAGACAGCACTCTCTTATTTCAAATAGTTTACTAGTTCAACTTCTGTCCCGCAGCTTCTGATGAGTTTACTAATTTCAACAAATCTCCAAACAATAAGAAAAAATGTCCAGTCTCCTGTAAGCAGGCTGACATTCATTACACAGTTCTCCCTGATTTGGGAGATCTACAAATGAACCAAGGCAGAAAAACATTCTACTAGTTGCTACACTGAAGACAAATTTCATTGGGGGAAAGTAGGTGAAGGAACTTGCCCACAAACAAACTTGATGTTATTGGAATACTTAACATTTATGTAACACTTTGCAACAGTTAAAGCAATATATTAAGACCAATTAATCCAACCTCACAACATGTGTTACGTGCAACATTCTGTATTTTTAACAGGTAAACAAAAAGAGACAAAGCAGCCTGTTTTGCACTAAAGAGCGAATGGGTAGCCAACAAGAGATTATTCCTCTGGAATTCCCTGAACTCAGTTTTGTCCACTGTTCACTACTTCATACTGTGCAGATACAGACTGCATTTGCAAGATGTCAGGTAAAGCATCTTCATTTTGAAGAGATGCACTAAAATTCAGAAACTGGTATAGGACACTACTTCTTAAAATACCCCGTAGAACTCCCCCCACCCTGATGTAAATGTTAAGGCTATTTTGATATAAAAATCACAATGTGTTCTAAGCACATAAAAGTTCACCCACGCGTATCTGCAGAAGAGCTCCAACACTAATGTATATATATGGCAGTGTCACACTAGAGATCTCTAACCAATACTCCACAGATGCAGCATTCTACGATGCCTTTGTATGGTCCACGGGCTCTGCCTGGAACTGCAGGCTAAGGAGAAGGGCTCTTCCACTTGCATGAACTGTACTGGTTGGGGGTTTTGTATTTTCTTTTTTTAAGAAAATGACAACACTAGCCAGGAGTACTCCTCTTATTGTCCATGGCTTTATGTCTTGCCATTGTAGTACAGAAACTGAATTTTTTACACACTTGCTTGGCCTCATAATCATAGTATAATAGCACTATATACTCTTTAATGCACTTAATCTGGCAACGCCTCTTTAAGGGCATTACTATTATTCCCTTTTTATTGAGGAGGACTAAGTCAGAGAAAGACACTATGAAGTGACTTGCCTGAAGAGGTCTATGACAGAGCAGGGAACCCAACTCAGTGTTAAGCTAGTGCCCTACCCTTTCAATCACCCTTAGTCTCTTATTCAGTTTGAAATCCCATCCTAAGGATGGCTGAAGTGCAAATGAAACCTCCCTGAAACATTTCTTCCTATTTCAGCCTGCCCATAAGACTGTATGCCATGCATAATAATAAACTCAAGATAAGCATATAGCAGTCAATGCAGGTTTATTGTGGATCTAAAAATATTTTTCTAGTTTTTATTAGAGTTGTCACCTATAAGGCATACGAGCGTACTGATACACTAGTCTTGGCTGCAGTAGTGTCCAGGGGACACACAGAACAATTCAGGAATACTAGGCAGACCTATTCAGGTGCAAACATGACATTGTTATTAATTTTGTCTAGGGATTAGGTAACAATGCTGAATAACCTCAAATTCCTTCCCTGCATGCAATTACAAATTCAAATGAAGAAAGAAGGGAAGGAATATACTAATTTATAGCTATAAGTAGATTAGCTTTGATACATATTTTCATTTGTTTACATCATTTATGATCCCCATAAGCATAAAAGCACACTTTGGAATCAGAGATTAAAAAAAAAGGAGGGGGGCCTCTGAAACCCTGTAAGAAGTGCTTTTAGCAATTGCCGTGACACGTATATTCCTCCCATCTTTGCAACCTCCTTCCCGACAACCACTCCAAGGGAAAAGAATTTTTGTTCTCTCCCCACAAGTGCAACATCTGAGGTGCCACAAATAGGAAACAGCTTTCAGGCCCACAAGAAACGGATGCATCGGAGTTGCACGTGTTCAGAGCCCACCCGTACAGGGACAAGCTTCCACCCCTTGAACACTCTAACTGAATCTTCTGTTTAACCCTGCCTTTGACCAAGTTAAGAGCAAAACTTGTACCAATTTTTAGCAGGAACATGGCAGAGATCGCAGCAGTTGGTCTGCAGGAACAAGGACTCTTTCCGCAGACCACCACCGGCCCTCCTGAGGCCCCACAGGTGGGGGGGCACCACAGTCCTTGGCCCCAGTTTTGCTCTGCAGCAGCAAACGTCAGATTTCTGTCATTTAAGGGGGGAGAGGGAGAAGGGAGGGGCAGAACCATCACACATTTGGTTGTGAAATATAACAAAGTGTCATGGAAAAATAAAACAGGGGCCAGAGTTTTTTAAATGCAAAGACTAGAGATGAAATTGCAAGTCTTGGTTTTGCCCTTTCCATAAAAAGCTATGTATTTATAGCAGTTGCTTACAAAAGAAAAAACACCTTGAGAGTTATGCATGAGGAATGCTAAGTCACAGTATCACTTAGAAAGAAAGAACAAGTACTAATTTGCACATAACTGTGATGAAATTCACCTATTACAGTAGATCAAGTTGTTAAGTCAATTCTGTTCCTAAATCTCCCACCACTTGTATTTGTGGCTTTGTTCTCTCTCTTCCTTACTAAAAATCTTGAACACTCAGCACAAAAGGTTCCCTTGCAGGCAAAATTTGCCAAATCAGAGTCACGAAAGTACCGTCAGAGCCACAAAACCGAACAAAAAAGCAGAAGAAAAGTCACACTCATCACTACCGGGACATAAGACCATCAGGGAAAAAAGTTCAGATAAAAAGAATGTCTTCTACATGTATATAGTACCTGCACGTAGCAGGCTAAGTTTGTATTATTGCAGTCATTTCTAAACTTACAGCTTCACTTAAGCAAGGTTTCCACATTCTTCAGGTACCTTCAGCCCACCCACTGCAAAATGTGTGACCTGGCGTTGGCATAAAGCTTCACAGTAGAATCTGCACGGAGACAGGGATTCCCCCAAGAAGCAGTTTCAGAGGCCCGAGGCTGAAGAATTTATCACTTTCGATTTTAGTTTGAGGTCAAGTACAATGCTTGGTTTCCATTCATGTTGCAACACGTAGGAAGCTAACACGTGAGAAAAAGGTAAGGCAACGAAAAAACTAGCAGGAAGAAGAAAACATCTCCCTTCTGAAACCAGAATTGTATCGGTCCCTGCAGATGCACTTCTTTTTGCACCTACATTCCCAGTACATTTTGTCCATTTTCTAGAACATGATGCCTTCCAGTTAAGTATACTTAGTTCCACAAAGATATCATGGCAGGACAAACTGTTTCAAAAGACATGAACCACCCATCCAGTTAAGCAACTGTAATAACTTCTTAGTGTGCCCTTTTTTTGTTTTTGTTTTTGTTTTGTTTGTTTGTTTTGTTTTTTAAAGTAGCTTCTCACAATTGGTAATTTCTTTAATATAATTTTTTGACTTCTACCTTATCTGAAAGTAATAGAACAGATTTGGACATAAAAAAGCTACAACCAATAAAAAGAAGTTGTTTACCAGTTTAGTTATACTTCTCAGCTCCCTTCCTTGAAGAAATAAAAGGTTTTCCCAAAGATTTCACTTGTTAATATCTTTCAATTTCATGCAGATATTTGCATGAAGAAGAGGAATTAACACTTCTTTTTTTGGATATGGAAAGAATATTATGTGCCAAATTTCTCAACATCATCAAATGAACTGCTTATAGTTTGAAAGATTGTGAATTCTCAAAAATCAGTTGAAAAATTTCATATCTCCCCTAACATTCAGCAGACACTGGATTTAAAGGTTCAGGTTTTTAATGTCAGCAACTGGAAAAAACCCACCTGTCAGTTGCTCAACTCCCAGTATCACTTCACTAGCTCTCTAGTCAAATTCTAAAATAAGCAGATCTGCAACTCTAATGTTAAAAAAGGAAATTGCTTACCACACTCCAACTTTTCAAGCTTTTTATACCTTAAGCAAGTAAAATGACACTTCTGGTGGTCTTTGAATAAACAATTTAAAGTAAAGTCCATAGCAATAAAGATACTTTGCTTGTCTAACTGCAATAGTAAAAATTTCCTCAGCCGAATATGGACGCATTCTTTTCCTGTTCATGGTGGAGAGCTAACTCTTCAGTAATGATATTCACCCACTGTGTGTTTCTTGCTAATCTGTGTACTTAGAACAGTCTCTACTATTGAGAGTGACTTAGCTGTTTCACTAAACCAGCCTAGGAATAATTTCCACAATCATTCTGGGGAGGCATGAGGGGAGATGTATACTTGGAAATGGTTAACACTTCCCCCCTGCCTCCCTCCAAGCAAATTGCAAACACATGCAAAAAGGCAAGGGAAATAATTAACCTTCCAACTACTGAATTTTGGCTTCAATTCCCTAAAGTAGCTTCATGCACAAAATCGACATGTGGAAAGAATAATCAGTGGTGACCAGTTTGCTGAGGGTTGTGGAAAACTGGCCTGTGGAGCACAGTGAGCTCTTGCCAGAGATCTGCTGCAGTCTTTTCTGCCGCATAGTCCTCAGCAAACGTGCACCACAAAAGCAGCACCATGTCCTTCCCAGGCATTCTGGAAAACCTCAGTGTTTAAAAGCAATCACTGACCATCTCTTCCCTCCCACGCTAAAGCTTAACAACCACTTTTTTTTTTCTTTTTAAAGAAAAAAAGACCAACATACAACTGCAAACGTATGCACTAACTTAAAGTCACTTTTCAGTCTTTAAGGCATGCAACTCCATCACATGGCCCTAAGGCCTCCTCTGGATACTGGCACCATCTCTGTCAGGAGATACAATCCATTTATTTTAAGACACAGAAGGGTTTTGTTTTAATCTACAAGTTTGCTTTCAGTTTGAAGCTGCCTTTTTAAAGCAAAATCCCTCTTTATTAAAGTATCTTAGTATTTGAAGATGAAGTGATAAACAACACTTCATTAAAGTATTCATTAAAGAAAAAAAAAAAAATCCTGGAATGATCTTATACCAGATCCATTGTTTTAGCATCATAATACCTTCCTGAAGAAGCAGCAGTTCTCCTAAGCGCTGCCTGCATATAATTTTAGCTCTGTACTTTGCTCTACTTATTAGCAAATATTTTAGGAAGTGTATCTGTAATTACTAAATATCCTCCAAATTTGCACTCTTTTCTGAAAGAAAAAAAAAAAATCTTATTTTTCTATCCAAAATGAAATCTGTATTTTGGAGGTGGCAAGACACTGGGTTTCCTCCCCCGCTCTCTTCGAGCATACCGACCTCCAGTATGTTAGTACCTCTGGCACCTCTCTTATCCAGGTCCACTCACACAGCTGTAAAACAACTGCTCCCAGACACTTTTGTAGGCATCTGAGGACCAAGAAGTTTTAAGGTACATTGCTGTTGAAGCTCATGGCCTGCATCTCCCTAGCTGCTTTAGTTTTTTAAACTCCCTAAGATGCTTATCTCATTCCTACTAGGCAGGAGTGGTGTTCTCCAATCGCTGCTGCAAGAAGATCGTGTAAGCATAAATTTCCATTTATAGCTCTCTACTAAAAAGTTTTTTCTCTTGTTGAGGCAAACACTGGCCTCAGTATGATTATAATCCATCTGTGCATGTATCTGGTAGAAAAGTTATTTCCTCTTACAGAGAGTTTTATTTATTTAGTCATTGTACAGCTGCTCCAAAGCCACTTGGAGTCCAAAAGCGTGCTTTTCTGATGTGCAGTTCCCAACGAAATGCATCAGCTGCTGAGCAAGAACCCAAGTGACATCCTGAAGAAACAGTATCTCTCAAAGGGTTTGTGTCCACCCTGCAGCTGAGCTCACCAGTCTTGAGAGTCATGAAACACAGACTGCCCTCAAAACCAGGCACCTGGCAGCTCCCCTGCCTTGCAGGCAGCCTGGCATGCCATGACCTGTGGCTGCGGCTGCTGTGACAGCCAGGGCCCCCCCTTCATTAATTTAGGACCCCCCCAGGCCCAGCCAGGCACTAAACACCCCTGCAAAGACAGGTGAGGCAACAGACATTTGCAGCACAAGCATGGAGCCCTGCACCCTGTCCAACAGAACACATAAAGGCATCCTGGAATACATTAATGTCATTTAGGTCTTGGATGAGGATTTTTCAATTTTTTTTTTTTTTACTATACAGCCCCTTCTGTTGTTTATACTACTTGTTCTGCATTTCTATGAGCAATGAATATACACAGCTTCTTTTTCAACTTCTGCATTAGAAGGAAAGCAAGCTCCCCAAAATGATAAATTAGATTAAAAAGCCTAGCTACATCACCATGTTCAGACTTTGCTAAAAGGGAAGGGGTTTTTTTGTTTTGAATATTAAAAACCATACACTGCTACCCAAAACCCTCAAGAAAAACCCTAAAACAAAGTATCTCTCAACTACTTTAATCCTCAACTTCCAAGAGATGCAATGCTTTAAATTAAATTAAGGCCATAACATATTTGCCTGGTCAAAGGTGGTGTTTTCCCTTATACTAACATCCAGTTTATATTTAGATATTTTGTTTGGCAAGAAGAGGAGATGAATGCTATTTGCAAAGCACATTTTGTTTGAAGTCACAATGATAAGCAACACCTGTGATCATTAATCAGCTGTATTCTATACATTATACCTATACTGTATGTATACATGCATACATTTACATGACTACATACACTGCAGGTAAGAACCAATTTAAATGGAAGAAATTCTTTATAAGTAGTTTACTTTAACAATTTTTTCTTAAAATGATGCTTTATCCCCACAAACAACCAGATTAAATTATGAAGGCTCCAGCATATTAATAATGTCTTTGCAGTTATCAAGACATTGTAAAAACACTCCCTTACTTAAATTTTGAAATAAAAAGTTATTTTGCTTTCAAGAAGTGCTTGTAAGAGATGCACCAAGGACTTTGGAGTTTTTTCACCTCCAAAAATTCAATTTGTTGGAGAACCTCCTCAGTTATCAACAAACTATTACGCAACATGAAAGTACAACTATACATTTTTTCATGTTTAACCAACAAGGCATTTGTAATTGTTAAACCTATATTTAAGGTGATCTATGAAGGGGAGGAAGCAAAAAGATTTTTTAGCTAGAAATATTTTAATTTTTAAAAGCTACTGTGATGGAGGAAGCTTTTATTCTTAAAACTAGAGCAGCTAATCTGAAATGCTAGACAAATAAGTTACAGATTTATTAAAATGAAGTTGAAAATTAGCACTGAGGGTACTGAGAAGAAAAAAGAACTCATAATGTTTGAAACTAATATCTAATATACACTTCAGAAAAAAATCTTCAAAAATAAATTAACATCCCTGCCTTCAATTAAAATGTGAGATCCAAGACAATTTTTTCCAGCAATTGTATTCAATAATAGTAACGGACTGTTGCTGAACAGATAAGCTGACAGTTGACATTGTTCCAGACACATGCATTTTCCAGATCTTCCATATTTAAAAAAAAATACTCTATTAAAAAAAAAAAAAGGATGGGGGAGAAGTCACCTTTAAAGCAAAATGGTCTCCATAGTCCAGTCAGTATGCCAAGTATTAACCTTTGCTTTATTTCTTCATCGGTCAGCATTTTTAAAATTTTGTTCGTACAACACACAAAAATCAAATCAGTGTTTCTTTCCCTTCAAAGTGATTGGTAAGACATCTGTTCTCAAAATTCAGCATTTGTAAGAAATCCTGCAACACTGGAGACTACAAGTGAATTGTGTGAATGAATAAAGGGAGATGGAATGATTAAGAGTAATGAACACAGCTGTAACTTTTCAGCAAAACAAATGCAACTAAGTAAAATGCTTCAAAGTAACTTATTTCCAGCAACGAAGTAGTTTTCAACTAAACTCACAATTCAGTTGAGAATTTCTGATGGTGTAAGCATACAGAATATTGAAAGCCAAATGAAAACCAACTTCCTTCCAGAATAAAATCCCCAGTTACTCCATGCAACCTTGTATCAGCTCTCCAAACCAGGACTGTAGTAGTAGCTACAAGGAACACGCTACAAGAAAGCTTTCTTATTCTCACTTTCTTATGCACTATGCTAAGTGGTAATAGTTTTGTGCAAATCAGTCATGTGCGGAAAACTTGTAAGAGGAAGGGCAAAGTTTCCGCAAGACTTTGCAGTTGTTACTGTCAGTTTTTGATACTGTTTGCCGAGTCTGTCTAGCCACATAGTGCAAAAGCAGTATCAGTGCCACGCAAAATACAGCTGTGCTTCTGTACATAAGTTCAACTTCTCTCAGCTCCTTACTTGTTCACCATCCAATGTTACCTGTGTACAAGACAGCTCTGTCTTTTCTACATTGTAGCGTTTTGTGCCCAGGACCAGTTCTGAATCCAAGCTATAGCCATTCCAAATGACGGGTATAACATTACAGAGCATTACAAACAAGCAATCTACCACCAAACCATTTTTTCCCGCTTTTTCAAAAAGAAAACCTCATAACTCTTCAAATCTGCTGTACCATGCATTAAGCAATTTCGTGCTGACAGAGTAGTACTGGATTTTCACTAAAATGTATCAACACTATGCAAAAAATGTTCAGTGGGAAAGCAAAGGGTTAAAATCTCCATTATAGTTGCCACAAAGAAATAGTAACAAGTAACTTGACAAAATATTCACTAAGTTTCCTGCATTCAAAGTCATCACGCTTTTCCACTTCAGACGGGGTCACTATGTCCTGCCAATTCACGAGCTCCCAAAAATAAACTAGTCGAGTAACTAAAGATGTCAATAGATTTTCACATTCCCACTGTGCATCCAAACTGAATGGCTCAGATTGTTACTTGTAAACAGCCAGGCATCCTACACTTAATCTAGAGCACTTTCCCAAGCAAATTCTGTCACTTACAATAACTCAGTTATAACTGTCACTAAACACAGAATACCCTTCCATCTCCAAACTGTACTTTTTTCTCATAAATCAAATCACTCAGGAAGAATTGTCATCTTAAAATACTTTTTAGCACACAACAAAATTGAGTAGTTCTGTTCATCTTCACAATAAAAAAAAGCATAGTACAGCAGCCGACAGATCTATAATCACCTGGGAAAAATGCCCTGGAACCATACTCCAGGGGAGAAAGTTGATGTACTACTTTGGTTTCTTTGACCTTTTAAATGACACTGCCAAAGTTACCCAACTGAGAAACAGAAAAGTATGAAATAACTCTGTGTAAGAGCCAGAATGAAATCACCTAAGTGCACAGAACCACACAGATGATAATTCTGCTCACTGACAACCTGCTTTAAAGCCAAGAAAGTAACCTGGCCAGGGAAACTACTCAACCTGCTCCATACAGAAATTAGTGCCTCGTTTCTAGAGTGCAATCCAGAGGCCTCGGTTCCACATCTCAGATTTCTAGAACAAAAATGAAGGGATTAAGCATTTTGCAGAGAACCAAAAGCCAGCCTTTTAATCAGGATGTCCAGGAAAAACCCAGTCAAAAGGGCACATAGAAGATGCATCATATAGGCAAACATGTATCTGCATCTGAATGCTACCTAAGGCTTAAATGCCTCTATCTGTTGGAGGTCCACAGCATGGGCTCTTCTTTTTAAAGAGGGTGCCAATAACTGTTTTTGAACAACAAAGCCAGCTCCACCTCAAACACAGTAGGTGTGAGAGGCTGTGACCTCCTGTACAAAGCCTCCTGATAAAACACTCACCCAGCCGTGGAGAAGTGAGTTCAGACTCACATAACGGAGCCCCCATCAATCAGCTCCCCTGGGTGGGGCAAAGTCTCCATCTCTACTTTCGACATTGTACCACTACTTGTTAGGTCAGAGCATGGTTCTGTAACCTCTTTGTTGAAGGCAATTACCTCGCCTTAAAACGAGGATGATAACAAGGCACAAAGAATGTAAAGTACTTGTCAGAAGTTAGATTGCAAGAAAAGGAAATATATATGTATATATAGTGTATGTATATATATAGTGTATGTATAGTGTTTTGTTGCTGCCTCTTTCAAGTCTGTCTGTCTTTGGTCTTAGTTGTCCCATTGTTGTCTAACAGTTTGCAAATTTAAGTATAGACTCATATTATATTAGATGCAGGAAATTCCACGACTGGAAGAACTAATGGTTTTCTGGGCCAGGGCAAAGAACAAGACTGCCTCTAAGCTCTAGGTACATGCTCCTTGTTGCTGACCATTTTAGTTTCAGTATAAGCAGCTTGTTGTGTCTACATATGAATAAAAGGCTGAATGAAATCATAAATACAAACACTCTCCCCCCAGAATATTAACACCAGTTAACTTGGAGATAGAAGACTAAAAGCACCTCAGGCTAATAAAACAGATTAAGAGCGAGGTTTTACTTAAGATTTTTAAAGGCTAAACAAAGCCATTGACTTCTTGGTAAGGGTATGGGTGTGACTCCTTAAAACATTTAAACCCAACTAATACATTAGAAAACTCCCCCTAACTTCAATTTCTAGGCTGTATTCCTGAAACAGACCTCCATCAGAATTGCTGGTACAGACCCAGTCACAGCACTGCAACCTCCACCAGCAAATCAGACCCTCAAATTTGCTTTTGATAAAAGGGACACCTATAGATCACCTATAGCCTGCACCTTTGTTATACATTATTCAAACTAAAACGGTAAAAACCTGCAGTAAAACCGTATTGGCTCAGAATATGAAAGAAAGAGTAAAACTGTAGACTTATCTATAACATGTAGCTTGAGAATTACAGAGCAGGTGCAGTCTTTTTTAACGCTCATGATGTGAACAGCAGAAGCAAACCATCCTACGCAGATTTGAATTAATCTCACAAACCCTCTTCAGTAGATTTCTGCTCAAATTTTTGACAAGAGCCTATAGAAATCCAGATTTTTTTGTTTCTTAAGAAATTATCTTTCTGTATTAGACACCAAAGCGTTGCTGCAAACATCAGTGCCATCTCTGCTCTTTAGCTGAGCAATGTGTGAACCAGTTCAAATACTGAGTTTTCCTGTTTGCTTTTTGTCACACATGAAGTAGGCTATTACGGTAATGGACTGACTGGAGTGAGTATTTACAATTTGAGATCCAAATCCAAGTATAGTTTAAATACCAACACTTTTCCTGAAGGAAGCATTAAAAGCTTCCAAATCTAAGTATATTCCTACCTTGGCACTTTTTTATTTTACATGTGCACAAGAATGTTTGTTTGGGATTGTCTTTTAAAAACAACAAGTTTTGCCCTTTCATCTAAAATTCATTCTTCCACAAACAATAACAGTAACTTCACAGCACTATAATAACAGAATATTGCTGGTCAGGATTGGAACAGATTATTAATTTAGATTTATCACTGCTGCGAAAGAAAAACAAAACACAACACTTCTGTTTAAAAAAGTAAAAGCCCATTCAATGTCACCCAAATATATAGTCAGCACAAGAGACAGCATCTTGCTAACATGGCTGTTTTAACATCAACTCCAAATACACTGTCCCTTCAACTAAATATCCACGTACATGTGGTCAAGTAATTGTTGATGTTGGCAAGTATTTGGGCCACTGCCTTTGGTCTCATACTTGCCTAATGATACCTCTGACAGACTTGTGGAGAAATCCATAAACTCATTAAAAAGCAGCAGAGCAACCTGAAGTCCAGTGAAAGGTCTCTAACCTTGCTCTATCACCTCTGTGTTGGAGAGATAACTTGCTTCTTTACAACCAGTCCACCGAAGTTTCTTTTGTCTCCTGTGCTTTACAATTCAGAAAATACCAGCTTATGTCATTCTTAGACAAACAAACAAAAACCTGCACCTTGGCATACAGGTGTGCACAGGCAGGCTAGCTCATTTTAAAATGCCAGGAGAGATTACCTGAATGAGGAAACTGAATCTTCCAGTGTGCAATTTATATCAATAGTTATTATTATTATTTAAGGGCTCTTTCAGCTGTAGAGAAAAACTTTACAAATCAAGGATTCAAATCTGCATTTTATGTCTTTTGCTAACAAAGCTCTCTGTATTTTCATTTCCTCTGTAAAGGTAAGGTAACTAGGTTTATTTATATTGCAAATGAAAGCCTCAGATAGGCTTTGTTCATTTTTTAAAGAAAAAAATACCAGCACTGACTTCAACGAAGCTTCTTGCAAGGCAGCCCATTATTCACTGTTAACAAGTGTAAAACCTAAGCACAGTATCATGTATACCAAACTTCCTAGATTTTTAATACCTCGAATGTTTATTCTTTGCATCTCAAACTGAAAATTAAAATTAATCGTTTATAAGAAGTTCCACATTCTTTTTTTTAATATTCTTAGGCATTAAAAGGGCATTTTTATTACAGATCAAATTTTTCTACAGGAAAAGTCATAGTACATTTTCTATAGAAAGAAATAGTGGTAATAGCAAAATAAGTCAGCTAGTACCATACCTGAAATATTTGACTTTTGCCAAAGAAAGAGCAGCATTAAAACAAAAAAACCGAGGAGTTGTCAAAGTAGTTCTCATACTTCAATAGGAAGGAAGAAATGTCTTAAATACATTTTGCATTCTTGCATATATTTAGAAAATCATGGTAACAAAGACCACTTCAATACTGAAATTATATCAGAAAAAATGAAGCCCATAATCCAATGCAACATTTTGCACAATTATTTACTTGCAATAACACCCTTTATGTGCAAAAGACTTTCCAAATATTCAAGGAGGGCAGCTTAAACTCTTGATAATAAGAATGCCCAACAGTACAGTAATACTTTTTAATTCCTAGCTTTCATTTATAGTATATTAATTTACTTCTCCCCAGGCATCTCAACATCCCTTAAAACATCTTCATTTAAACAAATACTGTTGTAGAAAGACTACATGATTTACTCATGATATATACTTGAAAAAATATTTGTATTTTATAAAAAATTGAAAATGTAATAGCCTTCCAATAAAAAATTCAAATAAATTTATTATTTTAATTTAATATAATGAAGATATTATAAATATTCCCAATACTTAGCCTGTCTCATACAGGATAGCATCTAGAGCTTGTCAAAAAAGATTCTAAGAGAATAATTCAACTCAGGATTTTCTAAGTCACAAAATCAAACTCAACCATAGGGGCAGTCATATTTCCCTGGCAGTTTCACATACATGAGTATTTGGCATCCTAAATTGTCATCATCAGAATCTCCTCAAGCAATGAGAATGCCTTACAGCTGTGGCTCTCTCTCCTCTCACCAGGAATTTGGCAGTTCTGGGATTTTGTTCTCAAATGGTATAAAACCAAATTCAAAATAGAAATATACTTTGCTAAATTCTTCTCCACCCAAGTATAGTAATTTCCCACAAACACAGCAAACTCTCCTTTCAGGAAGTACTTGAAAGAATGAACAACACATTATGTAGGAAGAAATAAAGCCTGAAAATAAGACAGTTTAATGGCAAACGATCCAGTAAAATCCCAAGAGTATTTTTTTTAACGTATGTCACTTTGTTTTACTTTAGTTTTCAATGTATCTAAAGACGACTACTCAGGATCAAGAATTTGAACAGTTAAGGATATTATGAAACTGCAAGAATAGTTGACTTGCATTACTATAAAACTCTAAACAATAATGTAATTTACGACAGATTACTAAGAGACAGATGCAGGACTTCAAAAGGAGATGATCAAGGAATCTTAAGTGTAGTTAGAAATCTTAAGTTGAGTTTGAAATAACACAACATCCTCAAGCAACCTGGGATCCAAACAGAAATGCACTTTTACCCTATGAACTATACCATAACAAGGCAATTTGGGGATTATTCAGACTTCTGGAATTAGTTTCAACTAATCACTTCATCACAGCGCACGCCGCAGACAAGGTTACAAGCATTTCAGCAGGCTTACTGCCCCACAATATGTAGCTTCAGAGAACAGATTCTAGTTTACCCATGCTGAAGGGATGCAGCTGATCTGGTAGGTGGAAATCAACCATACAACACTGTACTACAACCAGACTGCAAAGCCAAACCAGTATTGCAAAAAGTCTTCTCCGTTAATAGCCCTTTATAAAAAAAAGACAAGAACAATCCTTGCAGTCACAATTTATGCATGTTTTGGTCACTATAGCTACAGAAATACCAAAAGCAACATTATTAAAAATAATAAATTAAGATAATACCCAAAATCTAGCATGATATTCAAGCTTAAAATAATAGTACAAACAGTCAAACAAAAGAAAAAACTTCCAAAAAAATTTTTAAAAAATAAACAAAACTTCACAAACAATACTCTAGCATCACAAGAAAAAGAAACATTTGTTCTCAGGGAAACTGAGTTATACGATGAGAAACTTGAGGGTGTATAACAGAAGAGTGGGTGTACACATAAGTATACATACACATTTAATTTGTCTTCCCAAAATAAATGACAAGAGGATATACCAATATACATTATTGCACTATAACCTCTCCTATTAGTAAGCTATGGTGGAGAAAGCCAAGCAACTGATAACCAATTTTCATGCGAGAAAATAACATACAGCAAAGAAGAAATAAAATGTGAATACTGACTTGATTTCACTTCCTATCTCTTTACATCCCAACAGTGAACATGTAATGAATCAGTTTAGTAAAAAAGACATCAGAACTGTTTCTCAGTTTACTACTACAATCATTAATAGCATTTAACTTGTTTCAATCTTTACCAATACTTAAGTCAAACTATATAGAACTTTAAAATTAATTTTCAGAAACTAAAGACTAAAAAAGAAAGTGTTATTCCATGTTTTGCTGTAGGCCTTTCAAGATGTCTTAAAACAAAACAAAAAAACCCCCACTGAACACTTTCCCACCCCCTCCAAATCTAGCTTTTCCCAGTTTTTAACTTCCTGATCAACACCAGCTGTCAATGCAACAAGAGGCATTTGTGTCATTTACTTGTACATAAAAAGAACATTCATTTTTGAGCGATCTAAATTCCAAAGAATATCAGTACATCTTCCACACTATATATAGTTTAACAAATTATATTAATTCAAGCCTGCTGATCAGGTGGCTGTTAGTTGCACAAAATGTGATAAAAAGCATCAATACAACCAGAAAAGCAAAGAATTCACTACCGAGGTTTATCTCTGCATCCCCATTTGATCGTTTGCTCCTGAATACCTGAATGTTGGCTGCATTCAAAATGCATACATTCACATTTTTCCCCGGCATGAAAAGCATAGCTTTTTCTCATAACATTTTGTGTATTTTTCAGTCACTACAGTTGATCAGCAGAGCACTCGAGAAGGGCTACAGTTGGAGACCATTCAGAAACAGAAGTTATGCAAAACCTCGTGAAGTGCTTATTGAGCAGTCTCATGCTGGAAACACATGCCATTTGTGCACTGGGAGCTGCTGTAGCTGCCAAGGAGCTTCCACGCGGAATGCAAGTTGCTGGTATGCAGCTACAAAAATTTAAATTATTACTTGAGCAACCACCTCCTTCAGGGACCTACATATTGCATGGCAAGGATTTCTTGGTTTGAATGCTCAAATCACACTAAAGGGAACATGTGATTCAAAGCACGAACAACTCCTGTCTGACAGATAGCTCTGTGCCACACTATTCCAATTATTAGGGGAGGCCCTAACGATGATATTTCCTTGAATTAGCAGCAGCACATCCCTCCTATTTACAAATTGCTCAGTGACAAGTCTTCCATTGGGAGCTGACTCATGAGCCTTTGCTAGCTTTTTGGACATGTGTTGCAAAACCTCACCACCAGAGCTCCTGCCTCCCTCCTCTCCCACCCCCATTTCATATAATGAACATTAAGAGAAAAGTGGTTTATTTCTCCCTTTATGTCACTTAGAATATAACTAACTGCACTGGAGACAATATGCATATTTACTACATTTCATTTTAGCATAAACTAATTTACTGCAACCAATACTAAGATTTTACGCAATGCCTCAGAAAAAGAAAAAAAAAAGAGGCTTTTTGAGGAAAGATGAAACAGCAAAAACAAATCAGCTCTTATCCCTAATACAAGTCCCTTCAACATCCTCATTCCATGACTTGATCAGTAGGTTAAAAAAGTGGCTGCTAAACGTTTTCCTGAGCTTGAGGAAAAACTAGGTAAGTTTCTTGAGTAGAAACTCCTCAAGAATTGCTAAGCACATAGAAAACATATGCACCATAGCCACCTTTGGAAACAGGACCACGGGCTAGAGAGACTCCCATTCTGATTCCCGACAGTCACTCTTGCCTCCTGACATGCCTGAACAGGCGTCGTTGCCGTCCGTTCCCCCCCCAGCTCATACCACCATCACCAAGGTGGCCATTTCCGAAAAAAGGCTGCAGGTCCTCGGTCAGGGGCAACTTAAGGGACTGCCTGGCAGCTTGACAGAAGAGTGTCATGGGAGGGATCCCAAGCTTGAAAACATCTTCTGCAGTTCTGCAGCTACCACTTACTGGTGACAGTAAGAGTGAAAATGCAAAAGCATAAATTAACATCTGGAACAAATACATAGGCTCTCGAAAGACTTGTACCACGCTACAGCCCTCATTGTTTCTTAACACCGCTACTCTCATGCACCTGGATGGGTTAAAAGCTAGCAGGGCTACGCCTCCCTTTTGCTAATATGCACACAAATGTATGTATATGACTAATTCCGCTGAGTACCACAGGACTACTCATGGACATGAAAGTTACCTACTCCTTTGCATACAAGCCTGAAGAATCTGGCCCAAAACATTTTCTCCCACCACGCAGGCTGTGAAAAGCAAAACACTTCGCATAAGGAATGACTATATTGTATCACTACCACAAATGATTCAAGGAATCTTTAAGCACTGTTTCTGTTTTTCCCCAGAAGTAATTTTGACATTAAAACACCCAGCATAACATAGATTTACAAGTCACTCAAGACATGAAGAACAATTCAAAGAAAAATCTACAAATAGAACATCATAGTAATGCACAGATTAACATATCTTCGCTTATTTTGTATTAAAATACAATGCTTCGATAAACTTACAGAAGGATCACTATGAAAGTAAGTTTGTCAAGTGATAGGCCTAGCGTTGTGGTTAATTAGCCGCTTGCTAAAAAAACCAAAACAAACTTCTTCAGCACATCACTACATTCTTCATTAGCAAAGCTACATACGTTTTACATGAAGCATTTAGTTGACAACCTGAGGAAACTACCAGTAATAAGATGATCAGTGTGTTCAATTAAAATAGTATGTTCTAGTTGAACACCAAGAAATTTTAAAGCAGCTTTCCATTTTTACAGTCCTTTCCATCACAGTGCTCAAAACACTTCACAAGCCTTCACAGCATTTATTAAGACATCAGCAATGACAGTTAAAGACCACGTTTCTAGAAAATTGTCTCTAATCTCAGAAGCACCGATTTCTGAGTACCAGATCTGAAATCTTTTGGATCTGATACTTCGTGAATTCCACGTAATTCCAAAACTAAACTGATAAAAGTTAAAGGTAACAAGCACCTCTGAAAAACAAATCTTGGGTACCTTTAGTTGTATCCAATAGAACTTTGGCATAATTTTGATGGCCTTTCAAAGTCTTAGTTAAAAGACTTGATAATATAGTGACAGCAGCACACGCTCAATGCCTTGTCCTATCCCTCAGCCAACGCAGTCTGCAAGATCACAGAGCAAGATGCAACTCTCCAACTAAAGTTGAAAGAGCATGTTTAAAACGTATATCTAGTCTAGCATTCCTTTCAACCTCTTATTTTTTGTGGCCTGACACAGAAACTCTCCCCAATACTCTTCTCTCCATTTCCAAGCAAGCTAGCTGAACTGCAGTTGCTTATTTTAACACAGGCGGTTTTCCCACACAAGCAATTAAACCAGAGCAAGAATTACACAAAACCTGCAGGACTGTTAGCAAACCTGACTGATTTTCACCTGCTGCATAGTCACTTTGGAAACATGAACCCACAGATTCAACGAGCCTTCAATTTCTCCTGTGATTTCAGAGACTACTGGTGGTGCTTCTCCCGAGTATTTCAGCTCTGTGACTTCTACGATCAGCCTCGCTCCACTTCCCCTTTCCCCCCCCTTCTAATGCTTCGGTGAAGTCAAAGAGGAATGTGGCAGTTGAATGCAGAATACATTCTCTTTTTAGCATTTGCAATGCAAAACGAGGTTTTGTTCGGTACAGAAATCTTGCACAATAGCCTGTGTATACGTATTCGTTCCAACAATGCTGTCCTATGCAATCACTCTAATTACACACAGTCATAAAGCTGCTGCTGTTGCTGCTTGGAACTGCAGTCTCGCCCTCTAAACAACCTAATATCGGTCTCCTCATTAGGACATTTCTTTTCTCTCTTCCCCTCCCTTAACTGCTTACTCCAGTATAGATGGCCTTTACACTGCACTCAAAACACGTAGTCAGGATGAAATCAGATTGTTTTGGGTATCATGAAAAAGAAGCTATCTGTTTTAAAGAGGATACCAGGTAAATCTCTGTTGAGCAAAGAGAGTATTTCTTTAATTCTGCAGGCTGCAACCACACAAGACTTTACACACCAAAAATAAATCCTGCTTACGCCTGTTAAAAAACCCCTATTATGTAAGTCCCTCACATACGTGCGTGGGTGCATTGTCAGCTTTTACTTGTAAACTGCGAAGAATCAGTCCTTCGCAGTTGCTGCCAGAGAGAGAGCTGCACATTTGAGAGCACGGGATTTTCAGAAATTATCTAATAAATTCCTCCCCACCCCCCTCCGCTGCGTAAATCCCAGCAGAGAAATCCAACCCTTGCAAGCCGGGACTCACTGCGCGTTAACGAGCGGCCGCAGCACGGCGTGTTCCCCCGCAGCGCCCGGAGGCCGCGGCACACGCGGAGCTGCCCCAGCTCCAGCACGCAGCAAGCGAAGAGAAAAGCACACCCCCCCCAAAAAAAAAAAAAACAACCCCAAACCAACCCCCCAAAACACCACCCGCGGGCAGCCCACCCGGACACAGATACATCCTTAACGCGCTGCTGCAGCCAGGCAGCGGCAAAGCAACCCCTCCGGAGCCCTCGCAACGATTCACGGCACAGCAGGAGGAAATAGTCCCGCAGCCGAGCCTGGCCCCCCGCAGCAGGCGGGCCCAGAGTGCCGCTGCCCCGGCCCCGCAGGGCTGCGCGGCCCAGGCGCGGAGCCAGCCGCCCCCGTCACCTCCACAGGTACTTTCCCTCCTCACCCTGCACCCAGCACCCAAACACCACAACACTTCCCCCCCCCCCCCCAAAAAAAAAAAAAAAAAAAAAAAAAGAAAAGCCCCAGGAAAGACACCCCCTCTCCAAAATGGCAGGAAAACGGAAGCAAACCGTGCGGGGAAAAAAATAAACCCGCGGAAAACAGAAGAGGGAAGAAAACGTGCTTGCTCACCTGCGAAGCGAGGCACGGCTGCCGTGGCGGGGGGCGCGGAGCGGCAATTAGCAACGGCGGGGGCGGGGGGGGAGAAGGAGCGGAACAAAAAAAAAAACCACCCAAACTTTGTTTCTTTCTCTCCGGGACTCAGGGAAGGCGTCACTTCCTAGTGCGGTAAGCGGGGAGGCTCCCGGGCCCGGGCTCCTCAACTCCTCCTCCTCCCGCCTTCCTCCTCCTCCTCCTCCTCCCACCCCCCCGCAGCGAGCAGCCCCGCCGCGGCGCGGCCCCCCGCCGATCCCCAGCGCCTCTTCCCGGCACCGGCCTGGCCCCCCTGCCCTTCTTCACAGATCTTGGCTTGACCTCCTGTGCGCGGCTTTAGCTGCTGTTTGCAGGGAAGGAGGGGAAATCCCAACGAGTAAGGGGCGGGGAGAGAGTTTGCAGCACTGATTTGGAAGCCGAGCCCTGCAAAACGCTGCCGTGGTCTACACCTGGCAGAGCTCGCCGGTTTCATGCCCCGAGTTCAGCACCGGCCTCCCCAGCATGATCAGGCTTCGCAGCCTTTCTCTCTGAAGAAAAACAAACATAAACGAAAAGCTTTTTGTTTTTAAGGGACCACTTGTACCAGAGGAAAACATAGTTTTCTGTTTCCCCCTTTTGGTCCCTTTTTTCCCACAGCTTTTTCTGAAGAAAAAGTGGAAAAAGAGGAAAGGGAGAAAGGATTTGTGTCTAATACAAATCCTCAGGTCATCTCTATACTCTTGGCTGTTTTACCAAACACCTGAAATTTACTTCCACAAGAAAACTGAAATTTACTTTCACAAGAACACATAACTGCTGAGGATTCCAAAAATGTTCAGCTCATCTACTGGAATATGGCTTCCTCTATTGCCTTGGTCTGAGAATTAAAAAACAGTGTGCTGGCAAATGCAGGCACGCTACTCCTCTTAAGGCAGGAAATAAAGAAGCTGCTTCGTCATTGCTCCTCCCGTAAACTGCTCTAATCCTCGAGTTTGTTCACAATCAATGAAACTTTCAGAATATAAAATAATATTTAGACAGCGTTCACAGATTAGACTCCCATTCAGTGAAACATGCCAAGCAACACAAAAATGCCAAACATTTTTCCCCAACATGCACATTGCCACGTGTTTACCTCCATCCAGGCTTAGATCATTCAGTGCACGCAGTAGCATAGCTTTTTTTTTCAATAGCTTTTTTTTTCAGACCAGCAGGGCAGTTTCCCTTCCAGCTTGTATTGCTTTATAGAGTGAAATATAGAGGTAATTTTTGCACTGCTCACTCTAGTTTGCATTTCTTTCACAATAGTTCCTGGCTTCTTTGCAGAACTTTTCACCAGGGAAGCTCAACATGCGTGGAAGCAGGAGCCCAGAGAAGCGTCTTACCCATGACTACAGAATGTATGTGATGAATAACTGGGTTTCTCTGATGAGTCCCAGGTCAGTAGTCTTAATTACCACACCCAATCTTTTCCTGTCAGAGAATAACAGTGAGACACATGGAGGTGAAGAGCAAAATAGTAGCCACAGGTACTACCCGTAAAGTTTTTTTTCCCTCCCAACCAAAGGCACCATTTGATGCAACACTGTCTCAATAGGACATTCAAGGAAAACTCCTCTATACTACCATCAATACACTTGCACTACTAAACTCCTGAATAGACAGGAGCAATAGGTCAGTAACTATTTAAATCAATACAGAATGAATATTCACAGCTATTCACAGATTAGTTAATATGTAAAGCAAACTTAAATAACTGAACATATAATGACTAAAACTGAAGTCAAAGGCATACAACCCATTAGTTTAATTTGCCCTAATAAAGACTGAAAAGACAGATTCCATGAACTGGAGTTATTTCCTTCTCTGTTATGTTAGGCAATCAGTGCCTCCCACGAAGCACATCAGATATTGATAAGATTGAAATTGCTTATCTCAACTCTCATTGGAAAAAAATAAAACCACCACTCTTGTATCACTGTAAATCATGTTGTAACAGCAAAGTGTAGCTCTTCCAGCCAGAACAAACACATTTTGTACTTCACATGTTTGGAGTTTGGGAAGCAAAATGATGACCGGCGTCTCATGTTTCACAATACATAATCACGTAAAAGCAGCAGACAATGGCAGAAACGTCATCATCTGGCTACAGAAGCTAACATTGCACAGACCAGGGAGTATGCTTTCTACCCTTGTCTAGGAGACATTTTAACATTGTTGGGTTTTGATAGTTTCCTCCTAAATAATGTATAAGGTACACAGGAATCCTTCTTTACTGAGCCAAAGACAACATAGTAACCACAAGGACAAAGCTGAAACACTAAGATGCCAAATCTATAGGAAAGGATGGTGGTACTTCCTAAATACACCAAATGGGATAAGAACAAAAATGGGCAAGCCTTTAGGTACACCAGCCAGTTTATAGATCTGAAATAGAAGCAGCACACTTCAAAGATACCATGGCATGACTGTTTATAGAGCCATATGGTACTGTTTATCTTACTGAGCAATAAAGTTTTATGAAATGTTTTCTTGTAAAAATTTTGCCATTATGCACTCTTCAATTGTTTCTCTGTTCCTCATGTTATGCATTCCTTACATGTCCTCCAGAACTAGCCATCATAATTTTCTTCCTTGCAGTAGCAGCTTTTGCTATGCTTTTTGAATTTTTTTTTTCTTTCTCCTTTTCTCAGCATATGCTGAGACTGCATGCAGGCTGCACTTCCATCAGTTTTACAGTAACAAAATTTAATATACATATATTCCCTGTCATGTCGTTATTTTATTACTACGTTGAAGAAGGAGACTGGAAGATTTCCTAGCTATCACCATATAAAATCTTAGGTTTCTTTGGCTTGTACAGACACATCTTGTGCTGTAACAACATCAACTCATATCATTAATAAACTGGATTGCAGTGAGTCAGAATTTGGATTAAAGACTATGCTTTGCATACTTACGTTTGCAAAACTGGGACATAGGCTCAGTAGGTGGCACTCTTTTCAGCAAGTCAGAGTAGAGCCAATGCCCCATCCTCTTTCTAGCTGTCATGAGTGGAACTAGTGCTCCAGCATTACGGGAGACAATATGGAGCTATTCGTTCTCCCTGAAATTAAGTATAAAATGAAGGTCTTAATCACTATAGCTAGTAAGAAAATAATTACACCCTTTGCAATAGAATTCCAGATTCCAAGAAGCCTAAAATGTCTATCTCATAGCCACGCTGAAAATTCCTCTACGATTTCCATTGGATGTGATATTTTTCTTCAAAAATGAATGACAGCGTAAACCAGTAATGAATAGGCGCAGTGTTTATCCCACAAATACATTCAATGCTCGAGGGCAGGGCTGCCCCTAGACAGGCTAGAGAATGGACTGACAGGAGCCCCATGAAGTTCAACACAGACTAATGCAAAGCCCTGCACTTTGGCTGGACTAACCTTTTGCCTGAAAGGCCACTCAGCACCACTGAATAAGATCTGGGGGTCCTGGTGGACAGTGGGGTAAACAGCAGCCAGCAGCGAAGGCTAACAGCATCCTGGCCTGTATAAAGAAAAGCACAGCTAGGTCAAGGGAAACAATTATTCCTCTTTACTCATAATTTGTTAGTCTGCATCTGGAATACTGTGTCCAGTTTTGGGCACCCCAGTACAAGAAAGATGTTGATAAACCTGAAACAGTAGAAAGCCAAGATGGTCAGGGGCTGGAACAGACATCCTGCAAGGAGAGGCTGGGGGAAACTGGGCTTGTCTAGTGTGGAAAGGAGAACAGGTAGGAGAGACTTAGTACCAGCCTTCCAGTAGCTACAAGACTAGATCTTTACCTACAAGAGAAGGCAAAGCCAGGCTCTTTATTGAGGTGCACAGTGGGAGAAAGACAATGGTCATAACCATGGCTGTTCCAAGCAGCCTGTGAGGATAGTGAAGCAATACAACAGGTTGCCACAAGAGGTTGTGGAATTTCCTTTCTTGGAAGTTTCCAATACCTGACTAAGAAAGCCCTGAGCAACATGGTCTGAATTCTGTGTTGACCCTGCTTTCAGCAGGAGGTTGAACTACTGACCTCCCAAAATCCCCTCCAACCTGAGTAATTCTATAATTCAAGAAGTGAATCCCCTTATCTCATGTAAGAGAAGGCTTGATTAGATGATAGTAAACTAGTTTGGAAAAAATCTTATGGGAAATACAAGTGATTGTATGTGTTTCAGGTTGCTTGGGCTTTAGTTTTGAGGTTATGAATTTAGAAGACAGTCAGCATAAATACAAAGAAACCCATTCCCTCATAGTCAGCATTTTTTCAGCTGCATTATTACAGGAGAAAATGCTTATAAAAATGCTTTTTTTCTTTTTATACAAGATTAATTACTCCTTACTACAGAGAAATTTGACTTTCCCCAATATCAATGTCTGTCTCCCATCTTTGCCAGAATTAAAGTGAAACACTCAAGATGTTACATTTGAAATATTATTCTAGGGTATAAATTCTCTTGGGAAATTTGATGCAGTCAGATAGAATGTTTGGAAAGAAGGGGTTCGCTTTTTTTTTTTAAAGTTTGCAAAAAGAAAAAAAATCTTGCATATTTATTTTACTCTTCGTATCCGAGTTTGAAATTAAAACACTGAGTTGGCTTTACTAACTTGAGCAAAAATCAGCTTCTTTGGTCAACTTTTGGAAAAATGCATGTGTTTATTTACAGAGCATATGTGCGTAAACACATATGTATACACACATACACACGCGCAAAGTGTCATGAACTGTCTCCCTGAGAACCAGGATGAGACCTTGTTACATGAGGGAAAGGGAGGGACGCTGTGGTTCAGAAAAGAAACCGCATGTAAAAAAAAAAGTTATTCACATTGTTTAAACACTACTGAAAGAAGCTCAGACACTATGGTGAGAAAGACAGTGTAAGAATCTATGAAGTAACAAATTATATAGCAAGCTGAAAACTAGGACTGCTGAAACTTTCTTCCTAATTTTGCTAGGTCGTGTAGCCTTAAACACACTTTGCAGTCTGTTCTGCATTTACTATCACTTTTCCCAGAATCCCACATTCTTTGTTTGTTTGTTTTACAAACAATAGTCTGTGGTAACATTATTCACTGTTTACAATTGAGAAAAAGCCAACATTTGGAGAAGCTAAGTGGTGAGCTGAAGGCCACAGGGAGGTTCAATAGCTGAGCTTTGGTTAGCTCTAAATGCTCAAGTCCACATGTGAATTCATCTGTCACGCTATACTTTTCCTGTATTTTAGGAGCTCAGTCTACAGACTGTACTAAACTACATCATGACCCCTCACCTAAGTGTCACTAATCTACACATACAATTAGAGGACACCAAATGTTTCATGCTGCTCAATTGCCTGAACAGTGGCACAAGTCCTTCTGAAAATCAGGTTCAAATTACCTTAAGCAGGATGATTTTTAAAAAATTAAACACCACCTAAAATAAGACAATTTTCAAAAAGCTGGCTGTAAACTGCCTCTGATTATTTCTTAAATACTTAGAGATTGTATTTTCTTACCTACTGTGTGAGAGGAACTGTTAGAAAAGGAACTAATGAATATGTGTATTATTCTATTTTAGAACTCTGAAAATGTAAAGCACTGTAAATTCATTAGCTCTATGAATTATTATTATTAATATACATACCTTGAAAGAAGCGCATAGACTAATAACTCTCAACAAGATAAAAAAAACTTCAGATCAGTAGAAATACTCCTGAAAAACATGGTGGGAAAGAGCATCAAGAACTGGTGGGCATACACGTATTTTTAATTCTAATACATCTTTTTAATGCTATAGTCACTAAATAGCTTGAAGGCCACTATTGTATTCAAAAAATCCTTCTGGAATTTACCTTTCATTGTGCATTACAAGAGTGCAAAATCTTTAAAAGGAACACACTCTACTACTATGGGTGTGTATATATGTCACTTCCAAAATCTTTTAAGTTTTGGAAGTTTGTAGACCTGCTTTCAGGACCACTTACGTCGATTCCTGCACCAAATTGGTTTCACAGTGAATGCTTTATAAAATATGAGAGTAGTTCTACAGTTTCTGTGAAATTTGTATGTAAAACTGTCTAGAAATCAAACGGATGTATTTTGGTTTTGGTAATAGATAGTCTGATTAAGACTTAAGTGGATGACTGTCAGGGAGCACAGGGCTGGGGCTGCTCCCCAGGGGCCCACATTCAGGAGCCAAGGAGATTCTCAAGGTTGGCAGGTCCCACTACCCACAGTGAGGAAGCAGGGCAGGCCAGGGGGACAGCCCCAAACCCAGGGCATGAGGCACCCCCATGGGGATGAGGCAGGGCTGAAGTTAAGCTGGGAAGACAAGTTCACAGGTCAGGATCAAGTGTTGGGCACAGCTTCGATGCAGTTGCAATGTAGCTCAGGCAGGGCCACATGCAAGAGCCTCAGCTTAAAGCAGCTCCCAAGCAAATATGGCAGAAGCCCCCACTGAGGCTTGTTTTTGCAGGTAAATTCCACTAAGGCTTCTTCTATCTCTTTTTCCCCAAGACAACCAGCTGTGCTTTCTTTAAAGTTGGCTTTGAGCCCAGGCAGAGAAGCACTCAGAGTCTCAACAACAAATCAACAAGAAATATTAAGAGTATTTACTGCAGAGTAATAGTCACAGCTTGATTGAATTTAGTGTAATAACAGAACTAAAGACTGAAATTCAAAACAATGAGCTGGAATATTTTTCTGTCTTTATATAACATTAATGCTACATACTAGGAATTTTTTTACAGATTATAATCTACGCTGTTCCTTTAATAGTCTGAGTAGACCAATTTCTTATTGAAGCACGGAGCACTTAATGAATTTTATCATTAGTCTATTTAATACCCTAAAACGCTTTGGTTCAACTTGTATTTCATTGTCACATACATTATATTCCTCACAGGTACACCAATATGAAGGCAATACTTTCTCTTTCTCCTTTGTATGGAAAATACAATCAACATTCAGCTCTAAGGTTATTTATCTGGACTAAGGGATTCTCACTGGTGCAGGAAGTCACAGGTTGTACACCACCTGAATAGTTCCTACACCATCCAGCCCACTAACAGAAACTGTCAGATCAGAAGAAGAATGATTTAAGATTTCCTTATGTCCCACTCACTGTTTGTCTCGGCTACCAACTAGGACTAATGACAACTGGAATAAAACAGCAATCCTAAGTTTCATGCTAAGAATATCTTTGCACACATGCCTTCTCAGCAGCACTGAGGAGAGAAAACGGAAATGCAACTGAGTTACAGGAGTCCTTAGTATTTCTGTTCTTTCAAATGTGTCATCTAAAATGTAATGCTTTTTCAAATTACGCAACTGCTAATGCATTTGGAAATTTAAATTTTTGATGGCTTATGGTAGAAAAACAAAAGCTTTCAGTTCCTTACTGCATTTTTTTTAAAAAAACATTTCTGCTGTCAAGCATCATTAAAAATAGTATCATCCCTTGCTGAAAAAAATCTATTCAATCTATCCATTGCACACAAAAAAATCCCCAAATAATGAAGAAACTCAGACAGAGATGATATTTTTCTATTAGGTGTACATAAATATAACAGTTCATGCACACAAAAATAAGATTATTCTCCCTATTGACATAAAGAAACTAGTCATAACTAATGTTGCATGGTATATAGATAGCTGCAGGATTTGGAGCCTTGTTCAATATTTCTATTATGTATATTTTTATGTACAATTTGTATATATCTATGTATATATGTACATATATAGAAGAGCATCCTTAAAATCATCTCTTATGGAGAACATCAACTAGGAACTCCTTCTGAGCTTCAGTAGCTGATATATTACAAGTAGCAATCTCAAAGCCCGTTTCAAATCATTTGACACTGACAATCATTCAAGGAGCTTTCAGCCCAAACAGGCTTTAGTGACAATGACTCAGTACCATTGCAATTAAATTGAAACATACGCAGTATAAATCTAGGGGCGGGGGGGGGGAATCAAAAAGAAAGTGTTCGCTAACATCAGGCTCCATAGGTAGCATATGGTACTCTATGTCTCATGGGGACTCATTCCTATTCCATCCCATAAATAAATTATAGAAGGGGAGGGGGATATAAATCAATCACAATGGGCAACATCAACACATATCAATAAGATAGATATATCTATCTGAGACAGTCACGTACCAAATACAGAGAATAATCTGGAACCACATAACTACGCACCTTGATGACCTTATCTGTCCCTCTACTCTTTAATCCTTCTTTACTGACACTCCGTACTTGCTTGTGCTGGCAGTCTGCATTGGTGCAAACCAGGCTGTAGAGCTTTTTCTGTCATCGCCATTACACTGCAGTGTAATTGGTGAATTGCTGTGCAGTTTTTATTCTTCTCAGATTCACAAGCAAGTTACATCATACTGATTTTCATGCCTGGACTCCAGAAGTATTTTGGCAGTCCTCCAAGCTGCCTTCCAATGCCAATTTGTGTCCTATCCCAACCAGCTGGTCTGTTTGTCTCCATGATCTCTGAACATTCCTTAATTCTGTTATACACTACATAGCATGTTCAATAATACAGAAAATTTATTCAGTTTCTCTCTGTGTATTTATCGGTATAAATCTCATTATGGAATTTCCCCTTTTTCCTCCCCTCCTTTTTTTTATTTCAGTACAAACTTGGCAAATTTTTTTTCTTGTCAATGGGAACCTTAAAAAGGCTTGTGCTCAAAGTACAATGTACAACTAGAGTTATTTTGCAGTATCTACATAGGGCATAAAATGCAATTTCAAAGCGCTAGCCCTAGCTAGGATGTGGTATTCCAGGGCAGGAATGCTTCCTGGAGGAGGCTAATGTAACTGAGACCTACAGTAGAACAGACACAGAAATATACATGATCTACAAAGGCAACAACTGAAAAGGTATTCAAATATCAAGCAAGACCACTTGCTCTAGCATTATATATCTGCGGGATTTACCATAGCCTCTGTTTATAGGCACTTGTAAGTTAGTTTCTTTGCTCTTCCCTCACATGTATGAGAAGCATCCTCCAATATCACTGCTGCCTCAAGCAATACAAAAGCAATCGTTATCTTGGCCTCAGCAAGATCTCCTCCCCACAAGAAATGCTCTAAATATGCTTATGTTGTCTTCATGGTGCCACTCTAACAAGAAACAGCAGAAATCCACCATGCCCAAGGCTGGGAGTAGCAAATCCACTGTCCACTAGTAATCACTGTGGAATCATGACACTGGACTTTACAGATCCGAGTACATCAGAGAAAAGATGGAGAACAGTTATCACTTCTAGAGTGTCTCAAGAACAGGAAGTGGTCCAGGAAATTTGCACCCAAAAACTGCAGTGGGAAAACCAGCCCTATTAAAAAAAAAAACCAAAACACAGACAACCCTCAAACCTCCTGTTATCATATAACAAAGTATGAAAGTAAGGAAAAAGTTATCAGGTTGTAGGATCATCATTCTTAACATCTGCTCTACTAAGAAAACAAATGTTACTGCTGTTCAATATCAAGTGAGTACAACAGTTGAGTTTTTTTTTCCTTTTTGTGAAAGATTAGTGGAAGCTCTTGAAAGACACAGATTGGCTAAGGAGCAGAAGACATTATCAGAGGTTCAAAGCAACACAGAGGACAAGGAAAAGGACTTCCTAACAACAAAATACTGTCACAATTCACTATGAAAGATGACTTCGTAATTGCAGGGTGGAGCTTTGCTGCGCAGGAGGCACACAGAGAAATCAACAGGGACATACACAATTAGATAATGGAGTTAAACAGAAGCATATTTTTGGAGATTGTTTTTTGTAAAAATTGCAACTCTCTCCTACTGCATGCACTTCAGTCTTAGAGTCATCAGCTGTGCTTCGAATATCACCAGCAGACCCTCAGCCACAATTCTTCTAGTCTGTTCCAGAGAACAGCATGCTGTGTTCATTTCTCTGATATCCAAACAAAGTTCTGTCATGCCATTTCAGCTTCCAAAAAGTGGTGGGAACCATGAGAAAAGACTAATTGTAGAAATTATGTAAGAAGTTCACTTGGACAGCTCCTTGTTTTGTAGACCTGATCTCCCAAATTAGTCACATATTGCTAATAAAATTTATAAGTAAAATATATAACATGTTTGCCAGAACTATGATACAGCCTGTTTATTCCTGCCGTTTAGCATTCACCATTCTATTTAAAATTAACACAATTTGCAGTGTTTGCAAAGCCAGTACCCACTAAGTGACCTAGAGAACTATCCTGTTAGTATGATCTTCCATGGCATGCCACAGAAATCTGCACAGAGAACCAGGAAAGAAAGGCATCCAAACAAGATCTCATTTCCTCGGTAGATGTACAAATGGTCTCCCCCAAATGCCCTTAGAGACTGTCATTTAGATAGTCTCATGTACTGCTCAGAAATGGCAGAAAGCCTTTTGACTACTGCCTACCAGCTATGCTGGGTAAACACAGTATGCAATTATAATCTGAAGCAGGTTTTGCTTCACTGCCTCAGACCTTCCAGTTACCAATTGTTTATCAGCCTCTAAAAGACAACCCTCACTGCTGTCCTGCAGTTGCTTAGCTCAAAATCAAAACAGTTGTCATCTAAGTTTCATATGTCTAATAAAATACTTTATCACCCATAACAATAAGGGCAAGCACAGCCTCCTAGAATACAGTCACTGACACCGTTAATTCCTTCCAAGCCAGTTGTGCTCACTGATCCTTCTTGTTTTCCTTAGAACAAACAGGTGAAAGTCTTTGCAAATTCTCATTTCCAGGCCAGTGGAATACAACAGCTGATTTGCTGATATTAAAGTTGTTAATAATTGACTGATAACAACCAAGTGCTGTAAATCTCCAGAAGGGAATGTCCATATGCTGAATGGATGAGAAGCATTCTACTAATATCCAGCAGCCCTGAAACAAGCCCTGCACAGACCTCCAAAAATATGCCCTTGGTTATCTTGAGACTTTGCAAGTCTACACAGTCCTCTTTCACAAACCAGTACTTGCTTGTCAGGAACAGCACTGCATAAACATGATGCTAGTGCAAGAGAAGTGCCTTCTGAAGCAGCTTCCGCCTCATTCATTTTCCTCCTTGTTCACACCTGCCTCTATTCACCTTTGTCAGCTTCCATCTTTCATCTACATCCCAAATGTGTTTTTCCATAAACACATAGGTTGAAACCCACAAGATGGGACTTCCCAATTCTATTTGATCAAGAATTAGCGTACCAAGGAGTCTTACAAGGAAGCTATTACATATAACTTCACACAGCCCCAAATACCTCCCTCATACAAACAATTTTTTTCTGATTCTAGAAGACCCATTTCTCTTTGCATTTCTGTTAGCCATTAGCATTAGCTCTTCTAGCATTAGGATGCATAAATAAGAAAACAGGGCTGTTTTACAATGATTCTGAATTTCAAGTATGAAAGAGACAAGAAACATGATGCAATATTCTATTAACATTAGGATTTTCCCGTGCAGCACAGTCTATCACCCACTGCTGCCTCCTGCTCTAGTGCAGCAATTGGTAGCACTTTCAACAAATGGTGCTCGTATGTTTTCTGTCCTCAGTTTGGACAGAAACAGTTGTCCTGACCATTTGCTGTCAGCAATTTTAAACCAAAGAAACATAACTTAGCATTACTGTAAGTGTGATTGTGCAAAGATCATTTTGTGTTGTGAATAAGTCATTTGAGCCTTTGTGACCTCATTTCTTCCTTCCCCCCATTTTTTCAGGATGCTCTAATAACTTGGATACTCACATAATGCAGCCTAATTTATGATAACCTCAGTTCTTTCTAAATTACAAATTTAGTTTCCTTTTCACTAAATATTCCCAATTTCCATTCACATAAGCTGTGAAACAAGAAAAAATAAAGGATTGCTTACATTTAACAATTTTGTTCCCAATCCTGAAGTATTTTTTAGACAAAATGGAGAAAATAGCAGTAAGAAGAAATACTTTCAAGGTTATTAGTATTCTTCATTTAAAAACCCTTCAATCTTTCCTGTTTTGAATTATAATTATGCATTACAAAGCACGTACAACAACTACAGGCCATGACAACAAAATTAAAATTTAAGCTTTTCAATGGTGTCTACAACAGATGAGTGGTGCTGCTTTATACTAAATTGGGAAAATTCAAGATATTTTTGTTCTGATAGACACGCACGACTGAATCTTAGAGTATGAAACATAAACCATACTTCTAGTAGTACCTCACTGGTTGCAGATTTCTGAATGAGTAGTGGTAGAACCATTTTTTTATAACTGGGAGATATCATTAAATGGAAATGGCACACAGAGCAATAAAGAAAGAAATCGACTACACAGATGTGTATGCTTATCTAGCAGTGTGGTTCTAAACCAGAAGTTCCTAATTTCCTCAACTGCTCTGAAATAAAAAATTAAAGATGTGATCCTGATATGATGGATAGTTTTCATCTACAATATGCTCAGGTGATTTATAAACATTAAATAAGTAGCTATACTGAAATCTAAGTTCACCACATTTAATAATATAAAAGTTACTAGAACATCACCTGACCCTTTTTGACTGGATTTAAGAAACCATCACTAACAAACTAAAGAAAACAGGAAAATCAGTCTCTGCAGCAAGGACTTCAGCATTTTCTTTCTTCTCTTAGGGATGAAAAAAAGGCACAGACAGAAAAGGAAGCAAAATTATGAGTAAAACTTTGTGATGATCAAACAGTAGTAATCACTATCAGATTAAAATAAAATATTGTGTTCACTTTTCATGGATTTAAAAGGTTTTACAAAATACCAAATGGTTAAAGATCAGGCCCAACAACATTAATGCAAAAGCCTTTTAACCCTTTGTTTTCCTTACAAAAGTCAGAAATCAAGGTGTGTTACTGACACGTTGTATTTTACTTTACTAACAAAAGAAGTTATTTACCTTAAAATGAACGTGATTCTTCAAGGTGTGCCCTACAGATAGTCTTCTACGTAAACTTATGTATCAAAACCAGTAGTTTTTACTAGCAAAGTCTGTTTATAGAGCAAAGCATCACAAAAACTGTAAGCAACAGAGCAAATCCAGATCCTACCCACGCCCTTTTACCAGTCAGAATCCAGATGAAAGTTTTGAAACAATGACAAAGGAAGATGGGTCGGGGCATTCCCAAGCATTAAACATCAGAAAAACAAGTTACCATAAAAAGCAGCAATTGCTTTTTATCTGTATATTTACCTGTACAGATGAAGCCCCCTTTGTGATTAGCTAGCAATTAGCATCAGAAGACATTAGTCTCATATGACAGCTAAGTGGCCACCTGCAAAACTTTCCCACCAATATCTCTGGCCTCGAGCTAATGCTCAGTCCATCAGGGATACCTTGTGGAGTTTGTTTCTTTTCATAAAACAGGATCTGCATGAATAAAAACTGCAAAAGCAGAGACAATTCAGAAGTGGATGGCATAACCTGAGTTGGATGATAACCTGCTTTCCCCAGCTGTCTACCCTTTCCAACATTTTCAGCCAACAGGGAGCTGAGCTGCACTCTACAGCACGGTATGTCACTCTGACATAAAGTCAGCTGAATAGCTCAGTTAACCTCAGCAGCTGTCTCAAGCTAAAATTTTTCAGTGTATATATTGGATTACCTACACTGATTCAAACAGTCACTGCAAATAGCTGTAATGACCTAATGTGTTACTGTCCTCTGCTGAAGTTATTGCGTCCACAGCTTAGCTGGCAGAATGAATCATCTGCAAGCTCTTAAAACATTTCATGCAAAGATATGTGGATTAGCTCAAATTACACTCAGCAGCACTTCAGGCTGTTAGTGGACATTGCATCGAGTGAACAAGGGAGCTTTCTCATTGTCTGTTCTCCTGGCTCAGCAACGAGGGCAAGAAACTTAACTGAAGACTAGTAAACTAACAGTTTAGAAAACCAGAAACATCAAGTCTACCACAGATGATTTTGCAATAATTTTTCTTACTGCAGCCTGAAACACTGTTTTACAATTTGTAGGACAAGTGAACTGGTTTTGTTACCCAAGAACATGGAGAGGTATCACTCACTGAGTTCTTCCATAAGGCTGTTTTTTCAATGGAGAAGGCACACCTTTCCTCAAGATACCTTCAGCAAACATTTAATCAATTCTCTGAAGAATAGTTTCAATAATGTTTCTCTAACTTTCTGTACCCTTAGAAAAAATGCTTCCCCACAGCAGAAGATGACATCTTATTTTCCTATTGTGTAAGAGACTTACTACATCAGGAAGAAAGATTTAAATTGTGTTGGATTTTAGGAATCTCGCTGATCATTCCTATCCACAGAACCCATGAAGGATGTTTCTTGAGAGACCTCATAGACCACTTTGCTCCCGACACACACAGGCTAAAGAATCTGGTGTCATTCAGAGCTCATGCATACCCCAGAGAATTTTGATGGCCAAAACACGGCTGCACTTCAATCATGTAAGCAACATCTGTATTATTCATCTATACAGATTTAAAAAGACTACTTATTATAGTGACATTAATTAAAAATAACAAAGAAAGGGCACAGAAAGATTGTGAGTTACCTGTGAACATGGAAATGCGTAAAAGGTGAATTATTATTACATACTCTCACCAACACGATCCATGAGCCCAGCAAATCTTGGAAAATGAACAGGTTTACTTTGTACTTTAAAAACATTTAAGCCTCACAGTATAGACAGAATATGTAAGGTTTATTGCTTCCATATTAAGGGCAGATAAACAGGAACAAAAAGATGATTTGGAGTCAGTTAAACAGTCAATCAAGCTTAAAGAAAAAAAAAAGAAGAAAGCCTCCAGAATTTGGTTTTTGAGTTCTATTTTAACTATTGTTATTGGCTTCACTAGAAGTGATGGCAATATGATTTTAACCACTCTGAAACGGATAGCTGTTTCACTTTTACACTCAGTCCAAGTTTACCCATGATTCTGGGAGCTAATGACTTTATATCCAAGAGCTTTTTTTTTTTCTTTTCCTCTTTTTGTTCTAAAAAGACCAAATGGGACAAAGTCTTTTTAATCCCATCACGTGGCCAGAAATGTTTTTGCTTTCTCAAATTTGCCTGCTGTTGGTCAGAAAAAACTTTGAATTAGGGGGAGGGAGTATCTGTTCAGTGAAGTAAGGCTCAATTGAATGGCAAGCCCTATTTCAGTACACAGCAATGGTTTGTTGACAGTGACCACAACCATCTTCCAGCATAAACACATCCCCCATTTCACCTCTGTCCCGTCTCTGATTGACTTTAAAATTATGACACTCAGGTTGATTTAGCCTTGTTTATGTGTGGTAACAACCCTTAATATCTATTATGTAACAACTATTCCACAATAGCCTGCTTGCGTGGACAGTTTTATTTCACAGGAAGGATGACTTGTGTGGTATAGCTTATTCTGAGGTGGGTTAAGCTAAACCTCAAAATGGCATTCTTAGAGTAGAAAATGTATCCACAAGGCAAGCCAGTACAGAATAGCTACTGCATTTAAAATTCACACCTAAGCTTATTTCACAATAGCTTCACTTAAAAAGTACTTAACAAAAGAGGCAATGGGTGTGTATGTGACTATAAGGGTTAAAACAGTAAACTGCAGATAATTGCTGTAACCACCTTCCAGGATAACCTTGTTTGTGGAGGAAACAAAGAGACCCTGTGCTAGACAAGAGAAAGTGGGGTTGTACAGAGATTTTGAAAGCCCATTTAATGTGTTGGGTTTGGGTTTTTTTGGTACTTTTATAAGATATCTGAAGTTGTATTGTCATTATATAATATATGGAAACAAAAATATGCACACGTACCCATATACAGCATACCTTTTCCCCACTTTTCTTTCAATTATTACTAGTCACTGAGATACAGTACTTCTAAATTAACAGTGAGTTCTCCATTAATACACTTCATAATCTTTTCCTGTTTGCTCATATAATGACATGTAACATTGGTTTCTGAAATAATTATTTCTGTAATAATTGTGTTGCTCTTTTCTTGCATAAGTATGAGGCAAGTCAGTCTTCATTTTAATGCAGGCCTTCTACATACAAGATATGCCTATTTGAAACTATGGGGACAACTTCAATCCTGAAGACTTACTTTCAGTGCATTACTCCAGTAAGATGCTGACTTTTCATTAGATCAGCTGATACAAGTTGGGAAAAAAAAAGAGTATGGAGGTATAAATCCCTTTATTAACATACCTCATTTTTTCCCTAGCCCATCTCAGTTCCAAGGTTTTTTCAACTAACATCAAATGCAAAGTTTTGTACGTTATGGTGACACAAATATAAATCGTTCACTTAGACCTCTATTAAATTGCTATGTGTAAAGCCACGATAGAAAGGCTTTGCCTGACTTTACATGACAGGCAGAGTACAAAGTCATCAGGACCATTAGCCTGGAAGAGTTTTTCCAGTCTTTTAAGTGGTCAGTTTAAGCTCTGCAGTAGCTTCCACCAACTCAGTGGCTATTTCACAGACCTGTTTGCCTTTCCAGCACGGTGAGTCACTACAACATAGGGCAAGTACACAGAGTAATCAAGCCAGGCAGCACCAGCGCCTGAGGCTCAGCCCGGGAAAGCCCTGGCTCTTCAGTTAATCATCCTCCTACAGCCTATTCTTTAAGTAAAGTTGCCTCTTCACCTGTATTCAAGCATAGCAAACATGTACATAGTAAATACAACTTCATATTGTATACAACAGCAACTTGACTGGAATTTTATAATAGAGCCTTATATCACATCAATGAACAAAATCTCATCTGCTAGAACACACATCTCTCAACGTTACCCTCTTTCTCAAAGAAAAACCCCTCACAAACTGTAAGCACCTTTTCCCAGCACTGCAGGAGCCGAGCCACCATCACCTCGCCCACACAGGCAGCCGGGCCCCAAGGCAGGAGAGCCCGGCCCACAGCCCCACCGGCCGCTCCCCACGAAACAGGAGGACAAGACTGGGCACCCGCTGCCGACGGCAGGCCGCTGGCAGGCCGGGGCCATTGCCCGCCGGCCGCTCCCCACCACGGCCCTTCGCGCCTCCCAAGGGCCAGGCTTGGCGCTCCGCCGCTTTAAGCGGCGCTCCTCACGCGTCCCTTGTTTAAGGCCTGCGCGCATGCGCATGGAGGGGCGGGGCCGGGGCCGCTCCTTTGCCCTGTAACGAAGGTGGCGGAGCGCGCAGGGCGGGGTTCAAGGTGAGCGGGAGCGCTTCGTGGCTGGCGCGCGCGGTGACGTCAGCAGGGGCGGCATGCGTGGGCGGCCCGGCCTCTGACCGGCCCCAAGCGGTCTCCCACGCGCGGGACGGGGCGGCGAGGGGCGGCGGCGGCGGCGCCTCGGGGGTCTCAGGGGACGGACCGGTGGGCGCTCGCCGTCCCCGCCGAGGTGAGTGTGCCCTGGTGCCAGGTGTAAAACCGGCAGGGCCTGCGGCCTCCTTTCGCATGGGGAGGGCTTGACAGCGCCCTCCGAGCCCTCCCTGAGGGGGCAGGGCCCTGCCCTTCTTCCCGGAGTCACTTCCTGAGGGATTAGCGCCTCGTCGTTGCGGGGTAGGCGAGGGCACAGGTGTGACCCTTGGAAGAGCTCTGGATCTGGCTTTACTGAGCCCCCGGATCAGTCGTGGCCCGGGCTGGTGGAGGAATCCCAGAGGAAAGGAGTCCTCCTCTGCAGCCAGATCAGGGCCGCTGTGCGGCTTGTAAAACTGAACATCCTTCATTGCTTCTGACCTCTCTCGGTTTCTCTCTCCTGCCTCATTGTATCTGCAGCTTCTGAAACCGATATTGAACCATCTGCAAGACAGACTCCAGTGGCTCTACCACCTTTGACAGCAGTGATTTCTAACTTGGTCTTTGGTCATACCTAGGAAAGTGGATAATCAGTACACTCTCTGGGATTTCTCTCATGTGGGAGCCTGCATACTGCATCACAGGCTTCTCAGAAAATTGTCAGGTGATGCTCCTGCCTTTCTGGGAGCAATCTACATTCTTGTGTTCATTCCTGACTTGAAATTCTGCTAAGAAGAAATAGGCCTTGTTACAAATCTGTAATATAAAAACTCATGTACAGCCTTGTTTGTTAGTATTTTTAAACAATTTTCAACAACTCCAATACAATGCAACTATTTATTAAAAAAAAAAAAATGCCCAAAAGGTGGTACCTGAGAACTTTTAACACCTAGATCTGAAAAAGTAAAGTTTATACAATCCTATTATGTGCAGATATGAGTGTGTATACTTACTGGAACTTTTGCTCTGTATGTCAGTTAAATTTGATAAAAAGCTCAAAGATACTAGGTTTCTTGGGATATATATATAAAAAAAAAAGATGGCTGGATCAAGATTCTACTACTATTGTCATTCTTCCTTTTTCACCTCTTTCTTTCTTGAGGGAAAGACTGCATCCTGCCCTCAATCCTTATAGTGTGTCAGAGAATCCACAGGGAGAAAACGCTATGGGAGGAACTTCGGTCACACCAGAGAATTCAATGATGAGACATGAAACATTAGGAAATCAGTCTCTTTTCTCAGATAGTAAGTGATAGGATGAGAGGAAGCAGCCTCAAGTTGTGCCAGGGGAGGTTTAGATTGGATATTAGGAAAAATGTCTTCCCTGAAAGGGTTATCAAGCATTGGAACAGGCTGCCCAGGGAAGCAGTCACCATCCCTGAAGGTATTTAAAACACGTGTAGATGTGGCATTTAGGGACATGGTTTAGTGGGACTTGGCAGTGTTAGGTTTATGGTTGGACTCGATCTTAAAGGTCTTTTCCAACCTAAATGATTCTATGTTTCTATGAAATCTGGATTTATTAGTTCAGTTCATGAAAGTAATTATCTTTTTATGGCACGTGTTTTTCTCCATTCATGACAGTCAGTATTGATTCTGGCTTCTACTTTTTGAAAACTTGAGTTTGCAATTAATTAACATTCTTCAAATCTAGAGCTCCTTAGTGGTGTGGTGCAGACTTTGGTACCTAATCCATTACATTCACTTTTCCATTTCCATTCTCCTCACCTTGACAGTTACCGTTACCATTTTTTTGCCTTTTGCCCAGGCATTCGCATCTCAGTTTCCTTGGTTCTGTCTCATTCATCATTCCCACTTTTTCCAGTTCTCTCTCCCCATTCTATTTCTCTCTTCCCTGCTTTACTGCCCTTCAAGTTGGTATTCTTGCCACATTTCTCTGTTCTCACTGATCCCTCGTGCCAGTCCTCCCTGTCTTTTTTTTCCTGCATGTTCCTCATTCAGAGTCATTCTTCCGTGAAATTTCTTTGTGTTTTCTCTGAGGATCCTTGTTCCAGCCATTTTGACACTGCAGTTTCAGAAGACTTCCAGTCTTACTTGTCCTCCATTTAGATTGACTGCCTTCATCCTCCATGCTGCCCAGGCCTGATAGAGGAGAGATAAACTACCTGCTCTTCCTTTTTTTACTAGACTGCACCTGGCATGGGCTCTAACAACTTGGAAGCAGGTGAATTGTTTTGGCAAAAGTATACACAACTGAAAACAGTGTCTTATGGGCAGTCTCAGAAACTGGAAGTTCTAGGAACCAAGCCCAGGACAAAACAAACTGGAGCATTTTAGTGCTAATGAATTTATTTAACATTTTTAAAAGGAGTTGTCATGTGTTTCTGTAAAAATGGGAAAAGAAAGGCAAGGGGAGAAGTGGACAAGAATAAAACTGGGCTAAAACATATCTGAGACTCCCCTGATGGTACTGCGGTTGTGCTGCTTAATGCTCCTGTTGTACTCATAGGGTGGGTCAGGTGATCTTGGCACAGAATGATGATGTTAAAACTTGCAATTAATTTTACTCCATCTGATTTAAAAAGTAAAACCAACTCAGATTATTTTGAAAAGCTAAAATGGTAATGCATGTTGCTTCCTGTTGGTCTTTTAAGAAAATAAAGAATCAAGTGTCCTTCACACTGGCATTACACGTATATTGAAAAGGATTATGTATATGATACAGATTAACTTTATTTTGCTTTTAAAAAATCAATTCTCTTTCTCCAAAAGCTTTCCTCAGTTTACAGTGCTAAAGGATGGTGTCTCTACTTACTTTCTGTACTCACTTTTGTAATGTTATAATGCAAGGGAAGTTCAATTGTTTCTTATTGTGTTACAATATTAGTGTGACGATTGCTTGTGTAATGGCATTACTGACTTCCACTGTAGAGTAGGTACAGTCATATTTGGAAGTAAATGTCCATCTCCAGGGTTGTATTTGACTGTGACAGCTGTCATGGAATGAGTGACAATTCAGTTGCCAGCCTTGCTTTCTGTCCACCCACTCACAGTGGAAGATCTTCAGACTGAATTAGTACACAAGCTTCTCAACCAAGAGCTGTGAAAGTGACCTGGGAAATCAGTAGCATTTTTGTTCCCTCAGCATGTCAGGCATTCAAAGAAGTAATCTAAACTTATATTGTGCACTTTTTCCACTCTCATCTTTCTATGCCACTCTGTCTTGCTTTTTCTTTCTTTTAATATGTTCATATCTTTGGCTTTTTTTTTTAAACTGTATTTTTTCTCTGTACTGTAATAGAAAGCAGTTATTTCAAGTATGTGTTAGGCACAATAAAAATGCTTTTCATCATCTCTTTTCTTGTTCAGTACAGGTATTTAGTGTCAAGATAACAAAAATTGAGTCAGCAGTTTTGGCAGTGGCCTTTCTGTAAGGCATGAGCTGAACAGCAATTCTGCTCTACTCTGAATGGCTTATAAACAGTGGATCAAACCCTTAACACCATGGATAGATTTGAACTGAGTATGAATAGTGTATAGAGGAATGATTTGCCCAGATTTCATGTGAGCTGTCAGATCACTGTTGGTTTATATTCACTGCACTCTTAACTCATTATTTCTGCACAGAGCAGTTTCATTAGTGGTTGTAAACTTAGGCCAAGTTCTGTATGTGCACAAATTGTTTACTAGAGTATGGTTGTCCTTTTAAATTGCACTGGGCACGTCTTGACAGTTTATAAAATACTCATTGAATTAGCACAAATTCTGAGATGCTAAGACAGTTGCTCCGGGGATAACAACTGTACCACTTTAATGTAATTTTGTTATGCAAATATTATCAGCCAAGCTACTGTAAAAGGATTCAGGTATTCAACAATTCAAAATTCAAACATTTACACTCAAGTGCACTTAGGAATGAGATGGAATATAAAGTTAAAATATGCAATTTGACATTTTCATGCATTATAAAGACAGAAGAGGCCATTATGAGTATAGACCTGCCCACTTCAAAGTTTTGAAGAGGAATTTGGAATTTTGTTCTGAAAAATATTTTATAAAACAAGTACAAAGTGATATGCCCAAGATCACACAGGAAGTCTATGGCAGAGTATGATGCTGAACCCAAGATCTGCCAAAACTTACCTTAGGCCATCCTTCCTGTTAGGGTTTTACATGAGTATATTTATCACAGAGATTGTATCAGCTGTGTGGGTATAAAAATGGATTTTTATTTTTCTCTTTAACTGTTAACTCCTGTGTTTTCAGTGCTCATTTTTTGTTTTTAAACAGTAACTAGTAACTTCATCCAAGCACGAGGGTTTTTTTTCGTTTTGTTGCAGACTGATGTTCTGCATTGTTCGGTCCAAAGAACTGTGCAGGTCACTTATTTTTCACTGATGTGATGCTGTAAAGACATATTTGAGATCCATTTCTTGTAGTTTTTCTTGTAGCACCCTTAGGTGTTGAAATACTGAAAAGAAACTAACCCTTGAATAATTTTTGCCTAATAAGTAGTTTTTCAAGTGCAAATGCAATCAAATGTTAAACCTTTATCTGGTTTATGAACAAGATATTTTTGGTTTGAGTCAGTTGTGGCTTGTAGAGGAGAGGGAAAGGCCAGGGATATGCCCATTTTCTCCCGGTAACTTTTTTTTTGTTACGTTTTTCAGCACTCCAAGCTGTAGTTCTTGATGGTCTCTGAGTGCTGTAATGTAAGCACTATAACAGTACAAACAGAAAGTCCTGTGTTTTGCAATGTTCGAAGAATAAAGATGTTGGTTAAGTGATGATGATGTACTCTTTCTACGCTCATCTGTTTAGCTTCCCTCCACTTTGCTGTTCTTGTCAGCAAAATAAAGATTATGACAAAGACATCAGCTGTCGTGTTTCTTTCCTTAATGTGCTTGGTTCTTGTGGAGGTTGGCACTCAGCTGAGAATAGTAATAAGAACATTTTTATTTTGTATTATCTCTGAAAGCATATGAGATCATGATTTTTTTCCTGTTAAATCAGGTTCATTCCCTGTTAGTCACTTTGGCATCTCATGGTTGCAAGAACACAAATTTACAGTCCTCTTTTTAACTGTTGAAATTCAAGGAGAAATTTTTCAGTAAAACAGATGAAACAGTGATATAATTCTTTCTCATCTCTGGGACAGACCATTTCTTAGGAGAAAATGCACTGCTAGTAGACTTCCTGTTTCCTGTGAAACATCTTGCAGAACAATCTCTTTTTATCATATACCTGCATACTGCTATTACTGGCATGCATGCATACCTTTTATTGAGTTGCACCTGACTTATGCATGTAAAGCTGCCTCAGTGTCTTTTAGGTGGGAACAGAGTGGTCTCAGTCAGCACAGGAAAGCAAACCAAACACATCTCCTGCAGCCTGGTAGAGGGTGGTCATGATCCTACAAGGAGCATGGTACATTATAATTTTCAGTCTTTCCGGGAGGTACTGCTGTGACATTGTATAAAATCATGGCTTTAACAAAGTAAACAGGGGAAGTCTTTATTCACACGTTTATTTTACATTTGAGGTTGTTTTATGTGATTCTTGGGCATGGATGCTGAAGTTGGTGAGGCCCATATTTCATCCCCAGTTTCCAAATTACTAAGTACTTTGCCCCATATTCTTTTTCAAGAAAATTTATGTTTCAGTCCTTCAAACAATGTTTTCCTTTGTAGGAATCCAGTGAGAAATTGCTGCAAAAGCAGGGATGATTATACAGAGAGTAGTGCTGAATTCACGCCCTGGTATGTATTTCTCTCCAATAAAGGAGCAACATGTTTGTTATGGTTGCCTAATGCTCCAAAATGGTGAGGGTAGAAACAGACACTAACACGCTAATTTAAGAGATTGATATTTATATGTCTTAATATTACATGCAGCAATAAATAAAATTTATTGTTAAGTGTATTTATTTAGTCTGTATATAGAGATTTCTAAACTCATGGGTGAGAAAAAAAGGGTTAATGCATAATATATGAGAAAACCCTAAGTGTAGGGACTCAAAGTGAACAAAGATTAGCACGCTTTTTAGTTCTGACATTTGTTCTTTTTGCACTTTAAGAGGTGACTAAAATATTTTGTTACTGTTCGGTTTTGTTTCCTTTTAGTAAATATTGAATCTTTTTTTCCTCCCATGTTTCAAAGTGTTTGTTTTTTAAATTTATACTTTTGAGGATCTGTTTACTTCCTTGCTTACACATTTGCCTTGTTATGGATGTCAGCACAATTTTTTGAATAGTGAGTTTATAAATTGTCTGTTGTAGAAGACCCACATGTGTGCATTAAGTTTTTTTGGGGGGTATTGTATGCTGCTCAATGCCAAAATAGTCCTAAGAGGTAAGAACTACTGTGTGACCTGCAAATAAGTCTCTTCTAATGCAAATCAAATGTTACAGCAGTAGCCTGCTGTAGCTGCCCAGTCACTCTGACTTAAAACATATATGGGTATCTGGCTGTCTTCTTTTGGTGCCAATGGTGCCAGTTGTCAGTCTGACTCTTCTGCTGCATTTGGTACCAAGCTGAGGATGAAGCCTTCAGCTCTGGGGCTCTTGGCATGTGTTCTATAGGCATTTCTGGGAAGCTTTAATTTAAGGATGTCTGTCTGTAGCTGCGAAGGGATGCTCTTGCAGCATATGCATGCGCGGTGGCAATGGTCTGTATTCCGCCAATTTCACTGAGTCAAAAGAGACTGAAAGGTGAGAGTTTAAAACTTACCTGGTTAAAATTTATGGTCATTTGTTACTGGCAAAGTAGTGCACAATGGTTTTGTTATGTGAGAGAAGTCTCAGTGCATGTCCTTGTTTTGAAAGTTAGGGGCTTTTCAGCACATAGGGTATATAGAACCATTTTTAAGAATGGGAACAGCCCTTTTTTTGTTTTAATTTGCCCTAATTGTTCATAAAAATTATGTGTAGCAAACAGCATGGAAACTGTTAGCCAGTGCAAGTGCTTGGTACTGGCTCAGGTGAGCGTAAGCTGACAGGTCAGCAGGTCTTCAGTTTGGATAGTGGCAGTGCACCCAATTAAACTGTAGTCTGTGATACAAAATCTGAAAGTTGGTTGATAGTTTTATACCTCAATAAAGATAAAGGCTAACTTATTTTAAAAAGGACTACCTTAAAAAAAGGCCTTCCCATATTGATTAAGGGAAGCTCGATATTGATTAATTTATTTGTTTGATTTTAAAATAATTCTAGGTAAGAATGGAGTGCCAGTGGCTGAAAACTTCCGACTGGAACAAAGTACAATAGCAGATACAATGCAAGCAGGACAAGTGCGTGTTAGAACCCTTTATCTTTCTGTGGACCCTTACATGGTAGGTGATGGACTGAGAGCTAAGCCAGAATTTGTTTTTGAAATATCTTCATCTCTGTACCTGTCGTGATGTTTAACACCAAAGTTGCCAATTATAGTACAAACATATCTCTAGTATAACTTAGTAATTCTCTTCATTCTGATGGAGTTATATTGGGAAGGAATTTGGCATTAATGTGCCTGTGATATATATAGGAATATGACTTTATAGGACCAGGAAGAGACTGTGAGCTCTGGTATACTGTTACAGAATTGTTTGTATCAGCTTTTTCTGAACTTTTCCTTTTTTATATACATTTTTAACAGGTTTTTTTTTTGCCATGGAAGGAAGTATTATTCAATTGAGGGGAATGTGGGTAGAGGAGGAAGAATATTTCATGATGAACCAAGAGAGGGATGTGATCAGGCCAGAAATTTCTACACAAAACATGTAAATGATTCAAGTTAAATGTTATTTAGTTATCAATTTTGTTTACAAATGAAAATCAGGTTTTCTCCTTAAGTGGGTGATGGCAGGGCAAAAATGTGTCAATACTTTGTAAATAGTGGAAGCAGGGAGAGAATTAGTGAATGAAGGGAGAGAATTAGTGAATGAAGCCATAACTGGTATATGCACCTAATTCTGCAAAACTGTAGAAATCGTGGTTGCGAGAGTTGTAGGTTGAAATAGAGGTGAAGTTAGGAGGAGAACCAGACAGACCCAGTCTGCTAGTATGTAAAAGTTTGCTATAAAGAGAATTCTGATCATTTGTTCCCTGCATAGATGGAGATAGTAGAAAAGAAACAGTCTTAATTTCAGGAAAGTAGGTTTAGCTTGGGAATTAAGGAAAAGTTTAAGAATCCTGAAGTACTAACTCAGGCTACAGGGGGAGATATAAAGGAAAGACTTCAGATTTCAAGATATTTCATTAAACAGATCTCTGTCAGGGATGGTCTAAATATATTTGACTGTTCTTCAGTGCATAGGCATGGACTAAATGACTTGTGGGTGGTTTTTTCAATCCTACATTTCTATGATTCATCCAGTTAAGGAATGGCATTTATAGGGTGCTCGTCAGATCTTTGGTTGCACAGCTGACTTTGAGGCAGTGTCTATAGAAGTTGTTGGTTTTGGTAACACTGCTGGAGGAGATCAGAATGGTCCTTTTGTACTGAGCAAACAAGATGGGAAAGAGGGATCCAAGAGAAGATGATGAATATTTGGGACTTATTGAGAGATTTCCAAGTAGCCCTTTGTGTTTGAAGTTTTAAACATATCTCATCTCCAACTTGAACTCATAAACAAACCATGTGTTCCACCAGAGCCTTTCATTAAAGCCTTGTCTTTCAGCGCTGCCGAATGAATGAGGATACTGGCTCAGATTACCTCCTGCCCTGGCAGCTGTCTGAAGTTGCTGATGGTGGGGGCATTGGGCTTGTAGAGGAGAGCAAGCACGATAAGCTTGCTAAAGGAGACTTTGTAACATCCTTCAACTGGCCCTGGCAGACAGTGGCCATTCTAGATGGAAGCTTGCTACAAAAGGTAATGTAAATGCAAAGCCCATATTGTTGCTATTTTCTTTTCCTAAACATTTTTTTTTTTAAATAGCGGCTAATGATACTACTTCTTAGTCAAAAACAAGCCAACGTTATTGAAGCAACCAGTTCTCAAAAGGCAGATCAACGCACAGGTGGCAAAATCTGTATCAATTTCTCTCTTTTCTTAACAAATGAAAATGTGAATGCTTTTTTTGGTCACAGATATGCCAGTATTATTTCAATTGTTGGATTTTTAATAAATTTCCCTGAAGCTGCTTCTGTTAATGAATTCTGTTAATTATCCTAATTCTAGTTAGAACTCCTGATCCATGAGAATGTAGTTATAAGACTTAAAAGTCTTTAGATATATTTAATACCATTTATTTCACTAACATGCCTTAGTTAAAGCTTGTACTTGACATTTTACATCCACAGAAGAAAGGGTATTCAACAGTAGGTTGGACACAGAGAGGTAACAGTGCATTAGGTATATCGTGTTCATCATCCTTATGTAACACGGAAAAATATTGTAGTTTAAGAATGTACAACTTCCAATAAGCTTCTTCCTTTAGGATCCTTTACCACAGATCTGCAATTGCAATATTTGATAAAATGGTGCTATTTTGTCCTTTATGCTAACATAAGGATAGTTCACCATTGCTGGAAACGTCTTATCTCCCAACTGCTTTTTGACACTTCCATATTTACAATTCTTCTTTGTTTAAAAACTTTTTCTAAAACTTTGTTTCATTTTGTATAAACTTGTTATTAAGGTAGACCTAGTTTATAGCTAGCTTGTCCCTACCAGTTATACCTTGCTTGGTAAATATCCTAAATTAGTCTTCCATCCTCAGACAATCAGATAGCAAACAGCAAAACCTCACCTTAAAAAGAAATTAACACCACATGTTTTTGTTTTGTAGCTTGTTCCACAACTTGTAAATGGACGCCTTTCCTACTTTCTCGGCGCAGCTGGCATCACAGGACTGACAGCCCTGTTAGGTATAAAGGAGAAAGGACACGTGACTGTGGGTGCAAATCAGACAATGGTAGTGAGCGGAGCAGCCGGTGCCTGTGGCTCTTTGGCTGGCCAGGTAGGTGGGCTTAAGATGTACAAGCATACTCTGTTACCAAGTTTATTTTCTGAAACATGCTGGTTAGTCAATGTACAGATAAAATTGTTGTAACCGTGAGCAGGTATAACTCCATGGGAAGGGCCAGTTTCACAGAGTCATCTCACACTCTCACTGAGAAAGGTTTTAGCGTGGAGCTTAAGTTTCATGAAACTGCGATAGGAGAAAATGGCTGAAGGTGATTACTTGTCACTAGGATAAATAAAGTAGATGGTACGAATACATGTATTTACTATATATTTATATAGTAGTCTGCCATTTGAACACAGTCTTTGAGTTAACTGGCAATTTTCTATCTTAGAGAGTAGTCAGAAAAAAAATGTAGTAAACCCTTCTTCGTGTTGTGTTCCCTGACATCCTTTGTGTTTTGAGATTTACAGCCCTTTTATCCTCCTCAGCTCTGCAGAACACATTGCAGTGTGTTTGTCTGTGCGTGTGTGTGTATGTGCATATCTACAAATATATGTATATACACACACAGACATATATATACACACAAACATAATAGATATTAAGCAAGCTTAAGACTTACTGATAAAGAGGAGCTATGAAGAAACAATGCATAAGCAAATCTATGAAGAATGTATTTAAATCAATTGTCCAATCTTTTTGGCCTTTTATTATCTATGTTATGGTACTTGGCAGATGGTGATTTTATACTGTATTTGGCTCTCCAGTACTGCCAGTCGTTGGTGACTCCACAGACTAAAACCTCCTGCAGTCAGTGAGTTTGGAAAGGTGGCAGATTTCGGTTGTATCTGCCCCTTCTCTATGTGCGAGGAGGGAATGACAAGAGGCAATTGTGTCACATGAGATGGGAGCATGTGCTGAACTTTGCTGCCAGGGGATGGGCAGTGGGATGGGAGATAACTGTAACACCCCCTCAGGCCCCCTTCCTCCCACTGGTACCTTTATGCAGATGAATGATCTAACTTTTCTTTATTGTTTGGCATTTTTTTCTTTGTTTTTAACTGTGCTCCTGCAGATTGGCCGTCTGGAGGGCTGCTCTAAAGTGGTGGGGATTGCTGGCACAGATGAAAAGTGCTCCATTTTGGTCCAAGAAATGGGGTTTGATGCTGCTATCAATTACAAGAAGGGGAATGTGGCAGAGCAGCTACGTGAACTCTGCCCAGGCGGTGTGGATGTTTACTTTGACAATGTTGGTGGAGACATCAGTGATACAGTTATAAGTCAGGTGATTATACCAGCTGTCAGGTTTATTCTAGTCATTCTCCAATGTCTGCGTGCCCAGCTTTGAATGAATTCATACTGGAGACCAGCCTGCATACAGCAGAGCAGGCTTTCCACTTCATTGATCTAATCCAGGTGCTGATCCTGGTCCTGAGGAGAAATCGGGTAGCTGAAATCAGTGTCTGTCATTTTGACTACCCTGGCAGTATAGTAATAGAAACACAATTTCTGGTTCTCATCTCTAGCTTCTTTGGCCGGGAGACTTGGTAATATTCTAAAAACCTTGTCTGTCAGTGTAGTAATCTTGTGGTTTGTCAGATTTGGTTTTCTGGCTTCACAGAAGACCAGCTCTGCTGTGCCTCTATAAAGACTCTTGACCAGCTCTCTTCATTGTTTATGTGAAACTACTCTGTCTCGTGGCAGGGGGGCTTTGGTGGCAATGCCATCTTTGGGAGTTCTAAATCACAGCTGTATCCAACAGCTGTATCCAACTTCTTTGTCCTATTACCCCTCTCTTCCTGACAAAAAGGGCACACAGTAGGGTAACAATTTCTTATATTCCTTGTATTTAATGCCTTTTTAAATTACACACAGGCTGTATAGCATTTATTTTTCCACTATTGCCCTGCATTTATCTATTTGAATGTTGTCATAGGTTGAATGGGACTGCCTGCAATTCTCCCACTCTTTTCTAGGAAATGTGGCTCTAAATAAGGATACCCATGTGAAAATTTTGCAATATAATCTATTGCATCTCTGGAAAATTTAGTTTCTGAGACTATGGAATGTAATTTTTCTCACTTTGTGCTGTCCCAAACAGATGAATCAGAACAGCCATATCATCCTGTGTGGACAGATTTCTCAGTATAACAAAGATGTGCCTTATCCTCCTCCGCTGCCTCCTGACATAGCAAAAATACAGAAAGAAAGGAATATCACAAGGTACATTTCTCCTCCAGAACTTATTACCGGGTTCCAGGTAGATTGCGCATGTGATGTTGTGACTCTGATGTTTGGAAGGTAGTCTGTAAGTCCACAATAGGCACGTGTAATCGCAACAGAACTTTGCCATACTAAAAAAGGAAACTATAATCATGTCAGTAAATCCTTTCTCTTACATTTGTCTGTATCAGCATAAAAAATGGGAAAGGATGTTTTTACGTGCTAACATAGTTGTCTGTTGTTATGCTTTGTTTGTGGTTGCTTGATTTAGTCCTGGAGTCTCTGACAGATTCTTCAGTACGAGGGAAGGTGTTGCCATGGTTCTGTTCTCAGACGTTTTGCAAAGTGCCTTCTCTCCCAGTGTAGTAGTTCAGGCAGAGAGAAAATCAAATATTTTTCAAGTAAGGATTCAGCTGATGCAGTGATTGTATTGAAATGACATTTTTAGTACTTGGGGTTTTATTAGATAATAGGACTGTACGTGTGACAGATGTATACAGGTAAAACATTGATTTTTGTTATGACTCTGGGAATTGCTGAATCTCCTATCCAGATTCAGGTGGAGCTAAGGCAGAGATTAGGAGCGAAGTCTTAGGAGATTTTTCATTCATTGCATTGCAGAAAGCTGGGGAGACTTTTGATTTCTATGCAAACGGATTGACCTCTTCTAATTATCTTTACTTGTCCCTGTTACTGTTGTCTGCACTTTTAAAAATGGATAAAAATGCTAAAATACACCATGCATGTGGAGAATTTAGTCAGTACATTGCTACAAGTAATTATAATTTTTGATGATAATTTCAGTTTGTCTTGATTGCTATAGACAGCTGTGAGAGGAGGATATGCGAAATTTTGGGGAGCCTCAAAGTTAATTTATACTCACCATCTAGTTGCAGGTCTATTAATTTTTCTCCCTGCCACAAAAAAAAGTAAAAAAGAATAGGAATTCACTCAAATTTTAGGGACATTTGCTTATTCTGGCGATACTACTTGGGTTTTATTACTCTTCTTTCTGATACTTGAATAGAATTACTTATTGAAGACCCATGTTACTGTCAAGTTCCCACTGCAGGGAGCTGTCTCAACAAGCTGGCAAAGCTCTGAGCTGTGTCTCACTGTAATTAGTACTCATAATCCTTCAGTTTCAATAATGCTGCTTCCTGAAAAGATTTGTAAAGATTTCAAAATATACTTACCAACCTTTCTCAAATCAAGGCTTATTCTTTCACAGGGAAAGATTCTTAGTGTTGAACTATATGGACAAACAAGAAGCCAGTATATTACAACTCTGTCAGTGGATCCAAGAAGGTAAACTGAAGGTAGGAACTTTTACATCTAATCTACGGCCTCTGATACTACCTCTTCAGAGCATGCTCTGACTACAAGAAGTACAATTTCTTTGTCCTTGGCTGTCTTACCATGCCTCAGAATTGAACAGATATTCTTACGAATGTTTAAGTATACTTGAAAGCTTATTAGGTAGCACTGTTCTAGTAGAAACCTGCTGAGGATGATATGACTGTAGTACAGCAGACTTTTCTAACTGCATGCTGCTGATGTCTGTATTTCTTTCAGTAGAGAGTGCAAGTGCTTTTTTACTTAAGGGATCAGACCTTCAAAAATACTTACTTTCAAATTCCTGATTAGTTAGTGTCCTGAATGCTTTTGGGCATCTTGTCTGAAATTTTGTTACAAGCTTCATAACAGCCATTTATTATTTTGTGATGAGTAGATGCTTTATCCATCCCTTCCCTGTGAGGTCTGTCTAAATTAGTTTTTGATTCTTCAGGTGATCAGTAAATTTTCCTGGGAAAATCCTGAGATGTGAAATTTTGGCAGGGGCAGGGATGTTCCAGTTCTGATTGAAGCATTAAATTGCCTACAGGTTTATCCTCTCTTGATGAAAGAATCTGGCCCAAACAGAGCATGGTCCATTGGAGCAAGAGAATCCTTTAGGTTTTGCTAGTTTCTGTGGCCGTTTCATGGCATGTTTCTAAGAAATGTTAATCTTGTTTGAAGGAAGCTAAAACGACTTGTTTGCATTGACAGGTCAGAGAGACCGTGGTAGAAGGCTTAGAAAATATTGGTGGTAAGATTTTTACACCATTTTGTAAGAATAATAATCTAATTAAATACAATGACAGTGGAGGTTAACTACTTCCTTTGTTTCATTTGCCAATTCAAATTTTTGTATTTTATTTAAAACGTGATTTTTATGTTATAATAAAAATTGTATTTTTTCACAAGGTATTAAAAAGTTCTGTGAGAAGATTATTTTATGTTAAAAAAACCTATTGAATATAAATTTTGAGATTTTTTGTTTTGTTTTGCTATTGGGGGGGGGATGAATTGTTAAACTGCTACCTTAGCAGCTGGTGATAGTCACCCTGATCTTACAGATTTAAGGTGCTGCCCATTTCTTAGAATTCGTGTGTGAGAAAATGGTATTTTGGAAACCTTGAACTTATGCTTGAAAAAACCCCCAATCTCTAACAGTGCTTCTTACTGGATTTGCTAACAAAAAATAAATTGAAAAGTACACACAAGAAAGGGGAAAGCATATTAGAGACTGTTAAACAAAGTAAAAAATAATTTCTTTTAAAGGAACAGAATAGCCTGTAGCCTCTTCAAAAAATCTGTAACAAAGAAAATACAAAAATGAAGGGGGCCTGTGACTCCAGTGAGACAAAGCTGGAGAGCCATGTGATTCAAGATGTGCTGTAAGAATGCTTCCCTTTCAAGTAAAAGGGAAGAGTATGATTTAGTCCATTTACTCTTTAGTCCCACAAGATTGGAAATCAGTAGAATTAAGCGATACCCAAATCTTACAGATCTAAATTTATTCTAGTCGTTGCTACTTACTGGTATACATAGGTATTTTGAAGGAATTCGATCAACTACAGCTGTCATATTTCATACTTTGTTTACTCAAAGATTTATTATTTTGCACCAACTTCTGGCATTTATTGCACTACATAGAGTATTTATTAACCTTTTACTTTCACAAAGGTTTGTGAAACCCGCAGCATCTGTGGGCTCTCCAGTCACGTCTTGTCTTTTTGTTTGGTATTTGTATGGCCTATCACAAAAGCAGCAAATGTAATCATTAACTTGTATAGGGCTAAACAGTTGCTTACAAATCAGGTTTTTTAATTATTACACAAAACTGCCCCTAGCAGTTTATTACAGACTAGCGTTTTTCTTTTTTCCTTCTTAATTTGGGGAGCTGTTTAATACATTTGCTTCTACCATTTTTTTTTTTCTTTTTTGAAAGTTACTTGGCACATTTTGCTTGGCACTAACTTATTTCATTATTTCTCTTGAAGCTGCTTTCCAGTCCATGATGAATGGAGGCAATATTGGAAAACAGATCGTCTCCGTTTCTAAGTAAAAGTTACTGCTTCGGGAAAAATAATTGGATTCTATCTCTAACCGTGAGCAAGTTTTTACTTATACTAATTTCCACTTTTTTAAATAAACCATGAAGTTGTTCTGTATGTACTGAAAGCAGAGATTCTGGGATGCTAAGGCAGAACATATGCTAATAAACTAAATAGAACTGGAAACAGGAATGCAGTAATTTTTACTAGAAATGAGTAATATGTTCTTTGACATGATTTTGGCAGTTGCCAGCTAGCATACTTGGAAATATTTCATGGGTATGGTTTGGAAGTTAGAACGTCCTATGAACCATTTCCAGTAAGCAATTTGTATGCAGCCACCTAGTTTTGGTCATTAAAGAATTTACTAGTGTAGATGTGCACCGTTCCCATCCTAGTTTGTTTCAGTGCCCAGGAACTTCTCTAGGAATTTTTAACTTACTAGTGGTGTAAGTTTACCCTGACAGTCAAATCAATCTGGCTAATCATTTTAGAATGTAACTGTTCTCATTTTTACAGATAATTGCAATGAAAAATTCTATTTCTGGAATTCAAGGTCTCTAATAATAAAGGTATTTCCATGTTGCACCTGGAACAAATTTCCACTGATCTGTCTTGTGCGTTTCTCTGTATTGTATCATTATGTCCCCTGTTTTCAGAGCACTTGAAATCTAATTTATTTACAATTCCATCTGCATGCAACCTGAGGCTTTCATCAGAGATAGATTCAGGTATAGGGTGAACCTCCTGCTTAACTGTTCATTTATTTACTCTTCTCAATCTTTGCATTCCAGACTTAAGTGGTTTTCTTTTTAGAATTCCTGTTCTAAAATCTACTGTATCTTACTTCTATGATAATCTCCCCTATTTCACTAGTTTTTCTGGTGTTTACACCTCTCCAGGGTGGCAGACAGAGGATCTCAAAACATGCTGCCTGATGACAGAAGGTAACTTTGCAGTCAGTTGACCTTCTGTTCCCTCAGTAACTTATCTTGGCTCAGAAGTTTTGGTCTAACAATGCTCTTTTACCATCTCAATGGGGAAACTTGAAAAAATGAGTCACCATTTCCAAGTTTGACTAGCATAACCCCAAGCCATATGAGACTAGTGAGATTAAGTATATGTCTTCAAAAGCAAGAAACAGAAAAGGGAACAGATAATTATCTTAAAGACATTAGAATTCCACTACTATGTACTTTAGAGACATTAATGCGTATTTATTTAGAGAACAGGATTGTTCATGACACATTCTGAGTTACAGGCAATTGGTTTTGGTTTTAATTTGTTTGCCTTTGGGAGAAGTGCTTCCGGCAGATCAGCTGAGCTGTCCAGACAATGGATTATCTAGATCTGGGTGAGTCACTACCTAGGCTCAAACTAAATGGAATCCAAGGACTAGGAAAGAAACACTATGCAAGAAATTTGGCATTATAAATAATTTTGCATTCTGTGGAAAGCAAGACAACGGGTATCAAAATTGCCTAATATGGTTGTGAGCAATATGAAAAACAGTCCTTTGATTTCCTAGTGCTGAAGCTAGCCCTGAAAGAAGGAAGCGTGCGGTGACGGATGCCATGAACTTTGAGGAAGAGAAAGACACCTGCAGTATAGCATTAGATGGTCTAAAATCTTCCAGTATGCATTTTTCCACTACAAAACTATTGACTGGCTCACTTTCAGCTAGATTGTCAATCCAACATCAGCATAACTAACTCAAGCAGCATTAACAACACTGGGATAGAAGCCAAAACTTTTATGCAGTAAAATCAGTATGATCATAGTTGGCAAATGAAGACAGAAAGCAACAGGTGAGTGAAATTCTATCAATTCCTGCATATTGACTGTTTATACATGGTAACTCACTTGTGAAAGCTAAGCAATGCAGGCTTGTAAGACTTGATAATTCATATGTGTATTAAAACGAGAGGCAGGAGGAAATAGACTGATCCTGAGCACTGCCTCTAGACTTGGATTCCTGTCATGTTAGCTGGATTTAATGGGGAGGGAGCTGATGGGAATACAACCTTTCCAAACAGTGGCTCTAATGAATATGCTGATGTGTCCTTTGTCCCCTTTCCTTTCTTCCCTCCCAAGTGCTCCACATGCCTATGCCTGATATGAATGTTCAGACTGAAACAGCATCACCATCACCCTATGCGTTTTTTACACAATTCTCGCAGTATTCTGCATTCAACTTCTGCCAGGCAACAGATTAGCCTTAATGCACTTTAACACACTTGATCTTTCTGAATAAATGTCCTCATCCTTACAGTTCATTCCTAAAGCAAATACCTAAATGCAAAAGAAAACAGCCCACTCCATATACATGACCAACCGTTAACACTAACAGTCCACACCCCTGCAGGGAAGCTGATCTTAACTTGAGGCTCCGTTGCTACTGCTCCTGAAAATTGTTATTGATGCAAAAGTATTTTTACAAATGAGAGTGTTAGTATTGCTGTTGCTGCTGAGTTGAAATAGTATCAGTTTTAATTAGGAACAGAAAGTCCTCCATTGAATTTGGGTTTTTTTTATGTGTCTAATTGTACATAAATGCATATGTCGCTTTTGGGGCATGGTGACACCATGGGGTTTTCCTATTTTCTTCCGCCCTTGAAGACTAACCTCTTCCTACACCCAACTTTCAATGTCCTGTAACTTCCATTTCCCTATACGCGGGGAATCTATCCTCCAATCCATCAATTTTGTTTCAGTTACAACAGCCTGTTTTGAGAAAAATGCCTTCTAATTCCAGCCTGCTTGGAAGGAAGTGTATCACAGGGTAGTACCCAAAGCAAGCTACTTAAATAAATACCTGTGTATTTCAAAAGAGACTTCAACTATGAACTGTGGTGAGTTTGTGTTGTATGAACCTAAGAAAGCAATCATAACAATAACCACTACTGAAAAGATGTTAAAATGTTTTCCTTTCATATGTTGTAGGTGAAGGCCTCAGTTTGACATATTTCTGTTTCCAGAGTTACATTTGCTTATCCCAAGTACAAAAATTTTGTAGTTTTGAACAATGTTTGCTGAAGAGCTACTCCAGAGGGAGCTCATCTCTGGCACTGTGAGTTGACACAACCTCCAGAAATGACAGTCCTCTAGGAAGTTATTTTTCACAACTGAAACAAAATATGATAAAATCATAAAATTCCCAGCACTGTTATTTATACAGCAATTGCTTAGTAATCCACAGAAGTCTTAAGCCTATTAAGAGCTGCTGATGTGAGGCGTGATCCAGAGTGAGATCATGCTGAGATACTGATTCTTTACTGTAATAAAGGCAGCTTGATTGCAGCAGCATTCCCGGAGCTAGGTAAGCTGTGAAGGGCAACATAGGTTCTATCAGCATTAGTCAAATGGCTTTTGGCAAAAAAGAAAAAAAAAAAAGATGGGACAGTCAAAGTAAACCTCATCCTGGTACCCCTGATGTTTAGGATTCTCACAGAAGCATTTTTTAACTTGTGAATCCTGGCTGATGCTACCTCTTAAGAATAAATAAAAGTCAAAGGGAGAAAATGCTTTAAACCAAGTGCCCACAGCTGTAAAAAATATTAATACATCTTTTTTTCACCTTGTCTTAATTTCTTAGTTATTGTAATAGTGTGACTCTTCAGCAGTCATATATTTTGCACTATAGGAGAGGTCTTATTGGACAAAGGGTGACAAATAACAAAAATCCAAGATGCTATGGATGTAGTAGATAGCCACTGGCTACACACAAGCACCAGCATTTGTCCTGTGAAGCTTGACCTTACAAAGATGGTGAGGGATAGTTCATAAGATCTTAAGCAAGGACAAGCATGAATTCAGAGTCGGAGTTGTGTGACCACAGTAAGGTACTAGAATTTCAGCTATACAGTCTTTATAAATAAGCATTTCTTGTTGCAAAGGTTAATAAACAGCATTGGGCAGAGAGACTTTTTTTTATTTTTCTTTGAGCCAATCTTCTGTTTGTATTTTGTAGTTTCTTGCACTCCCATTTCCATCCCTTTTCCCTTTGCACCTTGAACAGTTGCTGTTGGCTGTCCTGTATTTCATTTATTTTCTTTCCTTCTGCTTTCTTACCCTCCATTCCCCCCCACCCTTTTCCTTAATTTTTTTTTAGTTCATCATGTTTCTTGCCCTCCTTTTTGTTGGATTCTTCCTCGATAATCAGAAAAACGCTTTTTTTCATAGGAGCATCCATTAGTGGTTCAGTGCTAGGCCGTGTAGTTCAGTGTCAGGATTTTATGGAAAATGTCAGCAATACCATGAAAAGAGCTGGCCAGCCCAGGCATAAATGTGTCTTACTGGAGTTTATAGTAGCTGTTGTTACAAAAGTGGAGAGAGCGAAGGCAGATGCCTTTCAAATAGCTTCATCTCTTTATTCTGTATTTTAGTGCATTGATCATGGAAGAAGCAGATGCAGGATTACCTAGTCCTGTTGTTGTAACGTTGCTCTCCTGTATTGCTACGCTGCCTTTCTCTTTACTGGGTTCTCTTCACAGTGGGAAATGTTTATAGGATCCATAAATAGACTGCCAGGGGATAAAAGATCATAGGCAGACAGCATATCCTACAATAAGAAAGGGTAACAGCAGCTGGAATAAGCTCCAAACCAAGAAAATATTTTGTGAGACACAACTGGGAAGTCTTTAGGAAAAGCACAGAAAGAAGCAGAAATGCGTCAAAACTTTTTAGCCACAGGAACACAGAATTTTGCAACAGAAAGATACCTTGGGTAGCAAAATTCAGTTTTGCTATAGCACTCTGGGTCGAGTGGTAGTAAGAGGGTGGCTGAATAAGTCAGCAGTTTTGAAAGAAAACTGAAAGTATGAAGTAGCAAAGCAGTGTTTATGCAAGAATAGGGAGGTGCAATTTATGTTCATAGGACTGTCTGAGGGCACAGTGAGAGAAGGCAGTAATGGTTTATGGGGCTATGGGTCTACCCTCCTCTGCTCCACCCTCTTCTTGGACTGGATTCTGTATACCTCTGAGACCCTCAGTCCCTCCTCTGCTGCAAGAAGGAGCCTTCCTCACCCTGTCAGCCCCTACCTGCTTTCTTTTGCCTCCCAGGCTGGGGAACGTGGGAAGGGAAAGTCAAAGGCCAAGGACCAGGCTCTGATGGGGCGAAGTTAGGACAGGAGCCAGCACAGTTGGACTTTCTCCTGATTAAGGGGGCAGCTGGGGGAGGGCAGGATGCCGGCACGCTGGCTACTGGTGCTTTTCCTGCTGGGATGGAGCTGCCTTTCTGTCCCACTCCCTCAGAGCTATACCTACATCTCTCTCTCAGCAATAACAACCCCATTGGAAAGCTGCATGGGCAGCAAGGAGCGTTTCAAACTGGAACAGCCTGTTCTGTGTCCTTGGGCCAGGCAGCCTGAGTGAGCCTTCAGTGCCCTGCAGGCAGCTGTCTCTCTCCTCAGCCTCTGCCTAGGCCAGCTCCAGAAAGGGGTTCTTTCTCTTTGAACTTTTAGAACTGTTTTGGGGTGGGTTTTTTTTGTATTTTTATTTTTTCAGTGTGCTAGGAATAGTGGGAAAAGCACATGGAAAAAGCCTCTCTCCCCCCCATCCTTGCATGTTCCTCTGCACTGAATGCCACAATCTCTTGATTGGGATCACTGGATTGGACATGTCTTCACTGATGACAGTTATAGGAAATTATGCATGGCAATGGTATTCCCCTGGGAACTTCCCTTTGAAAGTTTTGCTCAGCCCTCAGAGCACTGAGGGTAATGCACGCAAAAGAACCTTCTTTTTCCTAGTTCATGATATGCATTTCACAGCATAATTCACCAATGAACACAAGAATTCCTTCATAAGCAAGCAGCATCATGAAAAATTACATGTGCTTTTTCTAAGAGACTTTAAAAAAAGAACAAAGGTTTTTGAAAAACATTCTCAGAATTTTTTTCTTTCCAAATAATAATTTCAAGTGTCCTTTTAGAGTCGTTTCAAATGAAAATTAAGTGTTTTAAAGGAGATCCTCCATGCAGATTAAAAAAAATGCAAACCAACAAACCCTGCAGAGTATTGTAATAGAAGCATTTATACTATGAAAGATTGATTTGTCACAGATCATACTAATGTCTGCCAGCAGTATGTAAAGTATTTCAGCAGTCTGGTGCCATGATCTCCTGTGCTCACTTCATGTAGCTCCTATTTGTCCTCCTAATGAACAGCTTGGAAAGGATACTCTTGACTTCAGAAGACCTCTGTACTCTCATGCTTACCCCAAAACAGCCATGCAGTACTATTTTAAAAAGAAAGAGAACTATATGCCAGAAGTAATGAATACCAAAGCCATTTGCTTCTGTTCAAGTAAAAAAGTAAATAAATTAAATCTTTTCATCCATAAACTGGAAAAACCTGTCACAAACCATGGAAGACTATGAGAAATCTTACGCTGATGCCGATTGATGTAACTGCTAAAATACATTACAGCACAATATTGTGTTATCTTCTCCGTAGAAATGCTGCCTTTCAGTGAGCAGAAGAGCTTAATTTTGAAAGAGGACCAAACCCAGGCAATTCATCAGGACAAGATAGGGCCTGTTACCACTGGAATGTCTCGCTTCAGTCCCTTATGTCGATTTGTGCCTTCTGGGCACCACAGGCCAACAGAGGAGCAAATGCAGTTTTCTTTATAGGGTGGCTTGCAGATTTATCATAATATCTGCCTAGTTGTCAAAGGTTTGTCCAGTTGGCACTAGTTCATTTAAGTGACTGGTGATGTGTTCTGGGAGATGGGCTGTATTTTATGAAAGCAATTTATTTTGTTTGAATTTTAAGGGATTGTGAACATCAACTGCCTTTCAGAGCAGTTACTCTTATTTGAGTCCTTGGAGCCAGGGATAGCACATCTACAAATAAAACATCTTTACTTGCCACACTAAGAATAGCATTGAGAGATTCTTAATAGAATTCCATCCATCTACCAAACGCATCTCATGGAGCCAAAAAGTAAATATTTGACAGACCGTAAGATTTTTAAGTCCACAGACATTTGATTACATTAAGATTTGATTACCTTACAATCAACTGCTACGACCACAACAAAAAAAAAAAAGCCTCACTTCAGAACAGGATCTTGTCACAGGGTATAGATATGAAGGATTTTATTGCCACTTCTTATGCTCCCTGATCACATAAAAGTAACCTAATTGCAAAATGTCAGTTTTATTATTAATTTTTCAGTAGTGTTTCTCACAAGTACATTGTGCCCTGCCTCTTTGATTTTCTAACAGCTTTGCAAAACAAATTTATGTAGCAAGAAATGACATTCTGTATTCTCTTAACAGTGTATTTAACTTACGCAAATGAGAGCTGTTACTCTCTTTTTCCTATTATCAATCATTGAGGAACAGGAATTAAGGAATAGGAAAACTGTCATCTTTTAGAAATAACGAAAAGTCTTAATTGTAATCAGTATTTTCTTCCAATTCGTTTTCCTGTATGCTTTACTACAGTCACTGCTGGTTTTTTTCTAAGGTGCCATAAGTAAGTTACCCCTCCTTTTTCTTGAGGAGCCATAAATAAGTTACTGTAAAATTACCTGAAGTATTTTAAATGTTCCACTCTCAGCACTCTTGTGAAGCAGACCAGTGTTCTCTTTACTACAGATAAAGGCACCTCAAGCACCAGACAGCCTCTTGGCTCTGGATCGTTACAGTCTTCATAAACGCAACTCCTGTCATTTTTAGACTGCGAAAAACTGAAAACAAAGAAGTGAGTTTTCCTAGGTCACTCTTAGGCACATTTGACTGAGGCCCAGAAATACAGCCCTGACCCCCTCACTTACAGACATGATAGGCATCAGACCACATGGTTCCTTTGGGCTCTCCTGTCCTGAGGACACTGTCTCCATCCTTTGCTTTAAAGCTGAACTCTGACTACAGCTGGGAATTCCAGCAACACTGATCATTCACTTTCCTTTCACTGGTCAAGCATGGGAAAATGAGCAACCTCAACAGTGGAAAACGTAACTACTTCCTCCCAGAGAGAGAGCACGTTAATTAGCCAGCACTCCCAGGACAAGACCAATAGGCCATGGCTCAGGTAAACATAAACACAAACACACATATACACACCTAACAGCCTAGGAACTGCTCCTATATAGCATTATGAACTAAAAAAGTGTATAAGCATAGGACTCTTACTGTGAAGGCCACCACAGCACCTTTGCAATAACCATTACTTCATAAAGACACCTGGTCTACTCTTGTAGTTAGTCTTGTAAAAATATATGTAAATCTTGAAATAAAAAGCAAAGTTACACACAAATCCTGGATCTCATTATCAAGATCTATGCTCATTTTCCCCAGCATTATAAAAATCAAGAATTTAATGAACTAAAAATATTTTTCCATTCACAGTAGTAATAAGCAAACATTTCCATTTGTGATCCATGCAGATATATCTATCTTTTCTATCACAAAACCCCCATTATAGAGATTCTTATACAGTTTACTGTATAAGTGAATAATGTATAACTGTATTATATAAGATGTATTATACAGTATATTGTATACGTATAATACAATAAAAGGATGTAATACATATTGTTATACATTTACTATTTAATACAGCTCTGTAGCAATGCAGGTGCAGCTTCAGATCTTACCACCTAATGGTTGGGCTGTATGGAATTCCACCATCACAAAACTATAGGATGTGCCTTGACAGTTTTTAAGTCAAAGAACTTTGAATACTTATATTGTACTTCAGGAGCTCTGACAGTTTTTCATTTCTACTATGTAAGTTCTGAGCTCAGATGATTTCAGTGTCCAGGTTTTATAAATCAGAGTGGAGGTCAGTGCCATCAGCCACGTTCTCATTGGGGAGAGGAAGAAAGCCAAGGTCCCGTAGGTTCGCTGCAGGAAGTAGCAGGAATAGACCTGCCAGGCCAGGAGGAGTGCCATTGCCAGGTGAACAAGCACAGTCACGAGGCATCGGACGTGACGGATGTGGGAACGGAAGCTGTGACCCTGGCATCGCTGCAACAGGCACCAGCACAGATAGGCCATTAATGGCATGTTGAAAAACAACATCTGGAAAGAAGAGCAGAGAAGAATGAGACGATGAGCAAGCGAAGTGTTCTGGGTAACATACATGAGGGCATAGAAAAATAAGAGCACATAAAACTGTCCCATTCTAAAGGCTGAGTACAATTCCCAGAGCTGGAATCTCAGGATGTGCTTCAAGACTCTGCAGCTGATAGAGCTGTGGCTGCCTGTGCCTCGGTCCCAGGCCAAGCATTCCTGCCCAGTGCCTTGCAGTGGGAGGCACTGACATGCATCTGACCTTTCTTGGAGCTGGTTCAGGGAGCTAGAATTGGCAAAATACTAGCACAGTAAAAAAGGAAGGTCTTTATGTCAGTTTAGCCCTCTGACGCAGCCCGCTGTGGTGTCAGACAAGTGTTAGCAGTAGCATAAGGGAGGGACCATAAAGGAGGCAACCCTAGCTTCATCTGGCTTAAATGCCAAGGAACTACACCCTCTCTTTCCGACTAATGGCATCTGGGAAAACCAGAGGGCAGGCAGGTCAGACTGCTGGGAAAACTGGACTCGTGTGTACTTGGAGAGTGACACCTACTGATCTGAAGTGTTCAGGGTGCAAGGGCTGCCCTGGCCATTCAGTTCCTTTTGCTTAATCACTGCAACCTGTGAGTGAGCTGAGGATAAAAAAAAAACTTGAGTAGTAAATTTGTAGAGATGGCCTCTAATCCAGACATCCAGGAAGTCCGAAGCAACATCAAATAGAGGAAAAGAGAAGTTTGAGAAAGTAATGCACAACCTCCTTCCTTTCTGCCCTTTAAATCTGCAGAAAGTTAAGAAAGAGCTGTTGTAGGCAGGCATGGCCACTAATCTTCTCTATCCTTCCAAGACTCCTTTCTTTATAAAACTATTAAAAAAAAAAAACCACAGAAAAAATTCCCAGAAGAAAGCAGTTTGTCAGCCTTAATTTTTATAAATATGTACCTGTAAAATCCCAACCACAAATGTTAGACTGCCCTCTAAGAAGGAGCCACCAACGAACACCCCAAAGGAAAAACAGGCCCCCACCTGGCCATCTATCAGTTCACCTACAAACCATGGTCCTGAAAGAGAGGAAACCAAACATACAGCACCATCAGAAAATACAATACAGACATGGCCCTTTTTCACATGGCCCTTTGTACTCCTGAGCACAAAGTGGTTAATTGGGGAAAACCACTTCTCTATTGCTTGTCTATAGTAATAAGCCTAATGTTTTCCTCTTCAACAAAGAGCAATCTGATGAACGTTCCTGATGTGAAAATATCATGGTACACCAATGAGTTGTGGCATGCAATGACTTTTAAGTTGGTTTCATCTCTGTGACAATTTTCAATGCCACATACAGCATTTTCCTTATGAGAGAAATGAAAAGATAGACCCTTTCAAATGCTGACCTCTTCCCAGAATTACAGTAAGACATATGAAAGACATGGTCATAAACAATTCCAGCTTGGCTCAGCTTAGAAGTAAAAATGGGCAGGCAACACTATGTTGTGCATACTACACTGACTGCAAAGAAAGTAGCTATTTTTGTAACATATTATGAGAGGAGAAATAAGCTAAAATTGTTAGCATCAGAGCCGAGACGTTTCTGTAACATGTCATGTGGAATGTACATGCCATATACTCATTTTACACCAAGGTACAACCAGATCTTACTCAAAGAATAAGTGAAAACCAAATTAAATTTAAAAATACTCCCTTTGCTTTCAGGGTAATTTCATAATTTAAGTGCTTAATTAATTCTAGGGCTTCTAAGTCAGGCTTTTACAAAAAAACCTTTAGTCTCTTTGGACATTAACTTTTCAAGCTCCACATAGATTCTGTAACTTAAGTAGATTATTCCCTGTTCTCCAAGAGGTTATAAGTCTCATTTTTCATCAGGATCTGATGTTTATTTTAAAAATACTGATATATGTCCTCCAGTACTCCAGGTTACTTACCCAGAATGGTGTATAAATTCAGAACGAGAATTGAGTAATAGAAGGTGTTTGTTTTACTGAAGACATGAAGGGAATACGAGGTCAGAGTAAGTAATCCTGGCTTTTCTAAACAGAGACAACATTTAAGAAAAATATACTTGATTCAGGTTGCGACACACACACACACACACACATATACACAAAAATATTGGTCTTTCTGAAACAAATCTGCACATTATTTACTCATTCTGTTAAATAAGAAATATAAAAATAGTATTTGGTATGGCTACAGATCAAATGCAAGGGAATGCATTTCTACTATTACTGTGATAACTGAAAGTAAGGAATCAAGAAATATAACAATCTATGTTAAAAACAGCAGAAGGAGCTGCCATTTTAAATGAGTACACTTACTGTATGTAAATAAAACTGAACGACCATTCTATACCCAGAAAATGAAGTTAGCTAGAATGAAAAACATGGAGAAAGTTCATATTAAATGAAAAGTAAGAGATTCAAAACAGTAACTGTGTAAACCCAAAAAGGCAGGTCAGCATGGACTAGATTAACTGGATTTTCTTTGATTAAATCTACTTGGTGAGATCTGATAGCAACTTGGATAAAATGAAGGCTAGGCATTAAAATGGCAGCATTCTGACAAGTGTGTGATGTTAGCAAAAAAAAGCAATATTCATTTTCTAACTGAAGCAGACAATTCATAGATTGAGATCAAGAGCACCTTCCTATAAAAGCTAGCTTTTAGAGTTTCCCCTATTACGTGGCTGCCCTTCTCACAAAGCGTCAATTCCCAAAGGGCAAGCTTGACCTTTGGAAATCAACAGCTCTAACAATTCTGTTCACTAATTTGTAAAACATTTGTCATGGTCTCCAGGGACCTAGCTGATCACAGAGTGCTAGCTCGTTTCATTTTTAGCTGCTCTGTTCCATAAAGACAACTGAAAAATCTATTCTTTTTCTATGTAAGCAGTTGCTGTAGTTACCTCAGGATGCTACGTGATTATGAGTATAAAGAAAGGGACATACACTGACATGAGAAGGAAGGGAGGTGGCTTCCAGAAAAATCTCATTAGTAAGGTGTGGTTCAAACAATTGTTTAAAGGATAAACACCATGAGCTTAACAGTATTAATTTTCATTTACCAGATTTATCACAAATTATCCAGTTCTGTCAGAATTGGTCTTAATATTATTTTGAGAAAGACCCAAGCCTGCTCACGTTCTGTGCAAAGATTAACAAAAATTATTTTTGTAGAAGGAAACCTGTTTCTCCACTCAGATGACAGAGAATTCTGTGCCAGGTGTAGTGAAACAAGCACACATACAGAACTAATCCAAAATAAAACATTCCTTTCCCTATGCATGGGATTCTTCAGTGAGAAAGTTAAAACGAAACCTTTAGACTTAAATTAATTGAATTTTTGTTTAAACAAAGGTACCTGATCAAGTTTTTAGTTTTTAATTTACTTTATTATGTGATATATTGGAGGGTTTCTGGGTCCCCTTAAAAGGAAAACAGCAGCTTCTGAGAACCGAATCAAACCCCGCAGTACTAGATGCAAAATGCATATGGTGATTAACAGCGCAATTACTTATAATACTGTTAGGATACAGATAAATAGTAAAAAAAGTTTAGGGAAAATTAGATCCTCTAAAAACCACAGACAAATAATGATTCATACCTTTGAGTACTGGCTTTTGGAGGTATCTGAAAATAACAAGCAAGGCGATCTGAATCAGCACAATCAGTCCAAAGAGCACACGAGCCTGAAAAGACAGTTTTAACTCTAAGGCAGCCCTGTAGTAGCTGCCTTTGAGCATGCCTCAGGGACATTGATGGAATGATACAAATATTTCTAACTGAAACACTGATGGTGTCATTGAACTGAAGAGTAAAAAGAAACTTCAGAGTTTCTAAGTTATTGGACTTGCATCTTACTGACTTGAATTCAGTTGCATGGCTGCAAGTGATAGACCTGAATCTTTCGAAAAAGGGGTTTGTAAAACACATGCATAGGAAGTGTATTTACACGTTTTCAATGTAAAACATTTTCTGAGTGTTGTACTGAATAGAACTGCAGCTCAAGACATGGGGGAGAATATCGGTTACTGATTAACAAAACTAATATAATAATTTCAAGCCAATTATGATACTATCTACAGTCATGTGGACTTTCCTGTGTTGTTCTACAAGTGCACCTAAACTATTACAACATGTGTTCTTTGCATGTACTGAGCTGTAACACTTCTGGATATGACCTGGAACTTACTGAAGTCAATGGGAATTTTGCCGTCCTCTTTGCTAGAGCCAGCTATAATGTCAGCAGCTGATGTGAGGCTTTTTCCAGCATTCTTGCCAGTACACATATTACAACAGATCACAGTGAAGTTTTCTTTGATTTAATGTTTCCTTTTTCTACTATCTCCAGTAGCTTCTTTTCCATTTCTTGCCTGCACAAAATGTGTGTATACCTATGCCCAAAAATGGACAATTGTGACCAAATCCAGGAAGTCAACTGTTTGCATGAACCATTGCTGCACATTCATGTTTGAAGTGTGCAACTTGAGAAAGGAAACTTGAAATATTTGTTGAATTCCAATGGAGTCATCTCTGGAAAAAGCAAAGTGCGTTCAAGTCTACAAGGAATTAGGAAAATGCCTCCTGCAGTCTCTGGGGAAACCAACACGGAATGACAGCTGTTCTGCTGAAAGTACTTACAAGAACGTAGTGGTCAGTGAGAAGAATAACAGATGGCCAAAAGCCAAATCTAAGAGAGAGGTTTTCTTCCATAGCAAATATATGACCCCGTGTGCCAATTCTTCCTGAAGCATCCTAGATTGATATAAAATAAGAGAGCAATTAGATACCAGTAGTGCACAAAATATCTAGTTAAAGTTGCTAATTATCATTACAGCTATTCTGGAAAGATCCAATTGACGCATGCAGGACTGGCATTCTGCTGTATTAAATACTTCTACTTACAAAGGATTACTTACTGTCAATTTTGTAGTTTCAAGTAAATTGGTGATTGTAAGATCATAATCTGAAAGTGCTATATATGAAGAAGATCCTGTCAGAGATTCAGCAACTTGTGGAAGATAGTGACTATTTATCGGCTACCACCACCACTTGTTTTCCAAAAGCTCAATTCTAGATAATAGCCCATCTTAAAATATTGTGAAGCTTTATTGTGCTGCTTTTCTAGCGTATTTGCTAGAAACTTATTGATAAACAATAACAGTGCTACATTTATTCAACAGTTTGATATTTCTGCATGTGTAACACTGACACCTTATCTTCCAGTACATAATAAATGGTTTATTTATAGTAAAGGATTCAGTATGTTAGTGTGATTACAATATTTGAGACAATATTTGAACAATCCTAGAAACAATGTACAGCAATTGAGTATTCTTATTTTCTCCAGGTACCTAACTCAAGTTAACGCTTCATCCTCCTCGCTTTCCCTAAACTATTCAGTTACTAGATGTAATAATGATTTATGACTGGAGGGGAAAGGAAATTAATCCTTTAAAAATCCCATTCAGTTATCTGATAACAAGCATGTATTTGCAATCAAAACTATTGCTATGCAGGCCTGTATAACCCTCTTCAAATGTTACTCAGTTCTATGCATGTTTTCATCATAGTTAAAAAAAAATCAAAAATGAACCCACTTATAAAATGCAGCTTTCCCAAGTAAAGCATCACAGAAAAAGGTAACAAGCGAGGAGGTAGAACACTGGCAGTACAGAAAGGCCATTAGAAAAAAAAGCAGTATCGCTTCTGTCCTGTGAAAAATAATGCCTAGCTGAGTTCCACCAAGCAGGACAAAGCTGGTTTTCCCATTACTATTGTGCAAATGTGCAGAACGTTAGAACAGTCTGATCAAGTTCTTCAAAGGCCGCTTGAAGGTACAAAAATAAAATATAGTACCAAGAACAGAAGCACTCACTGAAAAATGTTTTTTTCACCCAGTAACCTAATATCAGTTAAGTCTGATGTGCTGGGAAACAGAAACCGTGTTCACTGTCAGTCTGTAAGAGATCATGAAAAGAACTTCAAACAGATAATCAAAGACAGCATTCCAATCTTCCAGATCCAGTTCCTTTGCCTTCTGAACTAACATGATGCTACTTCCTATTTTCCTTGATCAAGCCCAATTATTTTTTTTCCAAGACAATCTTAAAAGTTAATTGTTGCCTGTTACTCAAAATAATTAATTTTTGACCAATTACTTGCTCTTCTGTCATGTCTTATTACATTTTTCACGAAAAATAAGAATCCTTTTGTCCAGATGCTTTATGAATATTTTAGTGCACAGCAGTCAGTGTTTTTTCATTTAATAAATCCTTTGGGTTTTGTAATCATACAAATATGACAGGAAGTCTCTTACCACATATTTTGTCCCTAGTTATGTGATGCAGAAGGGTGATGGAGCAGACAGGACAACATAAAAATTCAATACAAGGAATGCCAACAGGTACCTTACCTGGACAGTCACATCTATGTGATGAAACCCTTCACTGTAGTTTTGCGGGCTCCACCTCAGTACATAGAGAGGGCCAGACACCTGATGCGCGCTCCCCAAGTGAACTCCATCTATATAGACTTTGACGGAGATAATGACAGAAGGAGAGAAGGCCAGAATTCTAAGGAGTGAATAAACAGCAAAATAAACAGATTTGTTACAGGACTTGCAGATTTGTCATTACTTCCTGAGGAGAAGTCCCTAAAGATTATGCTACCTTGTATTGAAGAGTTCAAAAGACCTGGAAATTAAAACGGTGAGATATCTGTAGGCTAATGGTAACATGGTTGCTCTTTCCTACAGTTAAAAAGAGAAGTTCTGCATGGTATTGTGCAAAAGAATAGGATAGAAAACTGGGCTGTGGAACAGACAAAAAAGTGGCAGAGATCCTCAGGTCCTGGCAGAAATAATCTTAGAACACTTGCTGTCAAAACATTTGCTAACACAAGTGGGATGCATCCTCCTGCACACATACAGACATATAAATAAATACTTGTAGATGTCTTCATTAAAAATTTCTAGTCTCTCTCTCTAAAGTCCTTTGTTGTTTTTTATAACGAAGAAAGATCCCAACTATTAAAATATAGTTAAATATTGTGAAATCAAGAAATTACAGGGTACCTAATATGAGTGGAATAAAGAATTTTGACTAGTGGTTCATGAGCAGAACTGCTGTAGAGGAAGGATTTGGGATTGGTGATGAGAACTACAGGCCATTCTTCAAAGTTAAGATCTGCGAAGCTAAGGAGGTCATGATCAAATGCAAGGATCCGGTACCTATAATGAAAGGAAAAAAATTTTGATACGAACTACTGCATACACAGCTGATTCCCATGCTTCCCAAGTTCCTAAACAGAACTTGTTTGATTTATTTTCCATTTATTCTCTTCTGTAGCTGATCCTATATTAACCAACTCTGCTGTATTAACTGTACAGCTGGTTACCTCTGACCTGGTCCATTTTATTATAAATCACTGAAGCACCACTCAAAATTCCAAATATCAAGAACTATTGAATTTTGCACATGAATCAGATAGATGAACATTATGTTAAAGAAATAAAATATAATGTACATTACTACAGTGTCTGGGTAGGTGCTCTAGTTATGGACAAAGACCCCAGTGTGCTCTCTTCCGGTACGCATACAAGTATCTTTCTTAGGATTACTGCAGAATAAAAGCTAATATACTACTATACATTCCATGTAGCAGCGGACAGCTTTTGATATGCTGCTAAGGTAACATTTCTCAGGTAGACTATTTTTGTCTCTAAAATTCCAACAGCTGGTGCAGAGCATGGGTATTTTGAAGTAGTGATGCTGAATTTTATTACAATTTATTTGTCTACTTTGAATAATAAACACATACTAAATAGACATTTACAGGTCCTCTTTTTAAAAATTTCTAAATATCAAGAATGAATCAAAAGATTACTTAATTTATTAGCACACTGTTGGTATAGGGAAATAAAAATCCCAAACTTACACACAGAGACAGTTTTCAAAAGCATTAATAGTAATAACCAGTCAGGCAGATGTAATGCTTCTTTCAAATTCTCCAAACAGCATAAAAGGGAATCACAATACAACCAGGTAGGCTCCACATAATAATTTGCTCACATAGGGTTTACTTACTTCCTATTATCCATCCAGTCTCCCAGTTCGAGTTCCAGAGTACCGCCACGGTGTTGACTGTGCAAGACTGGCATCAGCCCACCCATTGTATGGAGATGTCCACATAAATAGGCTGTGGCAGAACTAATAAAAGAACATACGAATGGTGATTATTTGGGTGGGGAGGAAATACCGCTGCAGAAAACCTGAAAAGTGACAGACAAGTATGTGAAGAGAGGCAAGAAATGTATTTCAGACGGAAAACATACAGGAAAAAAAGAAAGATCTTACCTCATTAATGTTCGTATTCCTGGGGCTGGGGAGATGATTGTTGAGGTGGGAAAATGGCCAAACCAGATAGTATGATTGCTGTGCAGACTTTCTGTTGCCATCAAAGATAGCTCTTTCATTTGATTCTGAAAGGGGCAGGTGTTTGAAAGACAAACAAACAACCAGACAAAACTGTTTAACATTCAGGCTGTTTGGAAAGAATAGCAAAAGGAAAGCAGAAAGAAACTAATGAAGAATGCAATTTATCCTTTTTTTTTGTACAGAGAATACTTTCGATTGCTTCAGGGACTTGTGCATGAACAAACCGTACTACTAGATGTATCCCTAAAATCCGACGTTGGAAAAAGAAAGTGAAAAGAAGACACTCAACACCTGCCTTGTAACAGAACAGAGGAAAAGTGCACTATAAAGAAAGATTTTGGTAAACTGTATTTCTGTCATTTCTAGTGCTTATTTATATAGCCAAAGATGACACGCTTGAGTTGATTTTACAAATATCTTTACCTTACAATTATCATCCCCACTATCTCTTGAGTTGCTAGATGGCCTTTTATGGGCATGACAGACTATAGAAACTGTGCACCATATGCTTCAGTCATTTAACTGGATGAACTATGATGCTGAATGTTGAAATTATTACTCAGTCATTGCTGTTAAAATTAAGCAAAAGTAACACTTTACACAGCAGGTAAAGTATGTCTCCTTTACTCATTTGACTTCCAATATTAAATCAACCGCTTACTGTCCAGAGAGATTCCCAATACGAGCAAGATCTCAAAGCCTAACAGAGGCAGGAAAACTAAAACCGGAAAAGAACACAAATCTGCTCTTTCGCCATTTTGCAGATCATCTTTCAGGGTAACCCAGAGAACCACCAACATATTCTTTTCCCTCCTGCCTGAAAAGAAACGCTGAAGGGCATGAATAAAGGAAACAGAAATAAAGGTATATTAAAAAAGAATGGATTCAGTATACCGTTTTGGGTTAATGTAACAGGCTTATTAAGTGAAATTATATTTCCTTTGCCTTTATGAATTTGGGCTTTAAGAATATTTTTACCTAAGCTATGCAATCAAATCACTGATACAAATCTAATTTATTTTTCAAATTCCTGGCAGAGTTTTAATTCTTAAAAGTTACAGGTATCTAATTTTTAGGTTTGTGCAAAAATCTGCAAATGATGCTCTCTGGACTCCTGCTGCTGGGTAATTAGCAAGCAAATGCTTGACTTACTGCAGCCAAGACAGGAGCTCTAGGCTCAGCTGCATTTCTTAGCTCCTTGAGAGTTTGTCTGCAAATCTACTGCACCCACTATGGATTACAGTAAATAATGAGAACCATACTTGGCACTCCTACATCACCTTTCATCTAAGTATCACCAAGTGCTTTACAAACACTTAATTAAATGTTGAGCCTCCTTTAGACAAGATTAGAGGGAGAACATTTTACTTTTCATTGAGGCCGTTATCACAGGCAAAATATGACTGACATCTGTTTACCAGAACACAGTAACTCTCTGCCGACACTTCAGATGAGTACCTCAAGAACAACGGCATATCAACAAACTACAGAGAAAAATCAAAGGGAAGCAAAATGAACATTATCTAAGCTGATATGTGATATAAACATTGGGATTAATGTTATTCTTTCAAAACAACACCATGTAATTTTTATGGACTCAGAAGATCAGATCTCACTTTCATAAATGACACATTTCTTTATAGCATTATCTTTCACATTAATCCATTGGTAAGTGCAACTCTCATCTGTAATATTAATGAAAAAAAGCATCTAACAAAGCAAAAAAAGGAGTGAAATTAGAAAGTTTGGGGTTTGGTTTTTTAAACCTTTACAGCACCTAAGGAAATTATCACTCAAGTCTAGCTAAATGCTAACAAACTACTGACAGTATCCTTAAAATGTCTCATTTGACATTTTTGTACTGGATTATTTCTTAAGAGAGAAAACGCAAACTCTGTATGTTAAGTAACATATTAATTTTTCTAAATAAACATCCCACATGCATAATAACTTAAAAATGTAAAGACTCTTTTAGATGAAAACAAATCTTTCAGACAATTCTTCTTTATAAAAACAAACAAACAAACACACCCCCCGAACAAAACACTATATAAGTAAAACAGCCATCAAAATGGAATGCCAAGACTTATAAAATACCATGTTTAAAATCCCGAAGAAATTATAGGGTCTCTTAGGGCCTGGGCTGAGTGTGGCATCCACACAGATGAATGAATAGTTCCCAAAAGAGGTGGTGAGGATGTAATGGAAAGAGCCATCTTTACGCCAGGCAGAGTATTTCCTGCCAAAATAAAATGGAAATACTGCTGTTAGGAAAGCTTGCAGCAATGACAAAAATTACCTGCACAGTATAAATGCAAGATTTTTTGCATTCGATCTAGCTCCATCTTGTTACTGCAGTAAAGTCTCTTCTTAATAATCAATGGCATTGAAAAGTCTGTACTTCAAAGAAGATGCATTACATGGGTCATCTGTTAAGAGAAGCAGCAGGTTAGCACACAAACATTTTAAAAAAATGTTAGCATAAATACGCTTTCCCTGAGCAATGTGGTACTTTTTTTATGGATAAAGGATAGGCCAGCAGCATAAACAATGCAAAACAAATAGGCAAGACGACAGGACAGCATGATCTCACACCACTCTTAATTAAAGGAGATCTGCAAAGGAAAAAACAAAAAACAAAAAAACCCTGTCCTTCATTTATTGTTGGTATCCGAAAGAATTTTTCAAAAGGAATTTTTCCTTGCTTACCTAGAAATAACAGGGACATCAAGTCTTGTCTCCACTATTTTGTTAGAGATCTCTTAAATTACTCTTATGTAGAATGATCAGCTGTTGGCTAATGGAATATGATTTTGAACCAAAGAAATATTGAACCTTTTCAGTTATTTTCCAAAAGATCAAAAACAGAGACACTACACTACACCAAATCTTATAAATAGCAAAGAAGGCAGCATTTCCTCTTGCTTATTACTCTTTTTTGTTTTTTGACGTAGCAAATCTTACCGGTTCTCCTGTCACCTCCGGAATGTCATCAGAATTCTTCATTCAAAGAGTAAAAGGAGAGAGCAAAAAGGGTTGCTGCTTTTTTGCACATTACCTGATGTTAATCTTAAAATACTCTAAGAGAGAACTGTAACCAGGGAAGGACTTAAAAGACATGTCAACTAATTCCACCTTTTTTCTTTGCCCATGGTTTTATGCTAGTATTGGCTACAATAAATACATGTAATAATGAATATACACATTGCTTTCTCTCCTTCCATTGACAACAGATATTTTCAGGTTTTCTAACTTCTAAAATTGAAGTGCTTTTGATACTTTATGCTAAATGGGAATTGTACATACCCTCCACTGGCAAAGACAGATAACATTCCAACTAATGATACCTACTAAATTGCTCAATTAAGAATTAAATTCTGTAACTAAAATGATTATGAGTAGATCTGAGATTAACTAAAACTTACTGGGTTTAATGGGGGGGGAGATTTTTTGTTTTCCTTCAGGTTTTTGGGTTGGTTTTTTGTGTGTGTCTGTGTTTGGGGTTTTTGTTTTTTTAAACTCCCTGCATGATATGTGGAAGCTAAAACATCCCTGAGTTCAGATGATGAGTATAGTTTGAACACAGCCATCCAGAAACCAGTTCATATCACTATTCCTCCACCAATCAGAATAAACAATAAAATTGACGGAAAGGTTGACCTGAACAGAGTAAAAGCCAATAGATTAAAAACAAGTTTCAGATATAAATCAATACTTCCAATGCCATAAAGACCCTTTCACAATGTTTAATTTTTTTGAAGTTAATGTTACCTTTATGAACATCATGAACTTCAATAAGAAAACTGGAAGCTCAGTATCATAATCCTAAGATTTCTGCCTTTAGTTCCACTTAGAGTATACGTAACAGCTGAATCATCCTCTGCTCATGCTGTGGACATAAAATAGGAACCCATGTTTTTGTGTAAAAATATTATTGTATTTCAATACAACTGCTGCCTTCTTTAATTCTAATACATAATGAACACCAGAATGTGGTGTTGAAGAACTGTTTTCCCTAGCCTCTATTTTTATATCTGCAAGCTACAGTGCTCTAAAGTTGCAGCAAACGTTGAGTTATTTGTTCAGGATCACATAAAGGCAAGCAGACAGTGCCTTACTCTCACTCAGACAGAAAAAAAAGAGAGACATTGTCCTTTTCACTGCTCAACTTCGCAGGGGTAGGGGAGAAGAAAAGGCTTCCACAAGACTCCATTTCACTCCACCATCTCCTTTCTCTCTTCTTAGAGTGTGACGCATTTACTAAAAATTTTCTTAATCTTTGTATTTTATTAAAGCATCAGATTAATAGAATTGTCCCTGTAAAGAGAGTTCTGCCTTTAGTGATGCTTAATAGCTTTTAAGGACTCTTAGTGCCTTTCTTCAGTCTTAGATAGAAAGTATGATAAATCTCATTAAAGTTTCTTTATTTTGCTATGATGACAGACTATAATAAAGCAAAAACCATTATGAGAACACATTTGTTTAGCAAGACACTGTTAATTAATAAGCAAAGACTTTTTCACCTGACTCCAAATTTCACTCAGAAATTCTTAGGTTGGCTAAATTGCTTTGAAATTTCACCCTAATCCTTTCCAATCCCTTTTGCTATTAGTGCATCTTCAGTGTGGACTAGAGGCAGGTGATCCATACATCTTTCCAAACAGTAAGCTTGTCCAGGCCAAACAACAATCCAGGGATGATCCGGCAAATTCACTGCTGCTACATCCTCCCATGTGTGTCATTAGGACTTCTGATAGCAGCCTTAAACTAGAGTGGAAGACTGATACTAGATTGTCATGTAGCCATAACTGTGGCAAAAAGATATAGGGATGTGCGCTGCACTAGTGCATCCAAAAGCCTTGTTAGCACCCTACATTCATACCTTCATGGTAAATCCACATGTGAATTCCATGTTCTCCTGCAAATGCAGCTGCTGTAGGATCCTATCCCACAGAATTTATAGGAAAACGTAGCTGCTCCTGCTGGGCCACAGGGAACTGAAGCGAATTGAACTATCAGATGTTTAATCTGTGTTCTTACTGCAAAGTGGATGGCTTAAGAGCCTGAACTGAAGTAGAATTTAGACTTCCAAGTCCTCCTCCAGTTCCAAAGAGTCAAAGCTGAAAGCACCACCAAAATTATGAGACAAGGTTTTGTGTTCAGATGTGAAGGGCAGGAGAAACTGAGAAGTTAAAAATGAGTTACAACCGAGGCTACCTTTACAACGTACAAGCAAAAGAGCCAGCTGAAGAGGGTAAAGGTATCCTCACCTATCTTCACATTTAAATCTCAAGTGTGTTCCTCAAGAACATTTGTCCACCCGTCATCATCATCTGCCTTCTTGCTTCTCTACTTTTAATTTTCTAAAATGACTCAGATGTGAAGAAATGGCTCAGATAAAAGTTAGACCCATATGACATGAAAAGCCCTTCTGGGCATGCAGAAAGAACATTTAAAAAAGTGAAGTTTTCTCTTGCTTTCCTTTTTCATCTATTTTAAGGAGGAAAAGCATTCTTTGGGAACACTGGTTTTACATGACTGTTCTGAGGAAACTGAACACATAATGCACAGAACATTTCCTAGACACAGGCAGATTTACAATATATTCAATTACAAAACACAGAGGGATAAAAGATAAGAAGTCTGAGCAAAGAATTCTCTATTTTCTCAATCTGTTCTGCTCTACTAACTGGCAATGGAAAAGACAGAGGGAATAGCAAATGCGATCCTAGACTATAGGAAAGTCAGTGAAAAAGCATATATGTGATAACTGAAAACAGAATATTGTTTAGTGAGTTTGACTATAACGACATCTGTATGGTAAATAAAAGTACCTGTAATAATTCCGAACGCTATCCAGGTGTGGAATGTTGAATGAATCTGTAAGGGGGAGAAAAAGGAAATGAAGAAACTTTCAGATCAATTATTTCCTAATGTCGAGATAAAGCAGTCTCAGCAGGCACTGAAGAGCTATTTTTTTTAAAATGCGTAATTGACAAGCAGACTGTCTAACTGTGCAGAGAAGACATTATATACTTGATGCAGTTGACCTAGAAGTGGAAACAGCTTTCTCATTTAAGTTTCAATTCAAAGAAAATGTTGTTGTGGGAATGTAAATTGTAATTTAGTGGCTAAAAGCTAACCAAGTGTCTCCATTTTGGCCATAAAGCTTTTCAGCAGCTTTTTTGATTGGATGCATTCTCTATAAGTAAGACCTAACTCATCCAAGGAAACTAAAGTAGCAACAGCATCAGAGAATAGCATGTGTAAAACAGAGAGCAACTTAGGGAACTGGGGTCCACTTCTCCATTAAGGCTGGTAACAGAAGCCTGATAGGGAAATGGGAGTAAAATGTCATATACGGGCTGTATATGACAAAGCATGCACTTTTTTTTCCCCAGTGCTAGGCTTTCTAGTTTTGCCCTTCCTGTAACAGCTGGCTTATAGAGTCTACAAGGTTGTTAACTTGTGTTTGAATGCTTAGAATGTAGTGACAACTATGATGCGTATAAACTTCCATGAGTTCTTCCATTCAAAAGAAACCGAATTTCCTTTAATTGCTGAACATGTGATACTTTTTAACTTAAACCTGTGGGGGGAGATCTGTGAAAAGTAAATTGAAACCATTTCTTCAGTAGGGTAAGGTTACAATTTGCCCTTCCATTAAAAGATGGGTAAATAAACTAATGACCTGCAAACCAACATCTGAAGCTATGTTCTACCACTTGCCAGGCAAAAGCAATAAATTAAGACTCTTACTTCCCTGGTACTAAAACTCCAGTAAGTGCCTATGAACAAAGTGTGCCCTCAGTAGAGCATACACATGGATGGCAAGCCTGTCTACTGACTCATAACCACCACTAACACGCTAGTAAGTACTAACACTTTACCTCTATATTCTAACTTGCCTAAATCAGCTCTTTAATCACAGAAAAGAAAGAGATGTTTCATTTCCTTCTTACCATGATTCCCTTTGATGTCTATCCACTTGGTTTTTTTCATGACCCTTGATCTCTTCAGGATTGACTGGTAAGTTTTCCATTCTACTTCTACCTGCTCAGATCCCAGTTTATCTCTTGTCTTAGCATCTGTCAGATCACCTGAAAGTGTACAAAGGTGAGATATAACTAGAAGCCTACGCAGCTTACAAAATACTGTAACTAGGCAAGCATGTAATCCAAGCCTCGTTGTGTAAGTGGCTGCAGGCCTCCTGTGTGCAATCCGAATGTTTCTGTCATCTGGTCCATAAGGTTACCATAAGGGTAAATGCCTTCTAATGCAGATGTGGCAGCCTTCAAACATCTATCAACCACGTCACTGCACCACTTTTACTAATGCCACGCCAAAGTAAAGAAAACTGTTATGCATTCATTATACCTGAAGATTCTAGTCATAGAAACTTTGTTTAAATTCACACCTTCTGTATCCCCTCAAACTCCAACTAAAGTTTGAACCATTCCCATTTCTGTTCATATAGTAAAGCCTCCCTGCATTGCTAGTTGAAAGATGTATGCTAACTATTTCTCAACTCTTAACTTAAAAAGCAAGCAGCAGGTAAGTAACTCTCTGTAGAAACAGAAGTCCAGGTCTAGCATTAAGATTCTAAAGCCTTGCATATAGCAATGGCTCAAAGTCTTTATTTGCTTACCAAAACTTAATCCATTTCAACAGCAATAGTAAGCTATCAAATGAAATGGCAAGGCTTATTTCACCTGTCTTGGTGTGATATGTTCAAACGGAAACCAGCAATGAAATCTTACATTAGTTCACAGGTGAATTTCATACAAATGAGCAGGGATTGTTCTGAGAGAGGAACTGGCTCTTAATGACTAATCAGAAACATTGCTCACTTCTGTAATTTCAAATACGAAGAATGATGTACAATCACTACCAGGAGGACAAGAAGGAAGGTATCTGCTAGCAAGGACTAAGGTGTAGTGACAAATATTGGGAAAACAATAGCTATATTGCATAATAATGTCTTTGTTACATATAATGCACACTAAACTCACTGTCAGACTCAAGACATCGAACAAAAAGTAATTGAGTTGAGAAGTTACTCTCTTCTGCTTCTAGCAGTCTATCTTCAGCTGCAATTCCATTTCCATTGCTTAAGATACCTTAAGGCTTTAAAGCTCTCTCTTGAGATCCTAGAATTTTGCTTATTTGCTCTTCCTTTGACAGCACATTCACCAGGAAATTCACACTTTTTAATTGCTTACCTGTTGCTAGAACAAGTGCTGGCTGAATTATATCAATTGTTTCAGAACAGAATTTTTCGAAGTCATGAGCTCGTTTGGGATCCCGAAATCTACTGATATGAATATCTGACACCTGCAAAAGAAAAAAATGAAACATTGTCCCAAGCAGAGGGTTATTGCTGCCCAGGTTGTTCTGCAAAGCCAGGTACGTAAGAACGCAACATAAGATCAGTCATAGTGATCCATATCAGTATAAGGGATACAGGGAGAAACAGAAGTGGGTGACTAGGGGAGAACAAAAGCAGAGCAAGCATATGATATTGCATCTCTAAGCCCTAAAATCACATTTACATAATGAAAATTTCCTTAAATCTAAAGGCATACAATAATATGGGGAAATACTTAGCTATCTACAGTAAGTTTTGATGGCTCTAAGTGGCCTGTTGACTTTCAAATTCTGTGAGCTTCTAGTGCAACACAGCGATCTTGGTGCAACAGAGAATACTAAGTAGTTCTGCAAAGCAAGAATAGGTTAAAGTGACGTAGAACTTGAAGCATACTGATAACCAATTTCATACCTGGTGTGACATTTCCAACAGCTGGGTGGAAGGATTTCTAACATTCTACCCACGCATTTTAATGAAGTTAATGAGTATGTTTCGATCCCATTCCATGTGCCTTCATGAAGGCAAAGATTGCCCAAGAAATGATGATACCACTTGTACATAACTGTAAAAGATGCTGTTATTTTCTGAACCAAACAGTCAAAGCCCTCACATCCGAAGAGGCGAACAGGGTAGGATGGGGAGAATAAGAAAAGTAAAATTTTTTTTTTTTTTTTAAAAATACTGTGACTTTTCAGGTCTGTCCAAAATAAATCTTGGTGAATGCTTTCAATTCCACTTTCCATTCCATTTCAGTCAATCAATTAATAGATTATTCTCCTCAGTTTAGACAAATGGTATATGACGCTCAAAAACCAGCAAGCACATGCTCATGGCCATCTGATGATTACCACTGAGAAAGAAAAACATTAACTTTTAAATTCAATTTAATAAACCTGGCTCTTGTAAAACTTTTTCCTTTTTGAAAAATCCAGATAAAATACCTTGGAGACAAAATGCCTTAGCTTCTACTTATTCAGTCATTTGAGTATGTAGAAAACATTACCTGAATACAGTCTTTTAATTCTGCTTAGGAAAATTCCCCATTTGCTTATATGGAACTTTTGCCTAGATCAGAATTGGATGCTAAAAAACTAAACACTTCTAGACATAACCTTAACTTCATTTTTATTGATACATTCAAGCTAGTGTGAATCAAAGAGCACAGTAAAACTACCTCGATACATCAAACCTAATTTAATCATTGACAAGGATTCAATACCTTATTTTTCTTCTCCTCAGCCAGTGGATTTGTAACTCATCTATCTCAGCAATCAAACAGAGAAAATAGAAATGTCTATTGTTGCTGTCTCCAGATTCTGGAGCAAAAAGTCTTACAAGAAACCTTACTCCTGTTCTACTGATAACTAGAGAGAATGTAAATTTTAGCAGACAGTGTTTGGGAAGCCTGATTTTCTACAAAGATGATCTCACTTTTTTCCCCTACTATGATACGAGTTTAGGATTTACAGAAGGCTTTTCTTGTAAGTTCTAAGAGTTACAGTGTCCCGGGACTTCTGAGAGCTGGGACTAAGTTTCCGTCATCACTAAAAGTCATGAAATATGAAGATCTTGGGAGCGGAGCTTCTCCCATTGTTTTTTAATTAACCTCAAAAGATGTCCCAATAAAAGGGAAGTCAGTGGGCAAGGGGAAAAGTTTGCAATGCTCTTATTTAATTTCCCAAAATGTAGGTAAAAGCTCACTTGCTGCATTTCTTCTCTTTCCCCTCCCTCTGACTGATGTGGAAACTTGGCCTCTCTCATTGCATCATATGGAGTAACCTTCATCAAAATGGGTTGGAAAAGACTTAGGGGCGAGGAGAAATCATCATCTGCATTCCTTATCTAGAGAAGATGTGGCTCAGGAAAGGCAGGGATTAACAAGGGAGAATTACAAGGCCTACAGCAACAGTAGAATGCATCCAGCTGACAGAAACAGGAGAAAAATCAACTATAAGCTTGTCAAATACTGAACTAGACTGTCTATTAGGCACTGGGTAAGAAAGGAAGTTCTGCTATAAGACAGGTAAAACAGCCGCTAATACAAGATTATAATACAAAGATTGCAATTTAGTTCAGTTTAAGAAGAGACAGTGCTGTGGATGGGAGGAAAACCAAGGCAGGAACTGCTGGGGGCAGAACAGGTCATCTTGAGCTCTATCCAGTGACCTAGGCTAGACCTATGGAGTCACCAGGGAGCCTGAAGCCTGTTTCCCACAACATCATCAGGCGCAATGCTGGATTTAGTGCTTGATTAATTTCCAAGTTAGGTCAATGATAAAGCAGCTGTTAAAGGGCACATCTGAAAGAGAACATAACCACTTGAAAGTAAAGCCAAGTCCCAAATTAGCTGTGCCATGACCTATCCTTGGGACAACTCCACTTGAAGTAATACAACCAGAGAAAACATGGCAAGAGAAGTATGGAGCTGTGCACGCTGCTTGTCAGCACAGCTCTGCAGCTGCTATATGCTGCTGTAGTTGACTCTCTTCAAGATAGCAACTCAAGATAGAGGCTTTATCTACATTACCTCAAGCATATCTCTCATCTGGAAATCTGTTCTGCAGTAAAGATAAGCCTTAAGTCACTTAAGGAGAAATTACTGGAAAAACTGACTTTGAAAATACATAGCAATTGGAGAGAACAAAAGGACTAATAATACACCGGCTTATGCACTACGAGCACTGCCTGCAGTTAATACATTCAGGCAAAGTGTCCTTGAGTTTGAGAATAAAAGCAAAATAGTAAAAGCAGCCTATTTGTTCGAAGGAACTGTACAGCAACCCCTGTGACATCTCAGCCGTCGATTACCTGCAAATACGTAAACAGCTTGCGGTTAGTTATACACTAAGTGCTTCAGGAATGCTCTGGGAGGAAGAGTCAGAAGAGAGGCCACAGAAGCACCCAGACGTGACAGTTTACTTCCAAGACTATGCCAGCTTAATTTGGATTTGATGTTCAACCTGGAAAGGAAGCTGTGTACATTTAACCTAATGTACATCACTCCTATACTGGCCCAGTACCTTCTATTGCTAAAAATCCGTGTAACTATTTTCTCAGCCACAAAACTTCCCTGAGTTTTGGAAGGGGACAGGCAGAGCCTGCATTTCTCACTGGGATATTAGATAATACTGTATCGGCTACTGACGCAATATATAGGATAGTGTAATAATTGGGTGAGTTTTAATTACCCGCTTCTACCACGCACATCTTATCTTTTGGGCAGTCCAGAGCCCTGTAGCTCAGGCTTGACTGCGAGCCTCCGGGACAGCCAAGGGGGACGTTTACCGGGAGAATGGGCCACAGCTTCTCACCGAGTGCGGGACCACCGCACCTGGGAGCCCCTCGCTCGCCCCTGGCGGCCCGCCGGCGGCAGCGCGGCGCCCCGCCTCCCCGCCCAGCTCGGGGGGCTCGCACAGCGACCTCCGCCGCTAGGGAGCCCCGAGAAGCGGGGGGCGGCCGTGCCTCAGCGCGGCGCCAACCGCCGCCTCTCGCGCCGGGCCGTTGCTCGGCCACGCCCCCTTCCCCTGGCCCCACTCACCTGCACTACCCACAGCAGGTTGGCGGCCTCCGCCCCGGGGGCTGGCTGAAGGGCCCGCCGGCGGCGGCGCTCACCCGCCGGCGGCGGCGCCCCCGAAGGTGCGTACCAATCCAGCAGCAGCGCCACGGCGGCCGCTGTCAGCAGCCCCACAGCCAGCTTCAGCATCCTGCGCCGCGCTACCACCATGCGCCCACCCCGGGCGGCCCCTCCCCCCCGCCGCCGGGCAGCGCCGCTGCCTTCAGCACTTCCGCGTCGCGGCCCACCTCCTCGGCTTGTCGGGCCGCCCCTGCCGCTCGTCTATGGTTGGCTCGGAGGACCGATGCCCGCGGCCGGAGGGAGCGGGCGCGCCCCTCCTTCCGGCGGGTGTGTTCGGCGAGGCTGCGGGGTCCGCCGGAGGCTGCCGGGCCGGGCAGCTGCGAGCGGCTCTCGGCCGCCCCCCAGCCCTGGGTTCTGAGCGTGCCCGCGGCCCCCCTAGCTGCAGGGGGGCCTGGAAACGCCTGGGCTAAACAATCCAGGCCGAAACGTGATCTGAGATGCGCCGAAGGCACGAGTCCTTAAGCCATTTTCGTGATTGGGGCGGGAGTACGTGCCGTGAGGAGGCCTGGGGCCACTTCTTCGGTCAAGAACGGTCGGGACAAAAAAAGACGTAGGAAATGAAAAGAGCAGTGTCTCATCCCGCTTCCTTCCATGTACAGCATGCAAACAGTCACCTTTTTTTTCTTTTCCTGTCAGTATTTATAATTCTACCTGCTCATAAATGCAGGCAAATGACTTTTTTTTTTTTTCTCCTGACATACCTAAAAAGTCTTTTTACAGTCTTTTGAACATGTTTTTTTTCATATACACCATTTTAAACCTTACTATGGCAACTGTACAGTTTCATAATTGGTAAATTATTCTTTGCCATCAACTCCCTGTTTTCCTAACTGCTGCCCACATTAACTGTTTAGGTTTTTTTACCATCTTAAGCATGAGTTTAGCTGAAAAAGCTTCTGTCACTTGACATCACTGTTTTCTTTGATATTTGACGTAGTGTTCTCAAACATCTTTTCAGATAGTTAGAAGTTTCTAATTCAATATTGCTTAAGTTTCCTTATCTTTTCTCATATAATGTCATAGGACAAAGATTTAATTTTTAGCATTGATCAAGAAAAACACTTTTCAGATCAGTTACACTTCATTAATATATTACGCCCTTTTTCAGATGTTCCTGATAATTTAGCTGCTCTTTTGTGGAACTTAACATACATTTGCCTTGGTTTTTTCAGCTGCCTTCCATCTTGCTTGTCTGCTTCCTACTTCCCCCCAAAGAACACCCCAAACAACTGTTTTTAAATCAACAGTTAGCAATCAGTAATCCTGGTAATCTTGGGGACTAATCTCGAAAACTAGGGTTTGCTCAATTTCTTCCTGGAGCTTTACCATTTTATTTTAGCTCCAGCAGGACTGCCGAGCTTCAGCATGTTGTCTCTATTAAAATTTATCTTAATTCCTGATTTGTTATTCTGATTTCCTCTATTACTTTAGTATCCATGGAGATACTGGTCTTTTGTGCCATTTCTGCTTGGGTAGTAGTGCCAACTTGTTTTTTCAGAGGTTCACTGCCACTTATTTTGCTGTCTCCCAGCATACGTGGGTTCCAAATATTTCTTTTTTTTTTTTTGTATTATTTTGTTTAATAAGTCTATACTCTTGCTCAACTAAAGCAGCTGGTTTACATTAGCATAACTTCTTCTAAAAGTCCCACAGTAAAGTGAAACCATACTGATAGTAAGGCTAAAAGATATGGCCATGCGAGACGCCTGTCTCACAGCAGCGGGGACTGCCGGCAGCCCTCCCGCTGCTCAAGCGCATTTGTTGCTGTCTTGGAATCACAGCCTTGCTTCTCTTGCTCGACTGCATCGGAAGCTGGATTATACAATTGCTACTGTTGATGCTAAAACATGAGGAGGACTCCAGTAATCATAGTCTAAACTCAGCTGTGGTGCAAACAACACTGCTGGTTAGTGGACCGCCATGCTATCGAAAAGGGTTGAGTACAGATCTGCAACACATACAGGTAGAACAAGATGAAGCTTTTAATTGATTAAGTGGCTCAATAGCAAAATTCACTTTTTTTTTTTTTTACGTCTTGTGCCTAAACCTGTCTCAGTGACCTTATCTACATGGTAATGTTAAGTGACAGATTTCAAGAAGGTAAGTAAGTCTGCAGTGACTTTTTCAAATGAAGATGAGTGGTAGCTAGTACAGAAGAGCTACAGTCAGATCTTCTGAAGATAAGAGAAAAATTTGAGTACCTGTGGCCAGGTACATTGAGAAAAATCTATTGAATATACCTGAAAAGGTCACCTGCAAACTTCTTCCCATCCATACTGATAACTGAGGAACATGGAAAAGTTGCTTGGAGGCTTGAAGCAGTAAGACTGCAATGGAAGGAAACAGTCTTCTTCGAAACAGAGGCATTAAGACATTTGATAGGTGGTTAGTATGCATGCCTGCAAGGTCCAAAGCTATGGCTCCTTGCCTATTTCCCCAGCCCTATAAAGGAACAAACACAGGGAATTGCACAACCGGACTGGTTTGCAACAATCTGGAAAAGTTCCAGCAGCACTTAGGCCTGGTCTGTCACCTATCAGCCAAGTTACTCAATGCCCTCATCTTCTGCCAGAGTAGCAAACACAGAGTACCCAGAACAGTTATAATTTTCTGTAGCAAGGACGTGTGGAGGAAAAATTTTGACCTTGGAGACAGGCATGTGCCTAAAGCTACTGCTGCCTCCTACACTTGTACTGTACAAAGTTCAGAGAATTTTGCTTTTGCTTTGCCCAAATGGGAGACATATGCCATGTCTGCTCAAGTAGTATGAATCTGCATCAGTCTATATGAAAATTACTTAAGCTATTACCTTGCTATTAATGCAGGGTCCTTAGTGAACACCCACACTGTGCAGTTTAAGTGCCCGCAGAGGAACTTCATCCATGTAACTCTGCAGGCAGGATCAATAGAAGTTTCGCTTGCTGACCGTCCTGACGGATCCTGGGGAAACGCTTTGCCTCGGCCTCCCGTGGGAGGCAGGAGGCGCTGCCGGACGCGTCCGGGCCTCCCCAGCCCTCACAGCGCTGCTGAGCGGGCCTGGCCGGGCGAAGGAGACCGCGCTCGCTTCGCCTCACCGCGCCTCCCGGCCTTCAACTGCCGGACGTCTCCCGCCCTCAGCCCCCTCAGTCATCGGCCTCCTCTGCCCTATCGCCTCTGGGACAGCGCGCACAGGCAGCTCCACAGCCAACCTCCCCGTCACCGCCTCCCAACTCCCAGCTACTCGGCGCCACGGAGCATGCGCGCAGGGCGCGCGGCGCCTGCGTGGTGCAGCCCGGGCCGCCGCGGGGGGCGGGCTGTGGACGCAGGGCGGCGCAGCGTCCGGGGGGCGGCGGCGGCGGCTCCTTCTGGGCGGTGGCGGCGTCGCCGGCCGCGTCCCTCGCTCTCAAAATGGCGGACAGAGCCGACGGAGGGCCTGGAGCGGGAGCGGCGGGAGCTGTGGGCAGCCGGGTCCCCGTGCAGGCCCAGGAGCGAGCCATGGTGAGGCTGCAGCCCGGTGCGGCGGCGCGGTTCCCCCTGCCCCCGCTCGGGGGCAGCCTGTGCCCTGCCCGCGCGGCGACCCCGCTGCTCGGTCGAGCTTTTTCGGCCGCGGGGCGCCCCGCTGCCGGCCGCGGAGACAGCCGGCGTCCGCTGCTCGAGGGGCGGCGCCGCGGAGGCCGCGTTTTCCGCGGTGGTGCTGCTGTGCGGCGCCGTGGAGAGGCGGGACGCGCTATTGTGCGCCCGCTGTTGCCGGCGGGTGGCGACGGCACCTGCTGAGGCGCGACCGCGGGCTGTGGGGCCGGAGCACGGGGCGCGTGGGGAGGAGAGCGGGCGGTCCGCTGGCCCCCTGCGCCGCCGGCGGGGCGGGGGCGCGCACCCAGCTGCTGCCTGGAGCAGCCCCGGTCCCGGCGCCCTGCGCTGGCTGCGGCCTGGCGGCGGCCGCCCCTGCCCCGGCGGGCCAGCCCTGCTCTGGGCCCGGCGCGCCTCTGTCAGGCGGCCCAGAGGGAAGCGGTTTGTCGCCAGCTCCCTGCAGCCTCTTCCACCCCCTGTTCCGTGTCTTCATTTGACCTCTACGTAATTAAACGGGATCAAACTTTAAAAAGCTTCAAAGACTATCCTGCGTCCTTAAAACGCTCTAGCATATACATGCATCTTTTATCCGTTTTCCGACTTTACCTTTCTTAATTAAAGGTGGCTTTACTGTGGAACAAAAGAGGCTGAGTAAGACGTTATTGTTATGCAGAGTGTGAATGAAGCAACAAATAGTGAAGTTTAGAAAGGATGTAGATGGAGACAGTTGTGTGTTTGCTGAACAGAATTATTCTCTTTTTTTCTCTGTGAATTACTTTAATCACCTATGCATTTAATATTTGGATTGGATGACTGTAGTTAGAAATACCTGAGTTGGTGTTTCACTGCATTAGTTGAAGTCAGGTCCCGTCTTTGCTCTCTACTTCTCTGTAGTGGCAGTATCGCTTCCTGTGCTGAGCTGCCCTCAAAGAGAGAGGGCTGAATTTGGGCTGCACTGGCACTGACCTAGTAGTACAACCTGTCTACTAAACTTGAGTTTACTTTCTTTTCTTTCCCAACAGCATCTGCAGTTTGCTTGGCTGACTGATGGGCTGGACTTGGCTTGTCTAATAGTTGGCTAGCAGGCATTGCTGGTGGCCTAATAAAAGCCTGCTTTGCAGGCTGGATCCGGCCCTTTGGTTGTTTGTCCATCTGTATTCTAAACAAATTCCAGTTTGACTCCTGCCTGCTTTGGCGGCTGCTATCTGGAATATATGAGCAGGATTTAGATATTAAAATATTTCAAAGACTTGAATTTATGCTAAATCTTCAAATTTTGATGTATATATACCTTCTCAGTAATATTTGTGAAGCAAAGGGTTTTTTTTCAGAAGTCCCATCTTCTGTCATCAGTTGATACTCATATACAAAAGTATAGATGTAAGTGGGGTAGTGGTGTACAAGAAGAGAAAAGCTTTATTATTAGGATATTTACTTTAAAGGCAGGAAAATAACTTGATTTTGAATTTTAATCTCGGAAAGCAAAACATGATACAGGCGCTCGTGCATTCTAAAGTATTTCAGATCTTGTTTTGTGTCATTCAATGCAATTATATAGTTGAGAAAATGCATACGAGGAGCCTTGCTTCTGTAGCTGTGTTGTAATAAAGTAATATGGAGGGGATATTCATGTGCAGGTTATTTCTTAAGATGCCTCACTGAGATTTCACTAATCTTATTTTGGAGTTGCAGTGACTTCTTCCAGTTTTAAATCTAACCTCTCCTAAACTGAATTAACCTGTTTAGACCAGATGACATGTCCATATAATTTTAGATTAGTTTGTGTTAAGCTAAATTAGTTTAAAATTTCATCTTTAGGTAAAACAGCATATCCTTTTTGTAAATAAGCCCTGAATCGCATATAGTCAAAGCCACTGTTTTTAGAACAGTGCAGTGTATTGGCAGAATAGTGTATACTGTACACTTGTATCAGTATCCAAGAAATGGAGCCCATGAAGTTGAACAGGGAAGTGGAGCATCGCCAAGGTCCTGCTTGCGTCCTTATATATTTAGCACTCTGTTGAAGTGCTTTCATTTTGTTATGGCATTAAGCAATACTGTGGTTTGTCCTTCCTCGTCTGCTTTCATGTTTGCTCATGCTTCTTAGTAATTTTTGTGGCTTTTGTTAGCACAGGAGTGAACTGCGATTGTGAAGGTAGCTGTCACCTTTCCTCAAGTCCACATAAAGTGCATAAATTATAGTTGCTGTAATTCTGCTGTAATACTGTTACAGTGCTGCAAGAGGTATGTGGTGGAGGAGAACGTGGTGGTAAGTGGATGTTCCTGACAGCATACAACTGTTTAAGTGGCTTCTAGATCCTAGAGCAGTAAAGAAGCTAGGGATAAACAGGTTGGTTTTGGTGTGTAAGGGAAAGCATTTGGGAGGTGCTGAGTGAGTGCTAAATACAGATAAATTCATCTGAATTTTATTACACATTCACTGCAGAATCAGGCTACATATACAGTGGATCTTAAAATGAATGATTGTAAAACTGGGTGGTTGTAAGACAAGTTTGAGTACACAGGAATTAATACAAAAAATGAGTGCTTTTTTTTTTGGTGTTGGCGTTGTTGTGTCCCCCCCCCCCCCCCCCCCCCCAAATTAATGAATTAGTTCTTTATAAACATCCACTGTAGTTGCAATTTTTGAAGTGCGGTCTGGTGCTAAGAAATTTGGTAGATATTCTGTTCTTTTGAGGGCAGGAGACCATGGCATGGATGTTAAGGAGCAAACAAGGAAAGAATTAAAGTTGGTAGGCAGTACAATAGAGATATCTACAGCATGGCAGAGAGAGAATTACAGGCCATGATTTCACTTCAGATGTATCCTTGGGCACCCGTTTGCATTCAGGTGCTTACCCCTATGAACTGAAGGTGCACTCGTGATTTTGGAGATGACTGTGATTTAAAACTGACACCTGACCTGCAGTTTCAAAGAGGTTGAACAGCCTGGGTCTGTGCGTTGTTCACCCTGAAGACGACATTCATTTTAGCTGTCAGCAGCCAAAACAGTAGCTGATGGTGCTGGTGGTTACTTTTGCTTCTCTGGTTGTCACTGGTTTGCTCTGGTTCAGCTAAATGGGTAGTCATTGGAGACTACTGGAGTCAAGGTAGATTCTACTGTAGACAGAGTGTTAGTAGTCTGCGCTATTGTTATGAGTCTCATTTCCAGTGGGCAAACACCTGCATCATTAAAGCATCTTTTAACATTAATTGGCACCCTGCTTTGGCTTAGGGCCCAAAGTTTAAATGAATATAAAGATCAAACAGTTCTTTTATGTCTTCAGGTCAGAGTTGATCTTTTGTTAAGACAATGATAAATAGTCTTGAATGTTACCCATGTTGTGCCAATAGAAAATTAACTTTTGAAACCAAACTTGCTTCTTTTAGTGCAACTACTGATATCCAGAGCAGACCAAAGTTTGCTACATGGCTGGTTCCCAGCTATGTTACATAAAGGAGCCATGTGACTGACGTGTCAGAAAAAAGATATTTCGTAACTGAGTTCTAAACAGTAATTTTTTTTTTAAGCTTAGATTCTCTACTAAAACATTGGCTATACTTTGTCAGAGAATGTGAAACACATCATGAACAGCTACATAGTGCCTATGTGACAAAAAAACTAGAGTAAGCTTCCATTTTAACTCCCTGAAGTGTGCCCTTCCTGAGATAGTAGAATTTATGCTCCTTAAAAAATTCGGGTTGATTTAAGGCAGGGAAGAACAAATATGCTAATTAATTTATAGTGCTTATTTTTGAAGCCTCTTCTTTGGGGAATATGTATCTTTTGAGGTTGAAATAGGTTGCCTTGTCTCTTGTTGTTTTTACTAAAAATCATGCCTAGGTGTTCTGTACTGCAGTTGGATCTTATTTTCAGTGCATTAGAAAACTGATAATTTTAAACTAAAATAAACAGAAGGAAAAACTGAACTACAAATGTAAAAGCAGAACCTTAGATGAACATGTTAGTTCAAGAATCTTCTGAAGTTTGCTTTGTAAAGAAATTTCAAGTATTCCGCATACTTATCGAAGAACTTGTGCGTGTTTATCCTTTTAAAATGTCTTTTATGGTTGCTCAATTGGATAGACAATATCAGAATAAAAGTTTTCTGGGATCTGTTCTGCTAATCCCTGTTTAACTAGTAACAGCTGTTCTGTGTGTTGAAGTAAAGGTGCCTTTTGCATTTGGTACTTATGTTGAATGACACCTGCTTGAAATCAGTATGTCCCCAGCATTTTATATATTTACTTTTAAAATCCTGCTTCTGCCAGCTGTTTTGACAGGCAGCTGGTATTGCCATCTCACATTTGACAGATTTGTGTCATGCACAAGCTAAGCTTTTTTTTTACTACTCCTTTAAACTGGAATACTTGACTAGGTACAAGTTTTAGTTTGTGCTACTGGCAGTGTCTATTCCTTCATAATTTGTTATTTAATGTTTATAAATATTAGCATTCCTTCTTTTCACTGGTTACATTGATGTATATATCTAAAAATACAGTCTTGAAATTTATGCGGTCACCTTTGCGCTAGAAGATCAGTGTGTCAATCAGTGCAGTTAAAGTAGAGCGGCTTCTTATGGTATTGCCTAATGCAAACTGTTAGTTTGAAAAGACTTTAAAACTCAAACAGAACTGCTTAGAATGTAAATGAAAAACTCTTATGGAAGTAATGGCTACTAAATTAATAAACCTCTTGCAATGATAAAGAAATTCTGTTGTAGTGGTGAGAAATCTCATTTGATGCTTGATCTATAGGAGAAAAGTGAACTGAGAGAGTTTGTTGACTTTTTTCCTCTTTTTCTTTATATACTTACTTAGCTTTCATTCCTATTTGCAATATTCACAAATGAATGCGTTTGTGAATGACAAAATTGGATATGGATATACTGGATATATCAATGACAGATATTTTTTTCTTTTTATAGCAGTATTTGTAGGGAGATACAATTCTTCATCCTCTGACCTTTTCTGATGTGATGCTTATTTAAAGGGTTTGGAAAAAGCCTACAAACGTGTTTGGTTGGAATTGACTTCTGGGAAGATCTCTGTATGCTTACACATGGGAAGAAATATTAGTAGTCTGATCCCACATGTTTCCATGCAAGATAAGAGATTATTTCCTAATGATTCTTTCTCAAGTGCTATTGTGAGGTACCACTTCTGTAGTCATATTCTTCTCAAGAGCCATTAAAGATTACAGATTACTGTGTCTTGGACAAAATGGTTGCTGTCTCTTGCTTTTTTGACAAGACTGCTTATGCTTGAGAAACATAGCTTTGCAACTGCTCCTGGTGCCCTTTGTCTCCCTTTTTCATCTGGTTTGAGAATTATTGTCATCTTAAAGGAGAATGTTACAAGAACATGTGATTAAAGGAGGAAAAGAGATGAGGCTGGAGAAGGTTAGTGACATGGAGTGTAAAAGAAGAGATAGAAGACAATGTGTGTCTTTGACGCACGCTATTCACTAGTGTCAGCTTCCCATGTGTCACCTTTGCCTGCTGTTTTCAATACCTGGGAATGACCACCAGCATGGTGTGGATGTTGCTGTCTCCACAGGAAAGGTGGTGGTGTGCTGCTGTTATGATTACTCCCTTAGCTCATTCTGGTCATTGTGGCGGTTTTATTTCTAGGCCATGTGTATATCCGAATGGTCCATGTGATGGCGCGGCTGGTTCTTCAGCTAACTTTTAATAAAAATGAGAAAATGGCTGAAAAACCCATCAAAAGAACTTTACTAAGGTTGCTAATACAGATATTAAAAGCTGAGAAATGTTAGAATTCAAATTTGAGGTGAAGCCTTAATTTACTCCAAATGTATGTGGAGGTGATTTTTTTTTTTCCTAAATTCAGTAATTTTCAGTTTGCAGCCCAAAAATATTTTCCAGTGGAATAGTGTCAATTGGAGTGGAGTGTATTTAGTCCTGCTTCCTCTGGGCTTTCCTCAGTTACACTCCGTGGGCCCTGGTGAGTAGGGTGTGAGTGCTGGGGGGCTGTGGAGAGCTGACCGATAGTAGTATTTTAGTTACATGATAATGTTTTTATCTTAATTGCGTTATCTCATGACCTCTGCCTCTTTCAGTACAGTATTTCAAATTTATTCTTAAGTGGAATCAAATTTGAAAAATGACTTTTCTGTAGGGCTTACTTGTAGCAGAAATTGGAAGATTAATAGAGATAGAGAAAGAAATAAGATTTCTCCTGGTGAAGTAATTTGAATCACAGAATGGCTGAGGCTGGAAGGGACCTCTGGAGGTCATCCTGTCCAAACTCCCTGCTCAAGCAGGGTCACCTAGAACAGGTTGCCCAGGAGCACATCCAGGTGGCTTTTGGATATGTCCATGGATGGCAACTCCACAATCTCTCGGGGCAGCCTGTGCCAGTGCTGGGCAGAAAGCTGCAGTGCAAGCCCCATCTCTGCTTGCAGCTGTCTTGCACAGCTCTTGAGCTTTTCTAGACTCCCAGCTCATCCTGTGCATAGGATGGTTAGAACTCAATTGATGACGATACGGTATTTTATTTCCTCTTCACTGGTCAGTATATGGTCAATAAAGAAAAAACTAACAATTTATTAATTTATATGGTTTTTATATCTGTTGCAACTGAGCACTTGATGGGTATGTGCTCAGGTAAAGGAGTGAGCGAGCAGAGGGAAGGTGGGACTATTCAAAGTATTAATCAAAGTATTCAAACCTGAATTTCAGTATGTGTGCATGAGGGGACCAAGCTAGCATTGGACAGTCAATCTTAATTTAGGGATATGCTTTATTTGGTATCTTCTGTATTTTTGATAGTTTTGTGTGTAATTTTATACAGTTGAATATAGCATACAAAACAGATTTTGACACAAGGAATGAATTACTTCTCTTAGGAGACACAGAGGGTATGGGATAGGTCTGACGTTTAACCTGGTGCAGCTTTTAGAAATAAGAAAAAGAATATTCTTGTTTCTCCTGTGAATACAATGGATATTTCCTGGGTGATGTATAGGATGAGGATAGAATTCTTGTGTGTTTACCAGAAGGCAGGCAGCCTGCTTGAGAGAGTTCTCTCTCTTCCCTTCTTCCCTCATTCCCTACTTCCTGTCTTCCCTTCTCTGGACATTTAAATAGAATTAAAAGCTTTGCACAGGAATGCTTGAAATGCTTGTGAGTTAAACTGTGTGAGAACCCATTCTACACTTCTGGCAGATTTTCAGGAAAGCTTAGTCCTGTATTTCTTAAAGCTATGATGTGCTCTGTTCCAACAACGCAGAAGCTAAACTTACATCATCTCTTGGGAACATGATTTACTAAGATAGAAGAGCTACAGGCTGGGATTCTTTTGTGCTTTGAAAAGAGAACGTGCCAAGGGGTCACATCCCATACCTCCCGATTTGAAGAAATAGAGTAATCAGATTAGGAGGGGATCTTGCTAAAGCCATAGTGCAGTATAGGTAAGTTAAAACAAAAACTAAAGTTACAGGAGGAAACGTGTTTAAGGAGGAACATTGAATTATGGATTTTAATTATAATAGGAATAATTTACTTCCACTCGTCTTAAATCAGACATATAAAAAAAACCAGACACATGTGAGCAAGGAATTCAGTTTTCAGTTACCTTTTACAATTTGATAGCTTTATGAGAACCCCCAGCTAAGTGTGATATTTTTCTTTTTTAAGTGTTGTTATGCAAGTATTTGATAAATTTGGATTTAATTTTCAGTTGCTTTTTATAATTTGGTGTCCTTATGCCCTAGGTAAGCATAATTTTTATTTAAAAAATTGTTGCTAGGTAGTTGAAAAATTTGAACAACTTAATTAAAGTAAACAGGCAGTCAGCTAACTTGTTTGTTCTTCTTTTTGTTCCTTAGCACTGTGAAGATGTGAAAATAAATACGCACCTATATATTTGAGTGCATGTTTGTATACGTATACAGAACGCATATGTGTTACATGCATGTGTATGTTAAAGCTTTTATGACTGATATGGTGATCACAGTGGTGCTTACTGCTCAAGTAATAAATCTATTCTTGATCTAGAATTTTTATTAGAATTGGAATTTAAATAAGTGGTTCCCTTCCCTTCATGAATGAATCTTCATTTTCAGATATTTAAGGATGGGTTGAATGCTTTGTGATTCAAGAAATCTGATTAGACTGGTCAACCTGCACTAATAAAATGAGGATATTCGAGGATGATTTGAGGATAAATTTGCTCTCCTGCTTGACCACAATATCCATGGCTTCTCTTTTCCATCTGTGTCTGCCATGCATTTTCTTCCATAACTTTGAGTGCATGGATCACCATGATAAATGAAGTAATGCACTACCTAAGGGAAGACTGGTGGCCAAAATATCAGTAGAAGCCCCAGGCTAAAACTAAACATATTAGAAGTGTAGTGTGTCTTATGAAAGCCATAAAGCAAGTGTTCAGAGTGACTACAACATGGAACAAATCTTTAGCAGATTAGTTTTGCGTAATGGATGTTATTGTTAATCTAGGCTGTTTCAACATGGTATCTCATTTCTATTTGTTCTGTTTAAATTTTCTATGTGGACAGTTTTTGTACTTGTGTGTATTAGGTAGACATACAGTTTTTCAGAAAACAAATATGCAATTTCTACATGATGTTTGTAGATCTGGTTCTTGGAGTACTGGGATTGCAGCACTTTAGACTGCATGTGTTCTAGATTAATTTAGTTTTTCGGAGAAATGTTCTAATCTAGGTAGTAAACTAGGGAGCTGTGGCCTTAGATCTATTATTTAATTCCTTATCTCTGTCAATTTTGGGGGGCAATCCATTGATTCAATTGATGTAGGTTTCATTTTAAGTCAGAAATCAGAATTTTTTGCCTTTCACATAAGGTGTGCATTTTCATCCTTTAAAAAAGTTGAGTAGTCTACTTCTTTGATCCTTCTCTCAATCCGAACTCTGGTGGTTGCTTTGCTCATTCTCTGCTTGCTGGCCCAGAAGAAACTCTCTTTAGAGCTATTTGTGAAGTTACATACATTTTTTTTTTTTCTTGGAAAAATAAATTTTTGGGCATAAATCAAGGTTGTGTATGAAAGGAGGTTGTCTTTAGGAGCCTTGATGGGTAAACTTGCTATCTGATTTGCAACGGGGAAAAACAAAAGGTATTTCTAAATAATGGGAATAATGTGAAAGAAAGAATATTCAGACTTGAAGGACAGAAATAGATCAATTGGAGAGAAATGTTCAGAGAACTAGAGTAGTTGCAAGTAAAATTAGGGACTTAAATTGAGAAAATGAAGAACCTCAAGTGAAAACACAAGTGCTTTTATTAGTTGTCTTATAAATACGAAATTGCATTTTAGTCTGGTTTCCCAAGGACATTAAACTTTTATAACCAGTTGCACTTCTTTCTCCCTTAGTCACTATTCAACCCTGATGACCAGTTTCAATAAGATTTTACTGAAGGGTAACAATTTCAAAGACCGTGAAGTTGCTGCACGTTTTGTGACTATCAGTTGGTTAAGGAATGAATACCAAACTTATTTCCCAGCTAAGGCAGGGAAACAGGCTACTGCTCTTTCCATATGTCAGCAACTGAACAGACATCAAGACTTGTGTATTGGCTGGCCTGTTGGCAAGCATGTCGTTGAAAGTTAATTAGTGCAGGGGTTGCTCTACAGTAGCATAGCTCTTGCCAATTCTTGCCTCAGAGTGTTTTAGTAGAAGACTTCAAGGGAACAGAGGTTACTGTGGTGGGTACCGAAAGGAAAATAGGAGAGAAATTCTTGGGAAACCATGGTTTCTTGGGTTTTATTGCTTGCAGAACTGACTTCTGATGTGGACAAGAATTCTGGATTCACATCAGAAGTGCTTAATCCTATTTTCTTTGTATTTGTTTATTCATTTATGTTTATCCATGGGTGTACTTTTCTTGCAGTGGTGTGATGAAAGATTCAACTTCCAAGCTACGTTTTTACAGTGCTTGGCAAAACATGTGCCAAATATTTACTCAGCTGAAATGGACCCCTTGCTGGAGAAACAAGAAGAAATGGTCCAGGCAGCAATATTATACCCCCTGGAATGTTATTTGTTTGGGGAAGACCCAGATACATTCCTGGAGAAACTGCAACAGAGTGGAACCTCCCAACTCTGTGGGAAGGTGTTCAAAGGAGGGGAGACAACATACTCCTGCAGGTAAGGATGAAGGTATATTATCATGAACGTTCCCATGTGAGATAAAGCAGCAAAGTGGCTTAGTAAAATTAGTCGCACTGCTAACGAGTCATTGCTTGTGTCATGGTAGGTCTTTGCTTAACTGACAGTGGCATTTGCTTCACATTTCCTCACTTTAGAGTGAGGAAAATTGCGTATGAAAAGCTGGCTCTGGCAGAGAAATGGGGAAGGAAATGGAAAGGATACTAAAGGGTACTGAAAGCCATTGGTTAAAAAGATTGGATGATAGGGTATGAGTATGGGGTCTGTACCTGAATTGAGGGAGAACAGGCATAAAATTCTGTGCACTGTACAGTACTCACCCTTTCAAAGTCTGAAACAGAATCCAGCACTTCTGAGCATCATCAGTCCTTTTTTTAGGCGATAGCTGTTTGACCAATTTACCCAAGTTACTTTTTCACCTTCTTTCTCATCCTGGAGTATATGAAAGATGGCAGCCCATTGAGTTGATATAATTTATTTTATTAATTCATATTAATGAAAATAATTAATAGGAATAGTATGAATAATATTAAAAAGCCACAGGTCTTTGTGGTGGATGTAAAGATTGCAACTGTGCTGGCAACTCATTAGTATTAATATGATGCTATTGTCATAGTTTATTGTAGTTTTCAGTTTATTTTAAAAGCCTAGAAAATTTCATCAGAAATACTAAAAGAATATTAAGGATGAAGAATATTATTATGGCTGAAAAATCCAGCCCTTAGAATTTAGGAAATGTCAAAATGAAAGCTCTCTGTAAACTTTATGAATTACACTGAGATTTTAATGAATGGCATACTCTTCAGCTTTTTCTAGGAATAGATTAGTGTAGTGTATGAAAGGAGAATGATCTTTGAAGATGTGTTTGCTAGAAAGTGTATAGTGAATGCAACATTTGATTGTTAGAAGGAAAATGATGGTCAAGGCAGTTTAGTGCTGCTGTGACAGGAATAATTCTGTTCCTATCTCTGCAGAGTTCTTGTATGATAGCAGGCAAAAAGGCAAAGCTGTATTTCTCAGATTTCTTATTTTTTTGAGTTCCTGTCTTGCAAAAATGTGGTATTTATACAAAATACTGTACTTACTACTGCAAGTGAAGGTAAATATACATTTTAGGCTTCTAAAATGCTAAAAATAACATGCTCTGAAATACTAAAATCTAAATGTCTTGAATTGGGCATTCAAATCTAGCAGGCACTTCTGGCTTAATTTTTCTTTCTTTTAACTCACCTTGCAGTAGATTTATGGTAGTAAATGAATGTTAGTGAAGTATTAAATTATTGTAAGGATGATTATCATCTAAAGGTTTGAAAGGAAATATATTTTGTAATCAGAATTACCATACTATTTTAGTTGTTTTGTAAAGGAGGCTTGAACTAGGTGTTGAAAAACGGTTTAAAACAAAAAACTTGTTATGTTGTCGTTAAACATCTGTCATCCACATTTTGCATAGAATGAAATACCATTTAAAGAAAAAAGAGCGACGATGTTTTAGGGGGAAAAAGGCAATATAAAAAAGCGTATGTATGTGGAGTATAGAAAAAATGGCATTAGATTGCCCATGAATGTAATTCTGGATTTTCAGGTATTTGAGTGCGTGACTGAAACTGTTGAAATTACATTTCAAAGTATATGTTCTTTGCTCATTTTGTAAAGACATTCTCTTTAGATTTTAACTTCTAACTGTTCTAAAAGTTAGAAACATTACCTGGCAGAAGTGTAGCAAAAGTTTCTTTAGCAAACTGGCTACAGGTGTTGGGAAACAAGAATAAGGGTTACTTCAGAGTCATCACAGTTTTTAATAGCTGCTTATTCAATCAGAAATATGTTAGCAACAAGTTTTGAAAGTGGAAATCAAGCACGTTTCTGATAGAATCTGATATAACAGGTTCAAGTACATGGTTCAAGCCTAACAAGATTGGCTTTCACGTTCTTTCTGTGATGTGGAGTAGGCAATATTGTTATAATTTGAATCTGTTGTTAATCCTGATACTTTTTTAGAGCAGCATTTTCTATTGTGCATGAAAATTCCACATGTGTGTTTTAGAAAGTTTTCCAGTTGCCATTTTTGTTGCAGAGACTGTGCAGTTGATCCAACTTGTGTACTCTGTATGGACTGCTTCCAGAATAGCATTCACAAGAACCACCGGTACAAGGTAGAAAAATCTTGTATTAAGAGATTGTACTTGTAGCTTTAGAGAAGATTTTTTGAGGCTATAATAAACTGCATATGAGCCATCAGTAATTTTTATTAAAAAAAAATTAATCTGGGATTTAATAATTAATTAATTATCTCTCTCTCATGTTTCTAACTACGTAAAGTCTCTTTGAAGAACAGTAACTTTCTAATTTGAGAACCAAAGCGTAAGGGAATGATTATGAATGCATACATTGTTATTCTTTTTGGCAATATCACAGAAGTGTCAGAGCAAAAAGCTGTGACAGAAAATGACAGTCCTGTCCGAAGTCCCAGTCAGTACTGTTTGGAAATTTAGCATGAGTGTGTATACAAGGGCCGTTACTTCAGCACTTATGTCACTGATGCAGTCTCTACATTTCCACTCTGTGTCCTAAGCATAAACTACTTTGTGCTTAGTGTGGACTACGATAAAGTTAAAACAAATGTTAAGCATTGATTTTTTTTTTTTTTCAATTGAGGAGATTGTTCTAGAACTGGATCATCTCTTTCTGATATCCTTTTGATTCCCTTTGAGCCAAATCTATGTTATCTTTGAGAGATTCCTATGCTTTAATTAAAGAAGGATCTTTTAAATAATTCTTAGCTAATTCATTGCCTAAACTGTCATCTACTGTTTCCTTCCCAGGCCCCCTTTATTGCTTGCCCTCTTCACTGAGAACTCTGTAATTTCAACAGCCTTGGAAGCAGAAATGAAAAACAATATATTAAGTGTAAATTTTAAAGCTGGTCTAATGACCAGAAAGTGGGCTAGATTTTTTTTTTTGCAGCTATTCCTTCTAGTCATCGACTTGACATTCATTGAAGAGATTTGCCTTACCTGTATTATCAATTGATCATAAAACCCCTTTGAAGTTGTTATGTTTCAATGAGAGACAGTTTGGAAGATGGTCCTAGCAATCTCAAAATTAACTGGGACTAAAATACAATATTGTGCCTCTCTGTGTAAGTGTTTGTATACTGATCTGAAAATGTATTGTAAATATTGATTCAAAGACATGCAAAACTACTGGGATAATGCAAATGTAACTTCCATATACACACACACATGCACACACACGGTTTACAGAGAGGTAAGATGAAGGTATGAAGTGAAAATAGACAATAATGATTACAGAGCTATTTGGAATCATAACTGGGCTGAGAAGCTGTCCTTTCACTGTTTTTCAGTAACTTCTTCAGGCAAAACGTCAGCCATGAAAATAGATAGTCAGATGGGAGCAGATTTGCTGCATTGACATTTTAAAGATGCAATCCAAACAATACAGGTTATGCTCTTTATTGATTCATAGAATAATTTAGGTTGGAAGGGACCTAAGGAGGTCACCTAGTCCAACATCCTGCTCGAAGCATGTCTAATTAGATCAGGTTATTTTAAAATGTTTCAAGCAAATAACAAATTTTTGAATGTCTTTTTATTGGGTCACTTAGTGTTTTTATAATTATTTTAGGATTGGGGATTTAGAGTAAGCTAAGGATAATTATTTTTGCCTGAATTTTGTCCAAACTTTTTGCCAAAATGGTCAGAATTTGTACTTTCCTGAAAGTGTAATGCAAAGTTAAAGTTGCAAGAATGTATTTAGATGCTGATTATATCTTATTTTCTTTGGTTAGAAGTGGAGGTACTACTAAATGTCTGTTTAATATACACATATTCTTGTTTAGATTATTTTCAAACTTTACCAAGTAATTTTTGTAAAGAAGGCATTAAGCACCTTTGCTATAATTTTGCTAATAAAACCAGAAATTATTATTTTGCCATTTATGAAGCACTTATTCATCAGTCATAGGCTTTTTCACTTACTTTCTAGTTAAATTTGTTTGACTTGCATACTTTTTTGCCATGGCAACTGTATTCCCTCCTTTATTTTCTGCTGAAAAAGTTTGTTTTTCCCCCTGTTCCTCTCATATGTCTCCTTTTTATCTTAAAAAAGAAAAAAATGTTGTGGTAAATCTGTTGGTTATGCAGTGACTCTTGTATTTTGTAAGTAGGTATTTATATTTGAGTTTGACTTAATGCACATTTCTGTTTTTCTCTTGCTTTTTTTCTCGTTTTGTATGTGCATATTTTGTGACTAAAATACATGTGTTTTACAGATGCATAGCTCCACTGGAGGTGGATTTTGTGACTGTGGCGATACAGAGGCATGGAAGGCTGGACCGCTGTGTACTAAACATGAGCCTGGAGCATCAGGTTCTGCAAAAGAAGTAAGAATATTGCTTAAAGTGAAAGAATAAATACTGTAAATATTGCCTTTTAAAAAAAAGTTCTTGTTCCTCTATGTGAATGTATGTTGTGTAGTTCATGTAGTGGGTCCAATTGACTTGAATCAGGATTTCCTTGGTTAAGGTGTTTGGGGTCAAATGTATACTCTCCAAACAAAAGGCAAAAACAATAGAAGAGTTCCATCTACCTGTCTTGTGCATTTCTGTCTTTGATTCGGTATTCAAATTGCAGTCTCTTGCTCTTTTCTTTGCTATGTGTATTACTCAGTCCCTATTTACAAATAATTGGTTTCCCAGTGGTTAGTAAATGTTTAGATACAGTACTTGATTTTAATAATATTTTCTCTTTTCCACATTATTGCATTACTGAACAATTTTTTTGCTAGTTACTTCTGGTGTGCGATCTGTCACTCTGACTAAAATAAGTCTCTATACTTTAAAACTAACCTCTTATGCTAGGATGTCTCATGCTTATTGGCCTTCATAAAGCAGCATATTAATGAGAAACATGCCATCTTATAAGTAGTTCTCAAAGAGAATGTAGGTGAATCAGTTGCTTCAGGTGAAATTGTTTCTCTGAGTCCTACATTCTGAGATAAGGACAAAAAAAGCTTTAGCATTTGTCATTGCAAATAGACCCCTAATTTCTCCTGTTTTTGTTGCATAAGTACTGTTCTTTATGATCTGGCAAAAAATCAAATGGAAAGGGAATAAAGAGCACCTTTCTAACAGAAAAATGAGACAAAGTTTTCCCTTACTTGTTCATCCTTCAAAAAACCATGCATCTGAATGAATTTCAGAAATAAAAATAGTTGAAGCTCCAAGAAGGGGTCATCTGATTAGTGACAAGCCCCAAGTGGTAATGTTTGCCTGCTTCTACTTCAGTAAAGTCTATTCTGCTGTGCAGTGCTTATCCCTGAGTACTGAGCCGTGTGATATATGTATGGCTGATACCTACCTACATATTACTTATGAAAACTTACGAAATCAAAAGAACCAAATTGTTTCCACAATATTTGAATGCTGCAAAATAGCTACAGTATGGTTAATTTCACTGCTGTCACCATTACTACATACGTGTTTTAATACTTCTTCCAGCATGTTCTAGAGGTGCTTCCAGAATAAGAAACTGTCACAGTTCCTCTTTGGGAAGTATTCATTTTCATCCTTCCATTCTGAATTTTGCAATGCTAGATTCCTGGTACTGTTGATAAAGACAAATGGGAAGGTAGAGAACTTATGTGTCTACCAGCTTCAAAGCCACCTTTGGATACTATGGAAAATGTCTGTTACAGGATGCTCAGTATCAGATTTCTAGCTGATTGCTGAGAAGTCCTTATATGACGAAGAGAATTTAGCAATGGTCTTAAGACAAAATGTTCAGGTCTCAGTTGAGAATTGAGTGTTCTTCCACTTGAAAATTAAGTGTTTCCAGCCGAAGCATCTCCATTGCTCCTAGATAAGTGATATTACTTATGCCTTAGGTGACCAGTTTGTCCAGTTTGTCTTACAGACAGTAGCTAGCATACATTGTGGATTTCACCTGTGGTGGCTCACAAAAAACACACTGATAACTGGATGAATGTGACCTATGAGGCACATGAAGAACTTTAACAAAGAGATTTTAATCAAAATAGATTGTATCGCCCAGCATTAAAATTTAGGTCTCTGTATGAGATCTTCTAACAGTTGTTTCAGCACTTTACTGTTGAGAATAATAGTATTTTTTGGTTCCAACAACTCCGACCAGAGTCCCTAAAATGGTTTATGAAATGTTTACTTCTTGCTGGGGAACCTGTTTCGCTACAAGGTATAGATTTTGATCTTGCAGATCGGTATTCACATCTGTGACAGCATATTCTGCTTTTTACCTCCTTTTCCTTTAGAACAGCTTTTTCATAATAATAAAATAATCCAAAACCAAATGTTAGGAAAAACACCAAAACCTTTATCAAAATTTTACCAAAAAGATGTTTTACTCTTGTTAAAATCATACTGTCCAAATTTTGTGGGCTTTTTCTCAAAACATACTCAAATAAAGCTTGAGAGGAAACTGCATGCATTCAGAGCCCACAGCATTTTATTTCTGTTTGGATGAAGATAAGCTGCTCAAATATTCTTCAGGCCATTTGTACCTAATGGAGATAAGGTTAAAGGATAGATCATATCAATAATGACAGCAGCTAACACAGTATCTCTTGGTTTTAAACTTTATTGAGAACTGTAATCATACCTGTGATGATAAGGAAACGGGGAACCTCCCATGCTTCTTCGAGTAGTATTTCTCTTCCAGTCTCTGGTAAGATCTTTGGTTGGTTTGCAGTGAATTTGTCTGATCATCACTTCTGTTACGGAGTTGTGCAAGTTCAAAGCTATGTTACAACTGCTGTCAAATAAACTGGAACATACTCCTACTATGGGTGCTACCCAAGAGTCGTAAATGATAGAAAACATATAATTAGACAATTATTTGAATTTGAAGAAGTAGAAAGTTACTTAAAATTCTCTGTCAATATATGCAGTTATTATGCAGTCAGTATATGTAGACTTTACTAAAAGGGCAGAAGTACAACCACTACAATAATGAAATGCACCAGTATATTAATATATACTATATGTAACTATTTGATAGCTTCCGTTGCATGACTATCCTCCTTTTTTAATAAAAGACTTGTCCATCAGGGATTTTCTTATGATGAAGAGGCTCATGGATGTTTGGATTACCTCATAGTGTGTTCTCTGTTTTGATAATCAAGGATATTATTAATGTAGGAATTTTCTCAGCATATAGTGCTTATTAGAAATGAGTTGCAAAGCACATTTGGAACAGACATCTTGCATACTTCTTTTCCAGCATGCTTTGTGATAGTTATAGAAGTTTATCACATGCTTGTCAAACAAAAAGCACTCTTTTCTGGATGATCCTGACCAGTATTCGTTTAATTACTCTAAGCGCAGAGGATGTATCATGCTAGGGTGTTTATAAACTTACTCTGATCAGGTGGGAGCAAATAAGAAGAGGGATATGTTTGCAGTATGTTTGTCTGCTATGCAGAACGTAGTAAAAATGTGCTTAGGAATTGGCTGCTATTTTTAAAAGGTACTTTAAGTTTAGAGTTTGATCTACAGAATGACCTCCTTTTAAAAATGAGCCCTTAGTAGAGGACAGGTTTCAATCTACAAGATGAAAGATAAGCATCATAGTTTTTAGCACTTCCAAGATAATACGAGGTGAGCATTAGTAAATTATAATATCCTTAGAAAAAAATCCTAATTAAACCTCAGGGTTTTTTTTTAAAAAGTTTTATAGTGAGAAGATATTTACAAAACTTCTTGGTATGTATGTAATATGGGGCTCAGTAAAGCAATCCTTTGTTTTAGAATCCCCACTCCAGACTTTTAGCAGTCATCTGTTCCCTATTCATTCCAAATTAATGTCTTCACTGTGCCAGAAACAGAAAAACCTTTTTGCCTGAATGTGTCCTTAAAAACGGGTAACTTCAGGAATTCATGTCTGAGATAAAGTAAAAATACTTCCCAGGCACATTTGTTATAAAAAAAAAATATCTGGTTGTTAGTTATTTTTAAACTTTGATATCTGAACACACTTTGTTCATTCTTCCACAATTTTGTTTTTTGAAGCTTTATCTGAAGCTTAAATAATTACACATTTTTTGGGCATAGTTCTGAGGAAATTTTATTTTTACCCTTTCAATCTACAATAGATGTATCTTAATTTCATTTTACTGTGACTTCTATTAATGTGGATAGCATTGGAGGTGGCATTGCATCATTTAACTTTTTACTATTTGTATGAGTGTAATCCCCACTTCTAATAGTATATAAATTCTTTGATGTGGTTTCCTTTGATTTCTTCTACAGACTGAAGGAGAGCAGCATGTCTGACTACAAGGTTGTTGTTTGGAGTATCTCTATGCACAGCTCTGCGTTTTCTTCCAGCTCTGTCATTTTTTGCTTAACGTACGTTAATGCTTAGAAAGCCGAACTCTTAAGAAATATTTGAAAAAAAATTAGTATATTTACAACTCAACTCAATTAGATTATTCTTAGCACTATAGTTTTTTCATTTTGCTCCAAACTTTAAGATGATATCTTTGTCAGTCTGGGAAAAAAATAATTAATTACCCCAGACATTAACATTCTTAATTACCAAGATCTACCATGAGCATATCCAAAATTAAGTATGTACACACAGTGATATTTATAGACCATGATTTCATTGGCAGACATTTTAGATTCTAAGTTTGACTCCAAATTATTCTTCTAATGCTTATCAGGTCAGAAAAAACTGTTGTTGAGAACTTTGGAAGCAATTGGTCATGTTAACACATTTTTATTTCTCTTCCACTGCATTTTTAGCTTTTCCATCATGGACACAGCATGATTTTACTTGTGTGTTGTTTTTTTTCTTTAAGCAGTCTGCTTCATAAATGGATAAATGTGACTATAGTTGATTTAAGAGTTTTTCAAAAATGTGATTTTTTAGCTATATTAAACACATCACTCTTTCTGTTCTTTTGTATTTAACGTATGTCAGATTGTGTATTGCAGAGGTGAGTGCCCTTAGTATTTGGGGATTAAAAGTCACATGTGAAAAGCTTTATTCTTGGAAAGCATCTTCCTTTCTCATCTTTTCTCACTCTGGCAAACATACACATATTCAGGTTTTGTAGGCAGTCTTGGCGACCCTAAAATTATAGGAAACTTTGTGTAAATACTCCAGAAAATATCAGCTTCTGTTTCTGTGTCATATTTGTATGTGTAATTACTGGATTTGGTTGCGTTACCAGTAATAATGTTGTATACTATTTATATAAGCTTATGCTGAAGGGAAGGTGATATGTGGAAAAGGTCATCAGGGCCTTTGGATTAAAGCCGTCTTTTCACACAGTGTTGTTGCAATGTATCTATGTCTTGTACCTGAATAATGATTGCTTCATTCTTAAGTGCAGATTTGGTAGTGATTTTCTTTGCTTATAACCTTAATGTCTCCCCTGCTTAAATGCTTATGGAAAGGATTAATAATATTATATGATGGAGACAATTAACTTAATGAGCTTTATGTGGATGGATGGGAAATATGTCAGAAGATATTTTGAATGATTTCTAGATCTGGGATGGCATCTCTGAAAAGAACAGAGTTAGGTTTCCTTGGATGATTCTGTTCAAGGAGCGTCATAAATGTTTGACAATACCCGCACAGAAGAGCAAGCAATGCAGGGGAAGAAATTTGGTCTGGACTGGACTGCAAACTTTTAATATCTTCAGTTGTACAGAAAGCTCTTAACCAGCTTGTTTAAACTTAAGTTTAAAAAAAAAAAAAAGGAAGTTTCCTAACACATTTGGTGAGGCCTTTTGTAGTCTATTCCTGGATTAAAAACTGGAAGTGTTTAAAAAAAAAAAATAGCTGAAACTGTTGGAATACTACTGAGACCCCTTGGGATGAAATAATTTTGAAGAGGAAAAATTGGGTGAGATTAATTTGCTTGAAAATCATGAAAAGGCTAATTTTCTGAAACAAATATAGTAATAAGGTATTCTACCAACCCTTTTTAATTTTTTAAAATTTCTTTTCCATATTAACTTTATCTCCTGTTTTACAGAATTCTGAATGTCAGTTGAATGAAGAAATTATGGAGCACTCTAGGAGGGTGTTTCCCTCTGTGATAAAATACATTGTAGATATGCTTATATGGGAAGAAGAGAAGGAACTGCCTCTGGAGCTCACAATTAGGTAGGGAATATTTCCAACTTTCTCTTCAAGGCATTAGAAATTTTAATAATAATTTTGCCTGTGGTATTCTTGCGCTCGTGCAAACATATTAGTGCCAAAATCCCTGTAAACAGCACTGTAGCATTCTTGACCTACAGTTATATAGAGAACAGCTTCTGATATTTCATGGGAAAAGTAGAGTGTGACTGTGCTCCATCAGTCACCGAGGGGAGCTGCTCTGGAGCCATCCCGATCTGCAGCAGAGCGGCCGATCTTGGCACACAGAGGGTTTTCCTGAGGCAGGGAAATGCTAGGGCAGTGGAGAGACCCGCCAGGAGTGAACTGCTCTCGGGGGAGGCGCTGACAAGGCCTGGGCATTGCTAGAGCAACCATGACTATGCCCATGCCTGTAAAAACCAGCCTAGGGAGCGGTAGCCACCAGAGTGGGCAAACAAGCGTGGGGCGTCAGCCAGGGCATGGCATGGCAGTTTGCACTGCAGGGCACGCAGGAAGGGCGTAGCCACCCTCCCAGCTCAAGAGGTGAGTTCAGTTGGTGTTCATCACCCTCTCAGAAGGAGCTTAGCTGTGGGTCCACCTGGTGGAACGCCATGTCCTCTGCACTTGCCCAAATGGATGTGGCAACCCAGACAGAGCTCCTACCAAAACATGCAGCCATCCAGGTGTTAGGCTGTGGAGAGTGCCAGAGGCTTTCCCTGGTAACAGATGGCAGTAGTGAGAACAGCTGTGTGAGGTGTAATCAGGTGGATGATCTGCTCAGTCTGATGGCAGAGCTACCAGAGTAAGTAGAAAGGTTAAGGAGCATCAGGGAGTTTGAGAGAGAGACAGACTGGTGGAACCATGCTCTGCCCTCCCTGAGACAGAAACAGCCACCAGAAAAAACCCAAGATCAAGGGGATCCTGTATCCTGCCCCCGCCAGGCTGAAGGCAGTAGCTTAAAGAAAAGGAGTGAATAGAGGCACGTCCATGCTTGGGGCAGCAGTCAGACTCCCTCCTTGCCCACCTTGCCTTCCCACGTGCCTCTGTACAACAGGTATGAGGCTCTGCATGTGAAAGGCCAGTCAGTGGATGGTGTGGATGACAGTCCATCTACACCAGCGGTGTTGCCGAGGTCAGAAAGGCCTACCTGCCGTATCACAACCACCTCCATGAGGAAGAAAAGATGTGTTATAGCAGTAGGCGACTCCCTTCTGTGGGGAACAGATAAACAATATGCTGGACAGATCCTCCTCTTAGGGAAGTCTGCTGCCTTGCTGGGGCCCAGGTTAAGGACATCACTAGGAAACTTCCTAGCCTGGTATGGCCCTCGGACTGTTACCCATTACTGCTCTTCCATGCGGGTAGCGATGAAGCTGCAACGTGTAGTCCAAGGGCAATCAAAAGAGACTTCAGGGCCTTGGGACGGTTGGTAAGGGAATCTGGAGCACAGGTTATTTTTTCCTCTCTCCTACCAGTTGCGGGTAGCGACACTGGAAGAAATAGACAGGCCCAATCTATTAATACATGGCTCCGTGGCTGGTGTCACCACCACAGTTTTGGGTTTTTTGTTAATGGGATGGTCTACACAGCAGACTTGCTGGTGTCAGATGGGATTCACCTTTCTCAAAGGGAGAAGAGGGTCTTTGCTCATGAGCTAATGGAGGTCATTCACAGAGCTTTGAACTAGACTTGAAGGGGGAGGGGGATAATATCAGGCTTGTCTGTGACAAGCTGTGGGATGACATGCCAAGGTTAGAGGGGCAGGATGCTAGCAAGGGCCCTCAGCCTGTTGCTCTGAGACGTGCTGGCTATGCTGCAGCACACTTGAAGTCTTACAGACTTCAGCCAGGGGTTCCTGAGGTAATAGGAGCCAACAGGGAAACACCAGTGAAATACCTCAAAGGAATTAAGGGGTGTTCCTCTAAGAAGGTGACACGGCTGACAGCAGAGCTGAAGTGCCTCTACACCGACGCACGCAGCATGGGCAACAAACGGGAGGAGTTGGAAGCCAGCATGCTGCTAGAAAGCTACAACCTAGTTGCCATTACTGAAACACCATCTGGAGTACTATGTCCAGCTCTGGGTTCTCAGCACAGGGAAGACATGGACCTGTTGGAGTGGGTCCAGAGGAGGGCCACAAAAATGATCAGAGGGGCTGGAACACGTCAGGACAGGCTAAGAGAGTTGGGATTGTTCAGCCTGGAGAAGAGAAGGCTCCAGGGAGACCTTACTGCAGCCTTTCAATACTTAAAGGGGGCTTACAAGAAAGGTGGGGACAAATTTTTTAGTAGGGCCTGTTGTGATAGGACAAGGGGTAACGGTTTTAAACAAAAAGAGGGTAGATGTAGACTGGATAGAAGGATGAATTTTTTTGCAATGAGGGTGATGAAACACTGGCACAGGTTTCCCAGAGAGGTGGTAGGTGCCCCATCCCTGGAAACATTCAAGATCAGGTTGGACGGGGCTCTGAGCAACCTGATCTAGTTGAAGATGCGCCTGCTCATTGCAGGGGGGTTGCACTAAATGACCTTTAAAGGCTCCTTCCAATGCAAACTATTCTATGAAAATGGAAAAAGGCTGTTGTGTGTCATGTTAAAAAGACAAATGGGATCATAAAACAGCAGGGAGAGGAAATAATAATGGAATAATCAAATAACGTAAAATCTCTTTTGTACCTGGTACATGGTTTCTGTGGCTTTTTCTGGTATAGATGGTGAGGGGGAGTGTGTCTTTGACATAAAGAACATGCTTAGTTTTATTCTATAATTTTTTTATATTTGACATTGCTCTCAGGCTATCAACTGAGCTGTTGCTTGTATTGGATAGGACACTATTTACAATTCTATTTTTATTTGTATGATGATACATTGCCTTTTTCCCAGTAGAGAGAAGGTAGACAGCTACTACTGTGTTCTTTTCAATGATGAACATCATTCTTACGATCATGTCAACTATAGCCTGCAAAGGGCACTTGGCTGCGAACTTGATGAAGCCCAGTTGCATACTACTGCCATAGATAAAGAGGTTAGTGCATTCTGGATATGGGAGAAAGTAACTTTTTAATTGTTAAGAAGTGCTACTATAGTCTCTTGATCATAGAATCTTTGTTTCTGGGATGCTGGAGCTTGAGGAGAGAGAGAAAGGCATGTTGCAGAGTAACTTTATCAGCACATTCTTCGCGAAAGTTCTTAAACTGTATTAATTCTTCTTCAGGACCAAAAACACAGTTTCCTGAGAAAGGGAAGAGCTAACTTACCTGAAGTTGCTCCTTTCATGTTTGGCATATTTTCTTTACCTTTTTTTTTTTCTTCTGAGCTTAGATTAATGTGTATTTTTCAGACAAATACTAAGTCAGGCAAATGCATATTCAGTTATATTTAATGAGAAATGTACCTTACATTTTGCAAGAGTTAGGGCTTGTTCTGGCTCATACTTCATTTGAAAAACTTAAAACTTCAAATTAAGCAAATGAAACGAGGAAGAATCCATGAAGGAATGTGGGTGAACCTGAGAATTTTACTACTTCATTTTTTAAACTAATGTCCCATGTAAAGACCTTACACTAGTAATATAATTTTTTTCCCACTGCGAAAAAAAAGCATGATCAGTGTTTGAATTATCTTAATTGCAACGATATCTCTTTTTTTACCTCACAAAAGTACAAAACTTACGTGTTTGCACACAGAGAAACTTTGTCTATACCTGTATATGTATTTGTTGTATATTTGCATATAAAACATCTTACTAATAATAGAAACCTTTTTTAATCTGTAAAAACTGTTTTCTTTTTGTGTTGGTTCAGGTAATGAAAGTTTAGTTGTATTTAGTTAGTAGTGTCAGTCTTGCATAATTACAAGTGTTGTCCTGCAGTTGCAGGTTTTTTAAAATATGTATATACATGCATCCTTTTAGAGTAACTTTTTAAAGGTTTCCATTTGAAGGTTCCTTTTGATTGAAACCTAAATTTTAGATTCGGAGTTCATCAGACTTTCCCTTTTACAAAGCACCTGCTACAGCACAGGACTAGGTTAAATTGTTATGATTAAAACAGTTCCGCAACACACAGCTACTTCCTGTCATCTTGTGTGAAATTCTGCTGTGTGGAGAACTTGTTTTGGAAGCCCATACCTCTGATTTCCTTTGAGTGGAATTTGAGGTCTAAGCTGGATCTGTTCTTAGCTTTATTAAAAGAGCTATCAAACCCACACTTACAACATACCCTGCTATTCCATATACAGAAGTAAGAAATAGTAGGAAAGATTGTAGAAAAGCAATTCAGGATGAGTATACTTTATGCTGGGAGGAAAGTTGATGTGGTTTGTATTTAAAGTATTCTGCAGAAATCCCTCTCATCTGTTTTAATGTGTACATGAATTTTCCTTATCTAATAATATTAAGATACCCAGAGTTTGTGTATCCATTGTTAATTTAATTAAAATAGCTTTTTTCTAAAGATAATTCTGTTAATTCTGATTTGCTTCTAGATGTCTAAAAGCACCATGAGTGATGTTGGTCCCTTGTTTTCTTTTGTGTATAAAAAACATAGCAAGGATCAGGCTTGTGACATTTGGTTTTGTTTTATATTGGTCTCATGCTCAATATTTTCTTTAAACAGGGTCGTAGAGCTGTTAAGGCAGGACATTATGCCTCTTGTCAGGAAGCAAAAGAAGAAATCAAGGTAACTTCGTAAAATATTTTACTCATTGAAAGAACAAACAAATCAACCTCATCATTATTAATACTGAAGACTTATTTTTCTGCTGTAGAGTCTTTAACTTAGTATTTCCATGCTTTTATAACTTGCCTGTGAACTTCTTGAAATTGAATTTACCCCACTGCATTTGATATAGATATCTATCTTCAGAAATAAAAGGTCAAACTGATTTCTTTTTTTGCTTGGGAGAGGTAATGGGTGGTGAAGACAACTATGAAAATTCATGTTATTGTTATGTTATATCTACTAATATTTACCTGACTCTTAGAGGCATTCTGAGAATATTTCTCAACGACCACTTCATGTGGAGGTTCTGCATGCTGATGTTATGGCTCACCAGAAGTTTGCCTTGCGCCTTGGTTCTTGGCTGAACAAACTCATGAGCTATTCAAGTAAGCATAACTGATTTTTGTTATGATAATGCCATGTCAGTAATTGAATGTCTAATTCTCTCAAAAAAAAGTCTTTAGCAGTTTTATATATGATACTCCCTTATTAAAATATTTTCACATTCCTCCTAATTATAAATAAATAATACAGTAGTATGGGTGCTGATATCTATCAGTATGGTTATGAATAGCAGTACTTTTCTGTTCCTTCTTGCTAAAATAAATCTTCCCCTGCTTGAGCTCTGTCTGTTCCTCTAGAAGTTTTATTATCTTCAGTTTCAGCATCACATGCCCTGTTTCAGTGACTTCTTTGCTTAAAAGCTGCTCCCCCCAGTGCTGGTGGGAAGCTGCAGAACATCTCCATCAGTGAAAGCATTCATCTTCTGCTTGAATTAATTCCTGCTTCAGATTTGATAGCTGTGATTAATTAGACAGTGTCAGTAAAATAAACAAACAAAACCCTGATTTAAAAATTTGTCCAGTAGTGGAAAGTCTATCTTAAGCTTTCAAACATTGTTCTTGTGTTTGATGTTCGTGGTTTTAAAGAAGACTTCCGAATCAATTTAAATTAGATTTCTGTTACTGCATTTTGTCACACCCGTATTTTGTCAAACTAAAGCCATTATAAAATTTCTTCTCACCATACAAATATGCATAGATTAACCTCTACTCATTGCTTAGCCTCCTTCTTGATAGGGTAAATCTGTTGGTCTGCTTTAGCCTCTTTTGTAAGCTTGGATAATAAAGTGAATTTCTTATCTTTTTTTCTGAACACTTTACAATCTTTCCCTTGAAATAAATATTTCAGAATTTTACCTTTTTGTATTTCTTTACAATATTGTACAAATTTTAGCTTTCTGTTCTTTTCAACTTTATTTCACTGGTGGTATTTTCTTGCTGGTCCGAGTTCCTCAGACAGTTCTTTTAATCGGTACAAATTTTTGACTGCGTGGTTTATTTCAAGGTTTCTAATGAAAGTTTGATATTTTTATCCACGTTTTTCTTCCTAGATAATTTTTCTTACTATTTTCAATTTTATGAGATTATTTAGAACACCAACTGACAGCTTATTATTCAGCTGTTGACTCTGTGTGAGTATAGACAAATCAGTGTCAGTGCCCCAGCAAATCCCCAAAATTTTAGGTTTTTAAGCATTACCTTTTTAGCTGATGAGATAAGCTAAAACTAAAAAGGAGTCTCCCATGTTGAGTGTAGCATTTTGGGTTAGGAAATTGTTATAAGTTAACTGATACTTTAATATGTTTTACGAGAGTCTTCAGGCACAAAGATTGAAGTCTAGTATTCCTGTCCTTGTTCTTCTGGATTATATATGTAGATGCTTTAAGAGCCTGATGTTCTGTACTCAGCTGAAACTTTTTAGTGGTCTGGTGGTTCCTGTTCTTGTCCTGGTTTTGCTTCAAGTAGTAAAACATGGATCAAGAAGCATTCAGTGCTATTTATTTCCAGGTTGTCAAGAACTTGATTGATGACACTCCACTTTTCCTTTTGAAATTAGTAATGTAAGAGCTCATTTCTGAACGTTAGTAACCCATGGGTGACTCTATGTTGATCTCCGTACTGCTTCAGCAAGTACTGTATTTACTGACAAGTGCAAGAAAATACAAAATAATGTTCTGAAGTTCTACAAACAACTGACTTTCAGGGCCCAAGGCAGGGACCTGTGTAGACTTGCGTAGCCTGTGCACTTCTGTGTTGACATAGCGAACTCTTCTTATGCATCTGCTTTACAAAGCTGTAAATGCTTTTCATTTTAAAATACTCTTCTGCATTACTGGATTTATTAAATAAAGTAGGTAAGAGTAATAAGAAGAAAGAAATTAGTAAGGAGAGAGCATGTGGGAGTGTGTTCACTGAGGGGGGGAAAAAAAATTCATACTTAAGTGCCACTTTTTTTTTAAGAATAGAATTCTGTAATTCTCATTTTTATTTAATTATTGAAGCATTCTTGTACAAATGAATAGTTTTATCCCTATAGGTGACTTTCGCCAGATCTTTTGTCAAATATGTCTCAAAGAAGAAGCTGGATCTGAAAAGCCGTGCTTCATAAGCAAGTTGATGCTATGGGATGCAAAACTTCATAAAGGTTTGAGTATCCATGTTGCTATAAAATTAAGAGGGAAATTTATTTTTCATGTGTGTAACAAATGTGTAAAAGTAAATAAGTGCTATGCAGGTGGATTTACATTTCTTTATAGTTTTTATATTACGGTTTTTATAAGCCTTTATTTTTATGTCTGAGATAATTGATATTTTGGCTATGTATTTACCTCCTAAATTTTTCCTGCTTTATGTATTTTTAAGAATCTTTTCACAAGATCTAGCTTGACTGTGAGTGACTTGATGCTTACCCTGTGTTTTAAATACATACCAATAAATGTTAAAAATAGAAAAAATATGTTAATAACTTTGTTCATGTACTTCGTAACCATTTCAAGGCTTCTAGTGATTTTTAATTACAATTTAATAATCTGTTCCTCTTTTCCACCAAAAGCTGCATCTTAGTACAATAAAGTGACATGCATTGTATTGGCTTTTCACAGGGGCAAGGAAGGTTCTTCATGAGCTTATTTTCAGTAGTTTTTTCATGGAAATGGAATACAAAAAACTTTTTGCTGTGGAATTTGTAAAGGTAAATGGTAATTTGTTTTTATGCTATGAATTTTTACTAGCTTTGTAAAATTTCCCCCAAACCTGAAAAGTTTTTCAATATAAATAATAAATTTTCAACAAGCAGAGCTTCAACAGCTAGCTCAGCCTTTACAGAGTGTATTAACTCCAATGTCATTGCTTTGTTCCTTACAATCAGGTAGGTATGTATGCTCATTTTGAACGCAGTATTGTTAGTATTGTGCCTATCTCTTGAAATGGCAGATGAACTGCAGCTGAAACTGGTCTTTCTCTTTAAAAATTAGATACAATAGTTAAGAAATATACAAAACATAAGACCAAGTGTTTTTTGTTTTAGGGTGAGACTTTTTAATCCTGATAAAGGTGACTGACACTTCATGGTTTACTCTGGACTGAAACAAAGCAAACTAAAGACTTATATTACTCATTGTACCCATCTTTTATAGACAGCTGTTGAATAACTATCCATGCAGTTCACTGCAGAAGGAAGACTTGTCTTATGATAAGTTAATGATTGTATTGATCCTTTTTTCAGATGTTTAATTTCTTTTATTGGGGAAGATTGGTTGAAGGAGAGAAAATATTTTGGTTCCAATACGGCAAAACAGTTAAATTTGTGCTTGTCTTCAGTATTACGGCAGTGGGGCACATATTTAATTGCTTTGGTGCATTGAGGATATTGTGCTGGTTTTGTTCTTTGAACTGCTTCTATTAGAAAAGAAGGACTTTGAGATGTAATTCTTGCAAATCAAGAAGTAAACATTTTTAATTAACACTGGTTTTATTTATTTAATTTCCCCAATATTTTCTTTTCCTAGTATTACAAGGCATTGCAAAAAGAATACATCAGTGATGATCATGACAGAGTTCTCTCTGTGACAGCGCTCTCAGTTCAGATGTTCACCGTACCTACTCTGGTATGTACAGCCTGTCTCTGCTAGAAATGTAAAATAAATTTGAGAATTGTTAGCAGTGCCACCTTTGCAGACTGCTGTACTTGGCAGAGTCTTTATACATTGCTGAGTTGAAAATGAAGGATTTTGAGATTTGTTAAGGCCAATATGAAAGCAGGAGCTTGAGTTTATGTGAAAATTAATTACAGAAGATAGAGGGAATGCAGATAAGTAGAAGTGTTAGTCAGCATTGTTCTCTGCATTAACTTTGCGTGTTCATTTACTGTTCACATTTACCTTATGTAATGGGCAGGGGGGGGCAAAAAAAAAATGGTTAAATGTCTTTTTGTGTGGGTGAAATACGTTAAAGCCTGTGAAGGGGAAAAAGTATACCAGTAGGTTTTAAAGGTTTTATGTTTCTTGCCTGAAATACTAATGTAAAAGTCCTTCTCTACATGACCTTTATAGGAAAAAAAGCATGTCTGTTACATTGAAGCTGTCAGAGCGAACAAACATGCTAGGTTGATAGAAATTGTGTTCATGCATAATAAATACTATTGGAGTTTTTGTAGCTTGGACTCTTTACAAATGCTTCAAATAATTTCTAATCAAAAAGACTGGAATCAAAGGAAAAATTATTTTGACAGTTCTCTTCAACAAAAATAGGAATAAAAATTTCTAATTTTCTTCTTGCAGGCCAGACATCTTATTGAAGAGCAAAACGTAATCACCGTCATTACAGAGACACTCCTAGAAGTGCTTCCAGAGTACCTAGACAAAAATGACAAGTTCAACTTCCAAGGTTACAGTCAGGACAAACTGAACCGGGTATATGCAGTAATATATGACCTCAGGTAAGTGTAAAGCTGAGAAGCTAAAGCAATTCTTAGAGGATTGGCAGTAGAACGAGGTGTTTCAATTCAGGAATCTGATGATAAAACTGCTTTAAAAACAAACCCCAAACCAAACCCCTCTAGAAACACATGAAATTTCAATGTGGTTTTTTTTCAATGGAAACTTAAAATTTTCAAATACCAAAATTAGATTCTATAAAGAAAATTTTTGGTGGTTTTCACTGATATGATTCCATATAACAATTGCATTAGTAAACAAGATATATCTACTGTAAGACAGTATGGAAAATTTGGCTTCTCCATTATCATTCTGGGAAAGCTTTATAATCCTCATCTGCATAGCATTTTCCACTCTTAGAAGTCCCAAATTACTCTAATAAACTGCATAATATAAATACCTTGGAATTAAAAAATCTGTTAATTTCAAATGATGGAGTACAACCAAGCAACTCTGGTGTTTGATGAAAATTTTAAGAGGAGTTGGAGATGGGGAGGGTGGTGTGATGTGATGATGCAGTTGATTATTTTAATACAAAGAACACTTTAAATACAAGCAGAAGAGAAGTCTGAGCAAAAGATGATAATGGTTTTTTTTGGGATAGGTATGTCTTAGTCAGCAAGCCTACAATATGGACAGACCGTCTGAGGGAGCGGTTTTTAGAAGGATTTGTTTCTTTCCTGAGGATTCTAACTTGCATGCAGGTACAATACATTTAAAGAATTTCTTTTTAACATGTTGTTATAAAGATATTACAGCACTTCGTTTGCTCATCTTTTTGTCCGTAGCAATATTGTGGATATAAACATGCAATTAAGATGGTAAGTTCTTCAATCCCTGTCTTGGGTAGGTGAAAAAGTAATGTTTACTTTCTAGAATATTAATGAATTTTAGCTACATGTATCTGAACAACCTTTATTTTACCATTTACTTAAGGGATTTTGTGTTGTTTTTAAGCCTGTGATCACTGATTTAGCTTCAGTATTTTGTGGCATCTCCATTTCAGGGAATGGAGGAGATAAAAAGGCAGATTGGTCAGCACATTGAGGTGGACCCTGACTGGGAAGCAGCTATTGCTATACAGATGCAGCTCAAGAACATTCTTTTGATGTTCCAGGAGTGGTGTGCCTGTGATGTAAGTATATAATTTGTCTGGGATTCTTACATGTGTGCCTTTTGTGAATATTCCTGAGTGCTTTTTAAATAGCAGCTTTTTCAAAAAGCTCACTATTGTTCAATACAGATCTCCACAAAAAATGAGTCTGAAAGAACTAATCTGTGGTGTGACAAAGAGAGAGAAGGGATCTCAGAAGAACATAATCTTCTAGCTGACAAAGCTGCACAGGGTGTCAGGCAAATCATAAAGAGAAAATAATTCTCATAATTCAAGATTTTGAGAATTAGGTTCCTGGTATCACTGTCAAGTGTAAGGTTTTGAAGCACATAGTGTTCATTTTTAATTGCAAAAGTGGACTGCAAAAACTTGTGCCAGTTGGGTAATTGCACTGTAATCAGTCTTAATCAGTGCTGGAGCTCATCCCTGTGCTGGAGGAAGGGAGGAAATTGTACAATTTGTTAACTTAAAGATATTTTGAAGTGGGTTTCTTTTTATTTTTTTTCATTAAGGAGAGAAAGGAAGAACTACAGCAGTTCATGAGCTTCTTAATCCAATTTGGGGTGCAAACTGCGAAATATTAAAATATTGCAGTTAAATAAGCACATAGATTTTAGAGCATTTGACAGAGCAGCTTTTTTGAACAGAAGCATATTCTCAGTTAACTTTAGTGGATGCTCCACTGCTCCAGTCCAGTACTTCTTAACATTAACAAACAGGGTAGTAATTACATTGTTAATTTTTAGTAACTGTTTATGCTGTCCGAAAAAACAAGTGAGGAATTTTAGTGCATATAGATATGATTTTTAAACATAATGCTGTGCATTTATTTTAAATTCTAGGAAGAGCTGTTGCTTAAGGCCTACAGTGAATGTCATAAAGCTGTGATGAGGTGCAGCACAAATGGCCGTTCACGGGAAAAGACAGTGTTTCACTTGTGCGGCCATAGTCTGGAGAGCAGACCTTACAGAGTGTCTGCAGATCCTGTCAGCATACACTTACCGCTGTCTAGGACTCTTGCTGGTAGGTGGTGTGTGTTTTGATTGCTATTTGAGTTAGGTTTATCATCCATCTCTATTTCTTTACTCTAGAAAGCATTTAGATTAAGTGCTTTACAGATCAGTCGCTCTCTGACTTTCTGACATTCTCATGATTAGGCAACACTGTTCCCCAGAAGACCCACTACGGGGAAGTTTTTCCTCAAAAAAACATTTGCCATGGCAGTTGGAGGACATTTTTTAAACAGGAGAGAGATAAAGTCAGGCGGGAAGGGAAAGTTTTATGTTTTAATGAGATCTTCAGTTTTCTCTGAACTATTTGAATTTATATGGTTCTGTTTCTATTTTTACCTGTTTTGCCTAAATGAATGTTCATTGTTACTGTATCTCGATTTTTATTTCCTAGCCACATATATCTTAAGACTGTTAAAATGCTCCTCCTAAAAGACATAAGTTTGCAGCATGCCAGGACAGATTTCCAGTCAGAATACAAAGGACCGCAGCAGTGGGTGATCATCACTTTCTCTAGAATACAAATGAAATCATATGCTGTTATTAAGCTGTTGATTCTTTATCACATCATTTGATACCAAGATGCCATCTGTTAAGCCTTGTAGTCTTGAAATTCAGTTATTACTGACATACGATTTAAAAGTGAAATTAAAATTTTGCTAATACTATTTAGCATCTCAATTTAAATGGTTTTAATGAATTCATTAAATGAAGAGATTTATTCATAGACTAATGGATTGTAAGACTGGTAAGAACCATTGTGATAATGTAATAGACCTTCTGTCTTAAAAAAAGTAAGTAACAAGTCTTCCCTAAATAAATTTCGACTTTTTTCTGTAATTCTGAGTTGTAGATGATTTAGCTAACATTTAGAATTGGTTGAAGGAGAAACTTTACTGTTTTTTATTTATTTTCTAATTTTTTTCCTGTTGGTTTTGTAGGTCTTCATGTACGATTAAGCAAGACTGGAACCATCTCAAGATTGCACGAGTTTGTTTCTCCTGTAAGATTTTATTTTTTTTTTTCCCCAATTGCTGCTTGTGACTTATTCTCTGGGAAGGAAAAAGCCTAAAAGTACATCCTGTAACTTTCATGGCACACACACAAGTTATTTTGCAGCTGTCAATGTGTCTTTGTTCATTAGGACTTACAGTTATAAAATCACGACAGACTTATTCTTGCTTGATTATTTTTTCCTTTTTTTTTTCTTTTTTGAAATTCTAGGAAGAATTTAAAGTGGAGCTGCTAGTAGAATATCCTTTGCGATGTCTTGTCTTGGTTGCTCAGGTTGCTGCAGAGATGTGGAGAAGGAATGGACTCTCCCTGATAAGCCAGGTACTCCCTACAATATTCAGTAGTGAGTTGGTCCTAATGGTGTATGCAAGTGTTTCTCAGTAATGCTCCTGGTGGTGGTTTCATCCAGTGCAGAAAGAGGTCATGGGGATCACTCCACTAAATAGGAAGGTTTCTAGGTGGGAATTTAGATGACTTGGTTTTATTTCCAGCTTCATCAGTGGCTTGCCTCCCCGTATTAAACAAGTGTTTTCATCTCTGTTATGACTGTTTCTGACTCTCTGAAATGGTATTGAAGTTATTGACATCTACTGTAAACTACTTTCAGATCTGATAAAGAAATAACCGCATAAGTACTGTTAGTACTGTTGCTTAAACATAAAGCGTTAGAAGAATCTCTTAGTATATGGTAATTGTTATATGCAAAAGTTAAACTGTTGTAATCTCTTGTAATCTCATACTGAACTTTTGAGTGCCACGTAACTGGATGTTAGAAACATTTTTTAATACTTGCAGGCTTTTCTGTTGCAAGGGTAAAGGTAAAAGGAAGAGTTTACCTTTAAGTACTTGTATTTTGCCTGCTTTGGCTTCACTTATTTTTTCCTTGATGGCAGAAATTCTCTGTGTTTACCTTTCGCAGGACCCTTTGGTGAAATAAAAGTAAATATTGGTAGAATATTGTAGAATTATCTCAGAGAATTGGGGTAGGAGAAGGAGGATGTTTTGACTCTAATCAGTAGCAGCAACTGGAATTATGTTGTCTTGGAAAGGGGTATGAAGAAGTACGGCATAGACTTTCTCTGGATAGGTGAAAAAACATTTTTCACTTCCATCAAAGTACACATTTATTTTGAAAGAAACATGGGACTTTCGGTTACTCAATAAAGGTGCTGTACAGTTTAAAAAAGCCTCAGACTGGTGCACATTTGATAGTGCATTACTTTACTTCTCTACTTAAATTTTGTTTTCCTGTTTCTCAGGTATTCTATTATCAAGATGTTAAATGCAGAGAAGAGATGTATGATAAAGACATCATCATGCTCCAGGTATAATGTTCTGAATCATTGCTTCCTTGACTCATAAAATTTTCCTGGAATTTATTTTAATTTTAATTAAATTTGTATGATTTAAAATTTTTTTCTTGGTAAAAGTATTTTTCATAATTAGCGAAGAACTGTAATAGTAACTGATGTTCATATTAGTTTGGGTGTTTTGATAGATAGGTGCATCTCTTATGGATCCAAACCAGTTCCTCCTGCTGATACTGCAGAGATACGAGCTTGCTGATGCTTTCAAAAAGATCAAACCCACCAAAGATCAGGTAAAGTGGCAAGTATTTCTGCGGATTAATTTGTTCGCATTGAGTTTATGGAACATTAATAAGAAAAACTAGCTGCTGTTGATAGCTGCATTTTTATAACCACACTAGAACTCAACACAGGACCTAGTGGTTAGATAAATAATTTTGTATTCGGAGTTTGTAGAGGCTTACTCAAAATTAACAAACAGGTTTTGCCCTCTTTTGACCTTTATTTCATAGAACATCTACCAAAATCCACATAAATTACTTCTCTATAAAATTTCTATATCTTAAGCCATATTGTGTGTTCTTATTTTGGCTGGAAGTTTCTTGGATTGTTGTGCTACTTCTTGAGGCTTGAACTTGCATGTAACCCTTCATTTGGGATACATTTTTAGCTGTTGTTTCTTTTCCTGCATGTGAATCTTGCACTTCAATTGCAGAATAATATCTTCTCTACAACACAGGCATTTTTTTCCAGCTTGTTAGAATGGAGGTTTCTTCTTACAGTACAGTGCTTCAGTGAAATAGTGCATCTGAGCTGAGCTCAGTGTCATTTGACAGATTTTCCTGCTTGTTTTTTTTTAAAACTGGTTTCTCCAATTCCTGTAGGATTTGATCAAACAATATAACGTGTTAATAGAAGAAATGCTACAAATTCTCATCTATGTTGTGGGTAAGTTTCATTTCTCTCTATTGTTGTAGTAATGGATTATTGCAGTTTGACAAAACAGGCCTGATGACTTCCTTGGACATAGATGGTATGGCAAGGATTCTGGAGAATGTCTATTTGAAATAATGGTATTTGTCAGCTGGAAGGAATAGGGGTTGCATAGTGAAGAAAGCTGTCAGGTAACTTCATAATTAACTACTAAAGTAGAATATGAAGAGAAACTCCATCTCAGCCCATTTTGTTAGGAAGCTAGGCTAAAAAACATTTTTCCTCTCAGACACTTGTGACAGTTTTCTGGCGAATGTAAACTTATACTATGAAATATCCCAGCAATAGCATTACCTCTGTGCAAAATTCAGAATTGCTTTATAACTGTCATATTTGCCATTCTTCTCCTTTTGATTCACTCTGGTAGGGGAAAGATATGTGCCTGGAGTGAGTAATGTGACAAAAGAAGATGTTATCATGAGAGAAATCATCCATCTGTTATGTATTGAACCAATGGCTCACAGTGCCATTACCAAGTCCTTGCCTGAAAATGTGAGTCCTGGTTTATTTACTTTTTTTCCTTGATTTACTTGTTTTATGTCTTTTTCTTCTTTAGCTTCCGTATCTTTATATGGAAGCATTTTATTTCTGATACAAAGCTCAAATGTTGGTGTCAGAATTACAAAATAGCATGACAAAGGGGCTTGCGCACCTTACTGATGTAAAGGTAAATGTCATGAATTCAAGTATGGTCTAATCTGAAAAGGCTTGTATGAGGATTGTGTTTTTTGATGAAAAGGTGGAATGTTTTGGAGTATTCAGCTGTAGTTCTCCTAGATTTGAAAAGAAAAGGTTTTTTGAAAATTATTTCCTCTTTCTGCCCTGTAGGACCATGCAGCTGGTCCATTCTGCCCTGTGTACCATCAATAAATTAGATCCTGTAATTTTGATTACTTAACCCTGTGCAGACCAGGAAGTCAAGTATTGTACAAGTCTATTCAAAAGCACAGATTTCCCTGCCATTCTATTTCAACTGTTGAAAATACAAGCAAAGGAAAGGGATGTGGATTAGATTTTATAGCCTGTGCAAGTTTTCAGGGCTGGCAATCGATGCAAAAAACTTCAGTTTCATTGTAAATTAAATAGCCTGGAATATTATCAGAATCCAATAAAGGGTGATCCACGTTCACTGTTTTAAGAGACTAAAACTCTGTTTTTCCTTCCATTGGGATTGGGTAAGGCACTGCTCTGTTTCTGGAAATTGGCTCTGTTTATAAATAAAACTTTACATGGTTAAATGGAAGTATTTTCTGTCTTTTGGTACTTCCTTGTAACTTGTCAGTTATGAATATCTGCTTTCTGAATAACAGTGGGCAAAATACATTAATTTATGAATTAGGGAATTGATCTAAATCTGTATGTCTATTTTTGTTACATCTAGCATAATACTGAAGATATTTGAATCATTATATATTTATCCCAAACTTATTTTTTTACCAGGAGAACAATGAAACTGGCTTGGAGAATGTAATTGATAAAGTGGCTACATTTAAGTAAGTTCTTAATATTGTTTTATAAGTAGCTTGAACATGAAATAAGATCTCTTAGATTATATGGGTTAAACAAGCTGCCCTGCACGGTCTCTGTTCATCTAATATTTTACTGTCTTGAAATACACACGCTTTCAAATATGCATAGGAGAGAAGAGTGTAGGGAATATCTGAAGCTGCTGCTTCTCTCCTTTTGCCCCCCTCTTTCTTCAAGTTTAGTTTGAGGAGTCTCAGGAGTTTAGTAATCTCAGGTCCTAGCAGAAAAACCTTCAAAAGTTCATTTTATTTCAGAGACGGCTGGGAACCTTAACAACTCATTGTACCTGTTGACAATCACTACCTAATCGTTGGTTTAGATGTTATGTAGTTGCTAACTTGCTGTAACTTTCAGATGGGAGTTAATGTTTTAAACATTATATATATATATGCAAATACAGAACAATCAGTTGTAGCAGTTGAGAAAAACTAGTTCAAATGTCTGCTATTTTTGTCACAAAAATGTCTTGTAAATTTAATTATTATAGTATACCTTATTTTAAATTTCATGTGGCTTGCTTGTTTATGTTTAATCAAGGGCAACCATAGGTGTACCTAGGAATTTTGCTTTGGGAATTATATGGAAGGTTCAAAAAATCTCACTGACTGGAAAGTAGCTGTTTGTATTACTTGTTTTGTACTTTGGTTAAAGAAAGTAATGAATTTTGTACAATAACATCCAATGTCAAAAATTCTAAGCCATAAAGTTAAAAAGAATTTACCTGTCAGAAACTATATGGTGTGCTGGAGATGGTATAGACTAGAAATATTTTCCTGCTGGGTAGGACTTACAGTAGTAAACAGTCTTGAAAATTAAAGACTAGTGACTGTACTCACTCTATGCTCTTTATTAGTTAATGAAGCCACCATCACTATTCCACTTCTTATTAGCATTTCCCTAGAAAATAAGTTGTGTTACTGGTTTGTTTACATTCAAAGATGTGCTGAACATACATTATTAATCTGTATGTCATGAAATATTTCTCTGTAAGGAAACCGGGTGTGTCTGGCCATGGAGTTTATGAGCTAAAAGATGAATGCTTGAAGGAGTTCAATATGTTTTTTTATCACTATACTAAGACCCAGCACAGCAAGGTAAGTGATGTAAGATTCACTCTCAAAGGTTAAAAAACAGTACATAGTTATCAATGTGTAAAGAATTTTGCTGAATCAAAGGAATTAATGGAATCTAAAGAAACTGATTCAGTGAAGAGTATATGCAGGTAATGTCAAAACTAAAAACTAATGAAGTTAAAATTGTTAATAGAAACTGACGTGGTATGGTTTGCATTAGTATTTTCCCTATGGTGACTTCTGTATTATCTCTATTAACTGTTTATGCCAAGAACAAAATATGGTAAGAATTATCTTTGAACTGGAAAACCCCAAACTTCACTTTTATAACTCTTATTGATGAAGCAAGTATGTCCAATTATTTATCTCTAGACAAATTGAAATGCGAAAGGCAATACTGTTAAACAGATTTCGGACAAGATTCTAGTTACACAACCAACTAATGACTATGTATCTTGTCACATTTCTAGTTTAGGGCTTATTGTTGTTTCATTGAGTACTTGTGTAGAGATACTGATATAACAACACTACTTTTTCTGTAGGCTGAACATACACAAAAGAAAAGAAGAAAACAAGAAAACAGAGATGAAGGTAAAAATTTGAAACTGATGACTCAACAAATGTGATAAATCAGTAGTGTATGTAGTTGTGCATATGAAGAGCTTTGTGAGATGTCTTGTGACTTAATCGTGGATAGTTGAGTTAATATTAAATTTGTTGTGATTTGTAGCAAATGTAATTAATTAGCACCTGACATTTCTCTTTTTTCCTTTTTTAACACAAAGATAGGAGTTCAGTAGTTTTTAGTTTAATTTCCATGTAGACAAATAAACATGGCATAGTACCCATTGACAAAATGGACAACTTAATTACTCCACCATAAAAACTCTAGGAGGCAAAATTTATTTTTTGTGAGTAGTTTCTCTAGCACAATGTTGAGACATAAGAGTGCCATGTAGAGAAGGTTGCTGCAGGAACTAGTGCTCATATCTGTTCTATAAGTAGTTTGAGACTTAAGTTTTATAAATAAAAATTTTCTTTTTTAGGAGCTGCAAATACATATAACAATAAAACCCCATGTTTCTATTGTAACACAAATGTTATTTCCCTTTTGAGTTTGCTTTTACCCATTCAAGTCATGAGCATTAATTGAGTTGATTTGAGGAAGACTTTGTAAGATGAACGAATAAGTACAATGAACAGTTGAATAAAATAAACTATCACCTGCTTTTGTGAGTTGCAACTGATATAATTACTTTTCTCTTCCCAGATTGCCCTTCCAGTTGAATACCTTAATCTTTAAGTCCTAGTCTAAAGCATATTTAGATTTTGATGTACAATCAGGGGCACTACAGCATTTCATACCTAAGATGGTTAAAATTAATTCTGAGTACATTTTATTTGCTTTGAGTTCCTTTCAGTTGAAAAGCTGTGGAACTGAAAAAAAAATTGGCATTGTCATCTAGGAGGGACACAGTTAAATCGGAAGTCACATTCTCCTTGAAAAAATGTAATTTTCTTCAGTTGTAAGTAACTCAGAAGATTATGACAGCTGGAAAATAATGAGGAAAAAATATCTTTGGATTACTTTTGGTTTCTTCCTCCACTGTTTAGTTATATAGTTGACAGATTTTTCAGTAGTACCTTCTTAATTTTTTTCCCCTGTTCACTTTAGCAATTTAAAATGTTAGCAGAGATGTTTGTTTTGTAGAACTTTTTGAAAATGCAAATATTTAGATGTAATTGTCAGAAACTCATGTTCATGTAATCAGACAATACAGTTCCAAAATACAAAGATAACTGTTTGTGTTCATGTGTATTCCCCTGAGGCTACCCACTTCGTTGCAAATACTTCACGCATATGCTTTTATGTGGCTGTGTTGTCTTTGTCAGTAACTTTTTATAATTCATTCAGTCTAAATTGTCAAAAGATTGATGGTTTCAGAGACACTACATTTATAGAAGTAGGCATCCAGGTACCAAAAGAAGACTTAAGTCAATGCTTCCAAGCAGGGAAAGGCTGCAGCATTAATTGAGCTGCTGTTAGTAGATGTCAAGATTCCAGGTGGCTTCTGGGTGAGACACAGCATCACACAGTTTCAGTATTAGTTCAGGAAATGTACATAGCTAGAAATGATCAGAATGCCCCAGTAGCAGGAAGAATTTAAAGCTCCAGCCATATTAGGCAGGGGACACTAACGTGAGACACCACACTCTGGAAGATCTACTTCTCACTCTTGTTTAACTACTTGAAACTTTTTATTTGATGCAAAATACAAACACTATATGTTTATTAGTGATACATAAATGATAAGGCAGTGCAAAGTATTAAAGATTTGCATTTACAGATACAACTAAGTACTTGTGATTGATTGTTTGGCTTAGTTAGCATGTGTTTTATATAAGAACTTACTAAAAGTACTTAGTTTTGTTGAAGGTAAAAGCTGATTTAGGCATACAATTGTGTTTGAGTGTGGCTTTGTTAATTTAAAGGTCCAGTTGTTCTTTCACTGGAATGGGTATGTTTGTGCTCTCTTTTTGCCTGCAATCTTTGAGATGCCAGTTTGTTAATATATTTGCACATCTCCATTTTTCTAGCATTGCCACCACCACCTCCTCCAGACTTCAGTCCTGCATTCAGCAAAGTGGTGAGGATTCTGAACTGTGATGTTATGATGCACATACTGCGGACCATTCTTCAGAGGGCAGTAGAACTGGAAACCCACTTGTGGACTGAAGCTATGATCCAAATGGTACAGTTAGCTTTGGTTTTCTTCCTATGATCATTCCTGTGTTGACCGTGTTAACTGCTTAATAAGACCAAAATGGGTAAAGATTAACTTTAACTTTGAATGATAATAATTTACTTTTTGTCCCCAGACCCATTTTTATAAATCTTAGTGACAAAGAAAATATTTCTAATTGTTTATCTCCACTGTAATATAGAAACAAGAAACACAATAGTATTAAATTGGGAATATTCCTCAGTTTTCTATTTTGCTTTCCCCCATGTGTTGCCTCATCACCTGAAGCTGTTTCAATATGTAATTCTTACCTCATCTTTTTCTTGAAACTTCATGTGCAAATAAGTAACCCTTTGATCATCTTAAAGAAATCGAGTTGCTTTATCTTGTAAGGTGCAAAGTTTCCAAATATGTAAATGTCTTTGGGGCCTCAGTCATGAAATAATATAGTTTTGTAAGTATTTAAACACTTCATGTTACCACAGTCACTTTGTCAGTAATTCGGGTTTTTTAAAGCATATTGTTGAAGGTTGGGTTTTTTAAAAAAATATTTGTAGGATTAGGACCTGAATTTACAGACTGGCTGAATTAATCAGTTTTGGTAATGAGAGAGTGCATAGATTATTTAATTGCCTTGCCTTACCTGCTAAGCTTTGGATTATGGAATTAACCAAATATTCATAGATTTGTATCAGCAAAATAACAAGATTCATATGTTACTAATACAAAGTGTGTGCAGGTTTATTAATTTTAGTGCAAGTCATCTGCAGGAGAATTATATTGTGCATTGTTATTTCACTTTCCATGTATGATCTCTGCACTTTTTCTCATTTCTGTGTTTTATCATGGATATAATTGGCATATAGTACAGAACTATATTAAACATCCTTATTTTATATGCATTTTCCAGACCTCTAACAGTGAATGAGATTTACTATTTTTCTTTTTTTTAGGTGCTTCATCTCCTTTCCTTAGGGTTACTAGAAGAGAAGCAGCAGTTACAGAAGTCTCCAGAAGAAGAAGTAACCTTTGATTTTTATCACAAAGCAACACGTATGTTTCATTTTCTTTAAAAGGGCAGAGAAATTAGGCTAACTTGATTTTGTAAGGAGAAAAATAAACTAGAAAAGAAGGTATTCAGTGATTTTAGTCAGCTAGGATTTACTTTTTGCTATAGAATTAAAACCTGCTAAATTTTTTCTTTTTTTAATAATCAAGAAAGCACGTTTGGACTAGCTTCCTTTGTTCCTAATTGCCAGATATGTTGAAGAGGAGATGTGCTGCTCTTCCTGGGAAAGAAATAGAAGAGTAATGCTAGTGTTAGGTAACTGACAATGGTTCTTCTTTTGCAAGAACATTACTGAAATGGAAACTAAGAACTTGTTGAAAAATGACAGTGGATTTAAGTGAACTGTCTCCATCTTTTGTACTCCTGAGCTGTACAGTTATTGATTTACCTGCAAGTTAGTCTCTTACTATGGTAGTGATAATAGCAGCAAAACTTAATGGCTATGAAGTGTGCTTTTTCTTTTCATTTACTTTTTCAAATCCCTACAGAGCACTTTCTAATCTTACATTCAAGACTAGTGAGTGGGAATTGGAATCCACATTTTCTAAAAAATCTTCCATCTTATCTAGAGCTTCACTGTATAAGAATAAATTTTAAAAAATCCATTATCAAACTAAATGTAGTTGTCACTTGAGAGATGAAACAGAGAGAAGAGTTGTGAAGTAAAATTATAGAATCATAGAATTGTTTAGGTTGGAAAAGACCTTTTAAGATCATTGAGTCCAACCATTAACCTAACACTGCCAAGTCCACCACTAAACCATGTCCCTAAGCTCCACATCTACACGTCTTTTTAATACCTTCTACAGAAATAAATAAATATATAAAGCTGCTGAACTGCCTTTATTTAGTTTTTCAAAAATGTTGTGTAAAGAGGTGTCATTGAATTTAAAAAACATTGCCCTTCACGTTTTTTAAAATTTTTTTCTTACTGTTGAGCAAGAAGTATAATCATCACACTGAATGTATTTCTGTTTAAGATGCTTCATGCCAAATATAGGAATACACAAAAAGTAATTACAGTTGAGATGTTGGAGAATGTATTTGTCTCAATTCTAAAAATGTGTAAATTAATTTCAAATGGAAAGTGCTGCAAAAGAAATATAATTGGAGAGAATGGTCTCAATTTCAAAGCATACTTGTGTTAGAGAATGGCTTAAAATGTTATGAACTGTTACCAAGGTGTGAGGAAGCAAATAATTACTGCATTTTCAATAGTTTTTGTGATAGAAATAAACTTGTGCACACTGAGCTGTTACCAAACTTAGGTAAGCTGTAAGAGCTTTAATGCTGCTCCTTGAAGTGTTTTTGTCTGTACTGCTGCTCTTGGAAGTAGCAAAAATTATTGATCTACAAGGGGGAAAGATTATACTACATTTAACTGGAATAAACAGATGAAATTAAAACAGAAATGTAACTACACAGGTTGTGTTCATGTATGTGTGTTACATAATTAGCAATATTTTAAGGCATGTCCATGGTTGTAAATACATTACAATGTTGAGGTTTTTTTCCCTAAAGACCCATGCATTTCTGTTTTTCTCTGCTTTGTGAAGGAATGGGAAGCTCGGCCTTGAATGCTGTGAACGTGTTAATGCTTCTGGAAAAATTAAAGAGAGTTCCTCAGTTAGAGTCACAGAAGGACACAGTGAATTGGATACTGCAGGTACACAAGGGGGAGATAAGTATGATCTGATTTTAGTAACTTAGAAAGCTTTTATGAAAGCTGTTATGATTCCTACACGTAACCCAGTGTTTACAGCTGCAATGATTTCCTGAGAAGCTTAATTTGTTGGAACACTTTTTCCTCACAGACAAGATGGTTTCTTGAATACTGTGTTAACACTTACAAGTCATTGTACTTGCTATTGCTACCTTCAAGTATTGGGTCAATTTTTGCTTAGATAACTCATTCCAGTAATGACATTTTTATCCAGAAACTTTATTCCTCCTATTTCTGTTGCAAAATAACAGCAAGCGATAAGTAAAAGTTTATTAATTGGGAAAGCATTTTAGAGGCTGCTTGTGTTAAGACTTGAGTCATACAGGTCTGAATAATGGCCACATTGTTTGTTTGACCTGTGGAATTTTTCCATCCAAATCCCTGCCATTACCCAGTAAGAGATAGGGAAAAAATTCCAGAGCTGTGATACCTCCTCTAACGTAGGAGGCTGCTGCTTCTGCTTAGCAGGAGTACTACAGTCCTGTTCCATTTTCGGCTTCTTGTTTTAGGGGGCTAACATAGAAGACAGTGCTCTTGAAAAAGAGGGCAAGAATCCATAGCAGGGTTCCAAAACTATTCTCAGCTGCTGAAATTAGACTATTCTGGTACATTAGGGAGGCGGGTTGGAAAGATTTTTTTTGAGAAGTTATTAATCTAAAATGCCAAGGGCAAAAGTAAAAATGTACTTCAAAAGGTGTATTTAACTTTTTTAATGATACTTACAGTAAATGTAGATTATTGACTATTATCAAAACTTCAAGATGCTTATTGGAGTAAAGATAGCTGGAGAAAGTAGCAAATTAACATTGAAGGCTCAGTTTTTAAATAATTGGGTGTATGCTGGAAAGCTTTCTGTTCTAGATGTATAGGTTTTTGCATGATTTTAGTCACTTATTTCCATGGGATGATCCACATCTCACCTACTTCAAATAAGCTAGCAGTCTCTGTCCATTCTTCTGATGTACAGATGCTTTAGCTGCTTACCAGTATTAGTGCTAGAAGACTGGAAAATTTGGAAGAATTTTGCTTTCCTTCATACTGAGCCGTGCTCATCAGGTTTAGGATACAGATACAGCAGTGTTACAGGAGTGCACGTATTGTTTCAGTTAGATGTTTTTATTATTTAGGAGTATAGCAGTTAGTTTCATCCATTTGAAAATCTGAAAATAATGTGAAACTAAACATCAAGAGCTTTAATCCTGTTTATATTGTAATAAGAGCCAAGTTGCATTTTATTTTTAACATCTAAGTCTCTATTCCTAGATGTTTGACACAGTGAAAAGATTGAGAGAAAAATCTAGTTTGACAACAGTAGCAGTTACATCAGGCTCAGAAGCTACAAAAGGTGATGAGGTAATAATAAAAAAAATGTTCAGTGGGAGCCTTGTATTTATAATGTTTTGAATGGCTGTTTTCAAAAAGGTGCCTACATTTATTGTTACCTAAAGTGATAATTTTTAAAATACTAATTTCTGATATATTGTCTACAAATAGGATTTAGGTTCCAAGATTAATATTTTTAATAAATGAAATTTATGCTAAGCATGTTTCATGGAATTATCAGCAGCTAATGTGGTTTTGGTTGCACTTCCAAGTTAAGTGAAACAACCCAGGGGGGTGAAGAAGTGATTTGTGTTCATTTCTCTATTTCTTTCATGATTTGACCACCTTTTCCATTATGTTATCATTGTGCAATAATTAGAAATACAAATCCACTTAAAATGATGTCTTGTAACTTACGTGACCTACCAAGAGGTTAATCCGCTTCGCCTTGATTGTATAAAGACATCAGGCTTAGATGATTATTCTACCTGTGTATCAGTCTCTACCCCCTTCCCTAAAAATAACTTTTGAATCCAGTGGTCCAATGACACAAAGAAATGGAGATTTTGAAGATTGCTGCAGTCCCATGAGGTGTTTGGTTTTTTTATATTGGCAGTTGAATAGAATACAAGAATCCAGTTACCTTTATATGGTGTGCAAAGACACGCCAGTTTGCTCTTACACATTCTGTTTGGCAACAGCTTGCTGCCAAACAATCTCTTGGCTAGTCATTGCATGCATAGCTCTAAACTTATCACAGCATAAAATGCTGTGTTTCTTTTTTGAGAAAGGTGTCATATGATACCTGGTAAGGTAACAAAATACAAAAGTCAGTAAGAAATGAGACTCTTGCTGTTCCACTACTTGTGGAGCAATTTGTTGTTGCTTCATTTCCTCGAAAAGTAATGATGTCATGAATGGAAACAGTGTGTATAATGTTGGATTTGTGCCTTAAGTACAAGAATAAGAGGAATTAGGTTCTATATGTTTTAATTAAGTCTACCTGTGTTTTTTTAATTCCCCATTTCCAAAGCATATACTTTGTTTATAGTTTTTGAAAACATGATAGCTAAGGAAATACTGGAAGAACAGTATTCCAGTCCACAATAAAGAAGAGTGGGGGGAAAATACAATCCTCAGATGCATAAAATGCTGCCGCAAAAACGTAGGAACAATCTGTTTGCTGTGTCATCCATAGATAGTTTAGGATAAAATTGTCTTAAATTCCTGTAAGGGAGATACTGAATACTCAGTAGGGGTTTTGCTTATGGGGAGAATAACAAAACACTGGAGCAGGCTTGTGATGTTCACCTCACTAAAGTTTTTCGTAAGATCAGACAAGCACCTAATTAAAATGGATCAGGTATTATTGATCCTGTCTTTGGGCAAGGGATTGTACTAGTGACCTTTTGTGGACCCTCAAAATCTCTTTCTTCTGACTAGGTTAATGAACCTAGTCAATATTTAAGATTTTTAGTTTTACATTTTTCAAATAGCAGTTAACTTTTTTTTTAAAGTGTTGTCAGCTAAGGAATTTGATGTCAATGGTTAGAATGCATATAGTTGGGGAAAGATTCTTCTAATTTTTTAATGTTCTCTGTGATTTCTTTATTCCCTTTTATTGTAAGACACAGAGCACTCAGGATAAAGAGAAAGCTGAGCGGAAGAGAAAGGCAGAAGCAGCTAGGTTGCACCGTCAGAAGATAATGGCCCAGATGTCTGCACTGCAGAGGAATTTCATTGAAACCCATAAGCTCCTGTATGAAAACACACTGGAGGCACAGGGGAAAGAGGATGCTCTTATGGAGGAAGAAGGGTAAGGAAAAACAGTCCTCCAGAGTTCTGGTGGGAAGAGTTCAATCCCTGCTGCATAAATCCATTATGCTACATAAAAACTTTGAAAGTACGTTCAAGGGACAGATTGTGTCATCCCAGTCAGCAAACTTGTGTCTCTATTTACTTGTAAGTCATCTTCTGTTACAGAATTATATGTAAATTAGCATGTGTATACTAATGTAAGAACAGTCAACTCACTTTGTAGAGCCATGTAAGATAAACGATAAGAAAATTAATTATTTCTTCAAATGGTGGATACTTACATTGCTTAACATTTGGGAAAATGTCATTAGAAAGCTGCTGAGTTGACAACACTGTAATTTTCGAGGTGACTGTCTACCTTATGTGAAAATTTAAGTATTTAATTTGGAAAGAATCTGAAAGCCAATATGCCTTCAGGCTAATTTGCAATGAAGAAAGTACAATTCTTGTAGCTCCAGTCACTGATATTTCTGTTGATTATTTTTTAAAATCTAATTTTATACTGAAGATGTTTGGTTTATATTGGTTACAGTTTTGTTGGTGTGGGTTGCTCCTGTTCTAGAGATGCTTCAACGATAAGTATACCTAATGCAGCTCACAATTTTGGTCTAATTGGGGCTGCACAAAACTAGTCAGAAAAATAGAGATACTTGCTGGGGAAAAAAGTACAGATCACTTCTCTGTGCTTTGATCTTTAGTAAATCGTGTTTTCTAAATCATTGTTGAACTCTGGAATAAGGAATATTTAAAAATGTATAGAAGCTTATTGTGTCACAAAGTATTGAATTAAGGTAGTGGCATTCATTTTCAGTATGTTTTCTTCAAGAATGGGAAACAATTTTAATGTGTCTGTAAGATTAAAATGTATTTAATCCAATCTACATTTAATACAGCTTACTGAATTTCCTGCTGTCTGAATCAATTTCATTGTGTTACTCTATGTTAGCTGGCTTCCACTTTCTATTTTTAAAGAATACTGCATTTTAGTGAGGATTGAGGTGTTTCTTCATTGTTTGGTCATCATTTGGTTTTGTAAAGCACTCTGGTATAAAAGCAGAAATGTTAGCAGTGTGTGACATTTTTAGATGCCTGGAAGAATACGTTTCTTTGTAAAAAGCCATCTGATTATTTTATGTCTGTGTCACTTATGGTCTTACAGCATGTCTTCGGCAATTGATTACTCCAAAATTGCTTTGGGTCCCAAACGAGGTCCATCTGTTGCTGAGAAAGAAGTTCTGACCTGTATTCTTTGTCAGGAGGAGCAGGAAGTAAAGTTGGAAAGTGCTGCCATGGTATTATCTGCCTGTGTCCAGAAATCAACTGCCTTGACTCAGAATAGGAGCAGAATTCTTGAACTCTCAGGGGGTATGTGATTTTTCTTTTAAACTACAAGCAGTTCTGTACCTAGAGCTCATACTCTTTGAACCTAATTAAACTCTGTATTCAGTCAGATTGCTAAGTGGCTTACTTAATAAAAAGAAAGTGAAAATGTTTAAATTGTTCTAAAACCCATGCATTAAAACTTAAATGAGAAGTGTACAAATATTTTGATTTGCCCCTGGGAAATCAGAAAATCCTTTAATCTCACAAGAAGTTTTTATGAAAATTAGATTTGGTAGGAGTGGTCACTCTGGAAAAAATCCAAGACTGTTAACAGTTCCTGTTTATTCAAGTACAGCAGCAAACTTTCCCAGTATGGAGGAAATACATGAACATTATCAGAGGCCAATATGACATCCTCAGGAGGGTTTGGTTTTTCGTGTTTGGGGTTTTGGTTTTTTTATGTCCAGGAAATAACAACAACAGCAACATGAAAATAGAAAAGTGTAAGCAAGCAGCATATGATACAATCTGATGAATGAAAAATGAATACAAGAGAATCATACAAACACAAGAGTCAGAGTTGCATTAGTACCATATTGGTACCAGGAAACACAGACCAACCAGAATTTTTTTGTAAGTAACAGTTGATTAAACATGAGAAAGATATTTTGGTCAGTTACTTAAGGGAAAGAACGAAAGTAAATAGAAGGAAAAGGGAAAACTTAAGTACTCACTGACTACTTTTTCTCTCTTTTTGAAAAAGAAAATAGTAATTCAAGATCAGATGCTTGATGACTGTTAATTTTAACAAGAGAGAAATACAGTCCAGAATAGAATAAGAAAAGTTGAAACGGTATCTAGTAACTTTAGTGTATTCACCTTGACAATTATTCAAGTAATAATGACAGTACTATCAGAACCATTGTGTTCAGTATAATCTTTAATTATTTTTAAAATGCTTAGAAAGTAGTTGAGATCTCAGAAGGTTAAGAAGGGCAAACAAGTATTTATCTAAAAAAAAAAAAACACCAAAAAACCAGAAGTGAAATGGGAAAGTACTAAAATTTTGAGTATTCTATCCATCCTGGATGTCCAGAAGTATGTTGGATGATAGTAGTGATTATTAGTTTATAAGACAATATAAAAAATACAGACAGACAATAAAGCAGTAAGAAATGTCAAAAATGGATTTGTCAGGAATAGAACTTGGTAAGCCACCCTAATTCTTTGACTAGGATAACAGGTTTTGTGGGTAAGGAGAAGGTAAGCTGATTTATTGTCATGTTTATTAGAGTTTTTGGCTCTGTCCTACTTGATACCCAGCCTAGGCAAATGTTGTTTAGGTGAAATCAACCCGAGGTGGATATACATCTCATCATAAAACTACTAGTTTGATTCAAGCACGCTATAATATTAAATAATAATTGAAAGTTAAAAGTGATAATTTTTCCCCTGTAAATTGAATTTTTTTTAACACAGATAAAAATTTAAATAGCTGTTATCTATTAAATATTTGTTAATAAATATACATTCTCTATGTATCTGCCCATGTCGTCTTATAAAGCTGAGTCAATCATTTTTTCAAACCCTGCTTATTCAAGCTAGCTAATATATAAGGAATAAAGATGAAGTGTTGCAAGATAATAAAATTGGAGGTGTGTAAGTGCTCTCAAGATGTCTTCTAGTTTGTTGCCTTTGCATGGCAAGGATGTTACAACTTGTAGTTTAAATTTCTACTTATTCTCAAATATGTTTTTTTTCTATTTTATAACAGGGTGTTGTTGATTCGTGGTCAGCTCGTAAAACAAAATGAACCCTATGTGCTATGTTTTTAATGACGCTACTGTCTAGCAAATAGCTTTAAATTCTGTGTTTGTGCAGTTCATTGTTCCTTAGAAGTACACTCTTGAATGTTATCAAATAGAATTTGAAAGGAAAGGCAAGTTCAGCATTGTTTCTTATTTCTCCAGGGCATTACCCTATCCTCTATCACGCTTGCAAACCTTTACCAAGTTGTTTCACTTAATAAGATGTCTTGTGTTTCCTCCTCTGGGTCATTAACAAATACTGAGTAGTCCTAGACCCAGGACAGACCCCTACAGAATCGTGTTTGATCCGTTTTTCTTTTTAACAGCAAACTACTGATAATGGCAATTTTGAGCCAGCTGTATAGAATTTTAATCTAGGCCATGTACTTAATTGCATCCTTTTTTTTTTCCTCTCTTGTGTGATACTCTGAAGTACAGATTAAATTCTATGCTCTTGTAGTCAGATATACTTGTAAGCTTTCTGCAGTGACATGTTGGGCTATCGAAATAATTGAAAAAAGAAGGGAATTAAGTTCCTAAAGCCACTTCTGGATGTTATTTATAGCACTTACTGTTTACTGCATGGTCCTCTGCAGCTCATCAGTTAGAAGTAGGCCTGTAAGAGCTTTTGTCTTTGAAGATCTAAATAAGTGGAAAAATGCTTTTTCCCACAGCGGAAGTGCAGCTGATGGCAAATTAGTGTTATACCAAGGTTCACTTTCTTATTTCAGTCTCCATTTGATTTAGTGCAATTTGGGTGCTAGGTTTTTGTGGGATTTTTTTTTTCCTTTTTCATTCTGTCAAATTCAGGTGTATCTGTTCAAAATTGTAAACAGTCCACCAGCTGAGGTTTGGAGGACTGCTGGTGTTCAGTATTATTTAGATATCTTTAAGGGGAAAATGGAATCTCATTTTGAGTGCATATGCAGCACAAAGACAGCATTACATTCTGACAATGTTTTTGCTTTTAAGAATTATGCAAGATAGACTTGACTTTGTATTCAGCAGTGCTGTTTGTGTGAGTGGTTTGAAAATATACGAGATTAGTTGGAGAAATGCCTAATCTTTCTTGTCCTTAGTAGTTTCATTTTGTTTCATTTAAAAATACAATAACAAATACATTAAAAACTTCAGTGACAGTGAATCCAACCACAGAGCTATTCCAGTGCTGAAGAACCCTTTTTTTTCTTTGTTAACCCATTTACTATTGCTTTTGGATTTTGTTGTCTTTTTCTTCATAATAAGTGGAAAGCCTTCAGTAGTTTAAGTGGGCTCTGTCTTGTGATTACTTTGGAGTATTGGTCTGGAAAAGCTAGCTAAATGCGATTTTAATGTGACTGTGCGAACTGTGGGAAAACAAAATCCGAAGGCTTGTGTTCTGTGTGTACTGCTGTTCATTTCTGTTCATAGTGACGGGAGGTTACATGACTGTTCTTTCAATAATTTCTTTCTGCTGTGGCTCTCTAGATATGCTAGATCCTCTCTTCATGCACCCTGACTTACCTTGTGGGACCCACACAGGAAGCTGTGGTCACGTGATGCATGCAGCCTGCTGGCAGAAGTAAGGATGTCTTTGCAGCCTTTTAATGTTTTTGTGTTGGTTTTTTATTAATCTATTTTCCAAAACGTCTAAGTGCACACTGAAAACACAGTACAGTAAGTAGATAGTGAATTAAGGAGTCAAAACTATTTGTACTCATCTAAAAATGAAATACAGGGTAAGAGAAGTTTTGACCTGATGAAGAAAATCATCATAATAAAAAGTTTTATTGCCTTCTGTGACCCAAAGAAGACTCTCTAAGGAGTTACTAATTTATGCAAATAAAACCAATGGGGTAAAATTGGTCAAGAATAAGAAACCATACCAGTAGGTTTATTTTTAGCAATCCAGTGCGAACCAGTGGGAATCTTTCAGGTGAGCGTTCTATAGCAATAGTACTTTGACTCTGAAAGTCTGTCACCAGGTCAGTACTGCAAGGATGAAGCTGACTTATTCCAGTGAGTCTTTAGATGAGAATCTGGCATTTAGAATAGAATATGAATGGTTACATCTACCAATATTTCTTTGCCATCCCCCACCCCTCCCCTATCGGTGAACAAACTCTTAATAAAAAGTAAGAGGGAAGAATTGATACAGTGCTTAAAAACTTTACAAGACTTTTGTTACTTAGGGGAACCCACGATTTAGACCAAGACCTGAAATATTAAAAAACTAAGTTACTTAGCTTGCAGAATACAGTCATCCTGGTTGCAGCTCATTTGTAGGATTACAGAAAGCAAATGCTCTCTGCGTTTGACTCCACATGGGTCTGGCAAGTCTAAACAAGATAAATAGTGTGAAATAATAATAGAAATAATCCCACTGAAGTATTATTGACAGATAAAGGGAGTTGGGTCATGTAGTTGCAAGCTACTTAATATTGTTGTATAATACAAAGAATCTCTTGAGGTTTGTTATTTGTACTTGTGCCATTTTACTTTAAAAAAATCTGACTAAACTTCTAGTGCTTATTGTTTACTTTGTATATGTATTTTTTTAATAATAAAACATCAATACAGAATAAACAGGTGCACACACTTAAAATGATCCAGAAGTATGTTCCTTGAGTATAATACATCTGCTCTTGGCAGATCCATCTACGTCTGCGTAGATCTAAGTAGTGCAACATTGGCGATCAGTTCCCCTTGGTCTTTTTAAGAAAAGATGACTTGCTGTATGGGTAAATGGGATTAAAATGGACAACAGGCTCTTCTCATACGGGATGGCACAGAAGGTTTGAGTATAGTCTTCTATTTATTACATAACAGACATTCTAACTTACTAATATTCCTCCAAACGATGCCTACCACTCCTTTCTAGAGTATCTATGCAGCCTGAAAATACTGCAAAATACTCTCTAAAACAGTAAGAGTTCAAATGAGTGGAATATCTTTGTAGTTGCCATGTATGAGGAAGAGGAGTTGCTTGCGAAAACATAGGTGTTTGAATGTGGGAAAATAAATGTATGTTTTTGCTGATTGTAATGGAATACTTTCCTAAATATTCTGTAATCATTAGAACTTCTGCAGGTGCCCCTGCATGCACACTTTCTCTTATTACATAAATGGAATTTTATTTTTCCCCTTAAGATGTATGATTTAAAGCCAAAAAACACCAAAACTAGTTATTAATTTAGTGTGGAAGTTAGATAATTTCCTGTCTTAAGATCCTATGTACCCAGTCGGAACATTAGTACTGAATTTAGTTGCTTGTATCCAGGCAAGAAGATTTGAATGTTGGATCTTTTTGTTCCTAATAATACCACTGAGACATTAATGAAATTTTGAAGGCTTACTGCATCCACTGAGGGGGCAAAATTATAATGAAACTTGTAAAAAGATCGTAGTTATTTCCTGGTTTCCTTTTGAATTTAAAATAGCTCAAGTGTGATACTGTAATAGAAATTATCTTCCCGTCCTGTTAAAAGAAGGCTACAGTTTCATTGTCTAGTTGTGAGGCTCAGTCATTGCCATGAACAGCTGATTATTCATTCATGAAATGTTCCCGCTTGTTTTTCCTAAAAATCGAGTGAAAATATGTACAATGCCTGTTTCAAACTTAATGTAATGAGCTGTGTATGAGAGATATTAGATACAGTGTTTCATTGTGTTCAAGACATTGTGAGAGAAGAGTAGAAAATTTAAGGACTGCTTGTTTATAAAAATGTTAATGAAATTTAAAAGGATCTTAAAAGTAAGGAAAAGTTGCTGTCACTTTTGCATGAGTGGTACACCATACATTTTTGCATGAGTTCATCTATGTGCTCAAAGGTTTTACTTTATTTTCATATCCAAGCATGTGAAAGTGTTATAAATCAAAGGAAGAGACTTGTTTGTTGTCTTGGATAGGTATTTGTTAGATAATAACACTTTTAATTACTTGAACGTTTGTTTTCATGTCACATTTGAGCCATTCCATTTTCTAGTAATTTCCTTTTCAATGTTGTAGGTACTTTGAAGCCATGCAGCTGAACTTTCGACAACGTCTGCATGTTGAACAGATATTTGACTTGGAGAATGGAGAGTATCTTTGTCCACTTTGCAAATCTCTGTGCAATACTGTGATTCCTATTGTTCCATTGCAGGCTCAAAAAATAAACAGGTGAATTAGCAGATTACATAGCCTTTAATTAAAAAAAAAAAAGTAAAAAATTACCTTGGGGCTGGTTGGCTTTTCAAATTTTTGGAGGGAAAACTTGGGCTGACCTTCCTAATCTGTGTAAAAGACTGCATATGTCCTTATTGGTGATTCAGCCAAATATACTGCTTTTGGCAGTCAATTTTGTTTTTTAAAAGCATTTTTGGATTGTCTATTTTTTGGAGCTGATATCAAATGAGAAAGTACCTAGATCTAGTATTTAGCCTAACACTTAATTTTGTACTGTTTGCTCAAAATTTACAAAGCCAGTAAAACTGTGCTAATACTGAATTAATGTGTTTTGATCTAAATGTGTCCTTTGTTTTTTAAGATAAGGTGATTCTTTGAGTGTTAAAGTAAAACCTGCTTTCTATTTCTGTTTTCAGTGAGGATGCAGAGGCAGTAGCTCAAATTCTGTCCCTGGCTAGGTGGCTGGAGATTATCATAGTCAGGATATCGGGCTACAGTGTGAAAAATGCTAAAGGTTTGTTATCTTAATTTTGAAGCTGTTCTGTGCGGTATCTACTATGCCAGTACATGTTTTAACTAATACCAACAGAAAACTTCAAATGAAGAATACAATTTGCTATCAGTCAAGACCGCATCGAATAAAGCTGGGGATAAAGTCATGGCCCTTTCTGAGCTGATGTCTTGATTTCACAGTGCCCTCACCAGTTTTCTGGTTTTTGTTAAATTCTTTCCATCTTCCCTGTAGAAGAAAATTATGTACACTTGGAGAGGATAGCCACCAACTAACACTCAGTTAACTAAACTTTTGTATTGACTGTGATGTAGTAAAAAAATTAAAAATAAATTAAAAGGGCCAAGATAAAAACATGTATGAGGGTTTAGAAAACAGAAGGTACAGAGAATCAACATATTCCTTGAACTGTTATAGTGCAGGAAAGTTCTTTTTCCTCACCAGCAAAGCAGTACTTTTAATCTTTGTATTTCTGGTTAATGGAAGAAAGTGTTACTTAAGGAGGAGGGTTAGAAGGCAGTCTCGCTGGTGAGGTGTGTTTATAATTATTTTCAAACCAGTTTAAAATAAAAAGAAGTCTCACTTCTGTTAGACTGCTGTAAAAACTGTAACAACTTATTTGTTTTTTAATGTGGATCTAATTTTTTTTTTTCTGGAAGGAGAGAAACAGAATCTTCCAGCTTTCGTCAACAAGGGAGTGGGGAACTCTGCTTTGGAATTCCATTCCATCCTTAGTTTTGGAGTTCAGTCCTCGTAAGTGTTACTGGAAGTGCACTCTGCATTATGTTAATTCTCCCTAAAATAACCTAGGTATACTTCAGGATTTGTATTGGAGGAAAGGCATACGATCTGCTTGGTCTGAATATGGGCTTACTTATACTTTTCCTTAAGCATTCACTGAATATTAGATCTATACAGAGCTAGAGGGACCTCTTGGTCAAATCCAGCCTGGTAGTTCTTATGTTCTTGGTACAAAGCTAGGAGTCTGGAGTCTTCTAATCCACAATTCCAGTGATTTGGGTCACTTCCTGTGTCTCTAGGCAAGTTATTTAATGTCTGTCTGCCTTAATTTTCCTGCTATATGTCTGTTTCAGGGACAGATTTCATTTGGTTTTGGGTGCAATAATGTAATACAGATTATTCAGAGGAATAGGGCTGTGTTGTCTCTTTCTATAGCAGTGGGCAAAAGTGCTCTCCCACTAAAACAGAATGAATGGACAGATACTATTCAAGTGTACTCAGCTGTCTGTCTTCTTTTTAGATCACACTACAAGAACACTACTTCTGACATCATAGTTACGCAAAGAACTTATGCATGTCTGCTATTTGTAAAAATGTTGTCAGAAAGTTGAATCAAATTATTTCTTGATAACTGATTGCCATGGGAATGATTCTGTGGTTTGCACTTAAACAATGTGGTGTTCAAGTATGAGCCTGACTAAACCCCAGACTTTGTGGTACAATTGTTTTGGCTATAAAGATTTGGAGAATTAAGATGAATGTTATATATTTCTGTTGCAAAGTTCTGTGTATGACTTTGAAAAAACACAAGCCATTAAAACTGTACGTGTTTATGTTTAGCCACTTTTCTGCATATAACTCCTTTTACATAAGCTAACCCAATGTCGGTTGAAGGGGGCTTAAATGCTAAAAAATGTGTTATAAAACACATTTGAAATGTCTGTCTTTCCATTTTTAGTGCCTTATGAGTTGGGGTATATTTTCATTCCAGCACTTATAATTACACTTGCTTACTCGCATTTTGTTTTTTCATTGTATTTTACTTTTATTTAAATGATTTCATTTTTTGAATGCAAATTTTAATACAGTATACAGAAATACACTCCTCTCTGCCTGGCAGCTCTTAATCTCTCAATTTGTAGAGCCTGTTATGTCAAGGTACTTGTTTACTACTGCAAACTAGTTGTGTTTTTTTTTTCCTCCTCGGTACAAAGGGCCTTTGTATTCAGAAATTGTTTCATAAATAACTTAGACTTTGTTAGTGATTGATTGACTGATAAGTAATAAGCACTATTAATAATTCAGACTGAAATTATTTTGGCTTGCTTTTGCAGAGCCAAATACTCAAGCAGTATCAAGGAGATGCTTATTCTCTTTGCCACCACCATTTATAGAGTTGGGCTAAAAGTTGCTCCAAATGAAGCTGACTACCGGATTCCTATGATGACCTGGAGCACATGTGCTTTTACCATCCAGTGTATAGGTAAAGCAAAATTTGGGTTTATTCCTTCTCATGACTTGAAAATCTTAGTTGTTTGATTTCATAGTTTTACACAATCTGATTGTATAAATAATAATAGTTCTACCTAAATAAGAGCAATATGTAACAGTATAACAACGTCTATTAAATGCAATTGCATATATAATAAGAGAATGATAATCTATAATCCAATACAAATAATAGGATGGTTTTTTTAGATGGTAGTTTATAAAAAGTATGGAATGCCAACATTGATGAATTCAGTCTGAGAGAGCAGGGAGTGATCATGTTCCACGTTACTAATTGTAACATTAAGCATGTTCAATGAATATCTTCAGGTTGCCATTGACCTGCAGGCATCTCCTACAGAGCTAAATATCTAACAGCTTACTCCCTCTCTCATTATTTCTTTTTTTCTCTATTCTCAAAGAATTCTCATGGAATTTGTAGAAGAAATGTGGTCTTTTGTATTCTGAAATTGCTAAGCAGATACCTGGTAGGAAAAAAACCCAACAAACAAACCAAACATTCTCTGGCATTAATCTCTTTTTGAAGGCAAAGTAATTACCATAAAAATGATTGCATTTTTCGAGATAATGTACCTGTTTAGCAGTCAGTCTCATTTAATTTCTCTACTAGATACACAAACTTCTTTGTGTAATAAATATGAAGCTGTATATAATTCTGTAGTGGCTTCCAGGCAGGGAAAGAGGCAAGAGATAAATCTGAAATTCATGCTGAAGGAATTGAGAATGTAATTGTACATCCCCATAAACATGATTTGCCAAGTAAGTCGTTTTTTCTTGATGAAGCTGTTGAGGTACAAGTGTAGTCTACCTTAAATCTATAGTAGACTTGACCCAACTGGAGTATCAAGAGTTCAAAAGGTTTTAAGGAGGATTGGGAATATTATGATAAGGCAGGACAAGTCATGAAAACTTGATTGAATCTTTCTAGTGTTGGATTTTATCAGAGTTTTCAAATGGGTCAGGAGAAGACTAGAAGCCACCCAGCTCTATTAACGTTAATGCACTTAATGCCGTGCAGATTGTTTTCATTTGTTATCTGAAAAAAGGCCTTGGTGGCTGCAGGGATGAGTTTGCCAGCAAGTGTATAAATGCAATAACTGTTACCTCAGATGTGATATTGAAGGCATATGTCAGAAATAGAAAATTCAGATGCTTTACCAGGCCAGGATCATAAAACTAGAGACCACTGTGACAGTCTGACCTGTCCTAGGCCACACCAATTCCGTGGATTCATTTTTGTGTAAAAATAGAGCAGGCTTCCATGAAATTGTAAAGCAAAACTACCTACGTAGCTTCTAGTATGCTGGTTTTGAATCTACTCATGGGGTGCATTATTAAAGCCATGTAACAGCCATGTAGCCAAGCTGCCTAGACAAGGAACCTTAGCTACCTGTATTAGTTGGAGTCTTTAGAGGAGGTTCAAAGCATCGTTGACCCAAGGGATGTGAATTACTTTTATTGCTTAAAGCCAGACACTTAAAAATACAAATCTGATTTCATCTCATGTTTCCTCAGCAACTCCAATTGTTGTGTGTTAAACTGATGTATGGAAGTGCTAAGTTAAAACACTTTCATTATTTGTTAGAGGTGGTTAAGAAAACCCACAACTAAAACCCTCCCAGCCAAAAAACTCCCAATGAAAACAACAGCAAAAAAATTCCAAGATCATCTCTGAAAAGTGACTGAAGCACAAAAACATTTGAATTGATACCTTTTTAGTCAATTGAATTAATCTTGTTTCTTATTTTTATTGGCTTATTTTCTCTTTATTATCCCTTCAGAACCAAGGCACTCAGGGAGGAAAGCTGAATTGTATTCCAGCTTGGGAATTTTGTTTTCAAAATATTTTTGTTAAACTACAGTCAAATGCAGTAGTGCAAATCCGAGGGCAAGATGGTTGTATAGCATCCCTGTAAACATACCTTGATGTTCTTGAGCATTGTATAAGGGCAGCTGGAAATACAGCTAAATCCGTAGAATGTCTTACCATTCGTGTGAAACAGTGTTCCTTTAAATCCCTAGTTAGCAAGATCTGAAAACCAAATGTTTTTAAAAAGCTTGTTACAACCATTTGTCTGAGAAACATTCAGTACCATTTAGGACAGACTTTTTTTTTTCCCCCCAAGAGAATTCTCTTATCAGAATAAAGTTGAGCTTGAAAAAGAAGTACATATACTAAGAATAAATTATTCTTGGACTAAGTTTATTCTAACAGAAATGTTATGTTAGTTCCTGTAGAACAAAGCAACTTAATTTTTTCTGTTTTAATTTTAAGAAAACCTCTTGGAAACGGAGGGCAAGCCTTTATTTGGATCTCTACAAAATAGACAGGTATGGGCAAGTAAGATGTGCAATACATTTTAAACAAAAAAGTTTATATACAGTACACATGTATAAAAAACTTACTGTTGAAACTGCTAACATCAAGATCATTCTCTTTTGAGGGATAGCTCTCAAAATGTTTAGATTGATAAAGAGCATTTTAGAAGAATAGTGTTTCTACTTATACATGGAAGTTCTTATTAAATTCAATTCTCAATGTGTTTTCTGTTTGTAGAAGTAGATATGTTTTTACAGCCTAATTTCAGTATTATATCTTTCCTTCTTTCCTGTCCAACCGTTTTCTCTTGCGCTCTAGCACAGTGGCCTTAAAGCATTAGTGCAGTTTGCAGCTGCTCAGAGAACAACATCACCACAGGTCCTGATTCAGAAACATCTGATTCGTCTTCTAGGAGGTATTGTATTCCTTTTCTTTACTACCTTTCATGTTGCAGAAGTTTCTACTGCAAAATGGCACACACATTAATACAGCATAGAAGCAAAGGTTAGACTACTGACAACAGTGCTAACTTCAATTTCTCTAATGCTGCCTGAAATCATGCAGTATTGCTTGAACTTAAGTAATCAATAAATCTGTTAACCTAGCCCTGTATCACTGAAGTCCCCAAGTCCTTTATCCCAGATTACCTATTCCTGGAGATGCTCAAATCTGGAATATTCAAAATTACTCAAATTCTGTGATAAACAGGTAGATAAAGCCACAAAACAGGTATTGCTCTCTCTTAATTGTAAGACTTCATCTTTTTAGTACTTTCAAAAGGCTGCTTGCAGCCTAGTTTAAGATACTTTGGTCTCAGGGAGAGCTAATTTGAGACACATAGCTATCCTCCACGTTTCTTATTGATTAGGTTAGCGTGGTGGCCTTTGTGAATCCCACTCTTTGACTTGCCTCCTATTTGATAGGATTCTTACGTGTAGTATAGGCTTTTGTATTGGGCTAGGTTGTGAAGCATCTAGTGTTGCAGTGCCTAAGTACATTTGTGGACTTCACACTTAACACTGTGCTTTATTAGAGCTGGAGAAATAAATCAAAGATTTTTATCTCAGAATTTTGAAGAGATAGTCATTAACATTGTGAGCTGGTTGGGCATGTGGAAATAGCTAAACAGATGCGCAATTAAGTGGTAAGCAGTTTAATTAAATAGGTACTTCCTTAGTTCAGATACTTGGACATTTTTTTGATGAAAACACAGAAATGATAGAGGCTCTAAAATAAGATTCTGATATTGCAGTTCAATCCAAAAGAAGAAAATACATATCAAATGCATAATTGATATCTTTATTTTGTAGTTCTTCTACCAAACTTTAAAGTGGACGACACTCCATCCCTCTTAGAAGTAGATATGTTCCACATTTTGGTAAGCAGGTTCATTTTATTCTTCATATTAATACTTTTCTGGGGGCATGGATTTTTGTGTACCTTACCCTGTGGATAGTCCTGCATTATCTGTTCACTCGCATGAGCCAAGTGATGATACATGCACTGCATACAAGCAAATGGTTACATACGGCTGCTATAGGTGAGTGTTTACTTTTAGTTCTGCTGTTCTTCTAGCTTTCAAGTCTTTGCTGTCTCACTTTTATTAAATTTCATGCTTGCAATCTCAATCATTTTATCACTTCCATTGCTATCGAAGCTCCAAAAAAAACCTGCGAAATGCACCCACTCAGCTTGTTTCCCTCACTCTCCCTTTGTCTCAATAGGCCTCTCATACCTTCCGATTGCTTCACATTCATTCTTGTTACCTTCTTTACTCTTCTTAGCCTCTTCTTTCTGTTCTTAATACAAATCTGTATTATAGTTTCTTCTACTGTTAAAAAAACCCCAACAAAACCAAACAAACAAAAAGCAAAGCCACCAAAATAAAACCTGTTTTGCCCTGGTTGCCTTTCTAACTAATGCTTGGTCTTGCTTCTCGCTTTCTTTCGGTGTGCTTTGCCTTGTGTCAAAACCCAGAAATTAAGCTTTGTAGGAATTGGACAAGCTTTCACAGAATCACAGAATGATAGGGGTTGGAAGGGACCTCTGGAGATCATCTAGTCCAACACCCGCGCCAGGGCGGGTTCATCTAAAGCAGATTGCACAGGAATGCGTCCAGGCACACTTTCTCGGTGTATTTCTAAGCTGGCAATTACAATGGAACTATATCTGAGTTTCCTACATGCTAGAGGGGCACAAATGGTTAATATTTTCCAATGAGTTTTTGTCACAGTTTGTGAATTAAAACTAGCAACATAATTGAACATACTTAAATTGACTACAGAAATGAAATATAAATGTATAATGAGACTATAATTTCTATTACCTATGTAACTCTTACCAAATTTCTGTTACTTTATTATTTGCTCCTTCCCTTTCACTGTAGGTGGGAGTTGTGTTATCCTTTCCATCTTTATACTGGGAGGATGCTGTAGACTTGCAACCTTCATCAATTAGTTCAGCCTATAACCATCTCTACCTCTTCCATCTGACAACACTGGCACACATAACACAAATCGTCGTCTCTTCAGCAACAGGTAGAGGTGTATTTTGGTTTGGATTATTCTGGTGTTTTTGCACAATTTCATAAAAATAATGGATGGACACCATTAGTGTCTTCCAGGTATATACTTCCTCATAATAAATGACACTTAATGCTAGGTAGTAATAACTGTTTTCTGGTAGAAAATAAATAGCGCTCCATCATTTTCAGAACATTTTATTATATCACTTTTGTGTGCTTAGCCTGAGAAAACAAAATCGTTATTGATATATCAGTACTTGCTCAAGTCAGTCATTCCAGAGTGGTAACTTTCCCCTCTTCACTCCTTGTAGGAGAAGCAAAGCTCTGCCCAGCAGCAGCACTCTGAGCTGTACAGTGAGTTAGTATGGATTTGGGAAGTAAACTTTTCTTTACCCTTCAACCTAGTAAATATCCAGAGCCAAAATACAGAATCCTGTTAACTGATAGGAGAGAATTTAACTTTTCTCTGTATTTCATCCTACTGTTAAAAACTGTCAGTAACCTACAGGCTTCCTGGCTACTACTTTCCTTTTTCTTCAGCATGATGGGAATTAAAAAAACATTATATATATTCCTGTAGCTTAGTCTGTGTAGGACAGTAACCTCAAAAGTTCGAGGGAAGGAAGCAGTTTTTATGTGAGGATGAGCAATGAGGTAGTAATCCTGATCTTTCTTTATAGCATGCAGTTTTAGGAGAACATTTGTTAGGTTAAAAACAGAAAATAATAAACAAAATAAAGTAGAAATATTTCTGTAATGCAGTTTAAAGAAAAAAGAAGAGCTTAGTAGATGTAAAGAGAAGTGTGTCACAAATGAAGTGCATTTACAGTGGGATTCATCTTTCTGCATGCAGAAACCCGTACTGCTCAATCATCTGACAACAGTGAGGAGGCACAGTCTGCACAGTCTTTCTGTAGAGAGGTTTGCCAGTACACCAGTGGGTAAGTAGCAGTTCAGTTATAGCATTGCATTTTCCTAGAAAGATGGCAGTCCACAGGGATTGACCTGAACAACACAGAAAACAGGAAAAAAATTATCCATTTTGTATGGGGAGTTAGCACAATGCCTTGTGCTTTCTTCCTATACTCCTGAACACTGGAAAAAAAGGAAACTGGTGAAAAGAAACACTTTTAGCTAAAATAGGTACTTTTTGTGGACAACAGAGTAAATTTGTAGTCTAAGGATGAAAAACTACCTATATCCATTCTGGAGAGAAATACAGCCACTAACTATAGCAGTTATTTTTTCTTTGCCGTGATTAGTTTTTTTTAGATCTCTGTTATAGATGGAAGCCAGAAAGAAGGAAATGGTTCTGCTATAAAAGGGGGAGAAGTGTAAAGCTAAAGACAGTTGCTTATTTGTTTGAGCATTAGCGCCCATCTTTTCAGACTTTTTTGGTAGGTATAGCTAGAGACTGTTTAGTACTTCAGTATCTGTGTGTGAAATAAACTAGAAAATATGGATGCACCCTCTACAAATTCTGCTTTGATTTATCTTCACCCAGGCTAGTTGCAAAGGTATGTTTCTCAAGTATTGACAATGCTACCCACTTGTCTAAAAGTTTTAAGTCTAAATTTCTAAATATTTAAAATTTGACATTTAAATAGTAGGAGTAGTTTTTCTGAGGCATGAGCTTAGAATCATAGGTGCTGTGCATTTTGGAAAATCAGGTCACTGTACTGAGATGCCTAGGTACAGAACTAAATGCCAAAGTTTAGGCAACCCTTTTAGTGTGTTAATTCCTGTGTATGCATTGTCATCTTCTAACTCTGCCCTATCTGTGCTTAAACAACACAATCTGCATAATAATTTTGTAATGGTCTATGATGATATAATACAGCTTCACAGGTTGTTCCTCAGCAGGTCCTGGTCAACATTAGTGTGAACATACTGTTCCCATAAATGTGAATTTAACTAAGTTTAAATTTTTTAGGAAACAGGGACGCTGTAAGTAAGTTAAATTTACTATGAAATTTAGACTAAATGCTCATATCGCACAAACTACAAGAATAATTACGGAGATTAATATCACTCTGGTATTTTTTTTGTCAAAAATGGGATTAGTATAGCTCTATTTTAAACAGTCTGAGTGTTAGTGTTGTGACTTCCATAATAAAATATGAGATACTAATATTTTGATTCTGTTGGTTTTGTTGTTCCTGAAGAGTATTTGTGTTTGGTTGTTTGGTTTTTTCTCATTTTTGAATTGCATTCAAAACACCAACTGAATGAAAAACACTCACCATTTCAAAAGAATTGCTGGCTTTCAGTAATAAAACCACCACCAGTGTAAGAATCAATTGCTCTGTGTGATGCTGTATTGCACAGTTTAAATTGGTTTATCTTGACTTACCTAGAGATGGATTGCTATGTATTGGCTATTTATTTTTTATAATTCTGAAAAATACAAGTTGAGATAATTTGACGGCTTAATGTAAGTGTTCTACATAAACTCAGTGCTCATTCCTGAGGCAAAGGGGAAGTCAGAAGTTAAGTGCTGGTGGCTGTGTTTCACAGAATTTGGGGTACATCAGTGTTGCTTCTACATGGCTGCTATTCTACCACTGCTAGCCAAAATGTGAAAGTGCTAGAAGGATTTGCACTGTCAACTACTGCAGCTGTTTCTCATTTGTGTATTACAGTTGCTTTAGTCAGGATATTCCAGGCTGGCTTGTGTGGGATTGTGTTAAAAAAGGCATCATGCCTTACCTTCGTTGTGCTGCTTTATTTTTTCATTATTTGCTGGGAGTTTCTCCACCTGAGGAACTACTACAAGGTAAATGAGAAAGCAAATGTATTTATATATTGACTTGGTTTTACTGTTTTCTTGGAATAATGGTATTTTTAAATGTTCACAATAACATAACAAGTTAAAGTAAGACTTGGGAAGAAAAGCAAATACTAATTTGTATAGGAAGGGGCAGGCATGAGAAGCTGAGTTGTCTCGGCCTTCTTTGCATGGAAGAGAGTTACTTCTGAGTATGTGCAAATAATGTGAATGATCAGTGATGTATTGATAGTAAGTATTTGTGGATACAAAGATTCTGTGATTTAAGGATAATTGCAGGGGCTTAGATTACGTCACCTGAATAATGGCCTGGATTATATTTATTTAAAAAAACCCACACCTTTTTATGCAGTTGCTAATACTGGTAAATGCTAAAGACACAGATTCAGCAAAATAGAGCCAAGCAGAAATAAAGCACATGATAAAACTTAAACCTCTTCCTTAAAGGATCCTAATGCTTTACAGATACTAAACCTAAAAATAAATATTTTGTCTTCTGTCAAAACGCAGTGAAA